>NC_043700.1:129431037-129549802 GCF_006229205.1 Suricata suricatta | reverse complement strand
TCATAAGGGAGTTCTATGGATAGTTTTTTGAGGAACCTCCACACTGTTTTCCAGAGTGTCTGCACCAGTTTACATTGCCACCAACAGTGTAGGAGGGTGCCCGTCTCTCCACACCCTCTCCAACATCTATAGTCTCTTGATTTTGTATTCTGGTGTTTTCATGACAAACTCTCTCACATTCTCACTGTACAGTCTGACATTAGCCCTGCTCTTGTGGGAAGTATTTGCCATTTCAAACAACATCACAGTGGGTGAGAAGGAGGCTGATCATCTAGTTCTGAAAGGCTTAAATTACGAATTGGAAACTAAAGACTATGAACAAGTATTTCTGAAGGGAGAAGCACATGCATAAAAAAATGGCATAAAGAACTTGAATTGATGTAGTAAGAAGAGCCATAGTTTATAGCTGAGCTGATGTGGGATAAAATCCTAGTCATGCAATTTGTTAGCTATGTGATCTCTGAAAGTCAACTCAAAGACATGAGCCTTGGTTTCCTTACCTCTAAAATTAGAGAAGCCAGGCTTACCGACCAGTCATTAAGGAGTCATTGATAATGTGTGGTCCATTTTAATGCTCAATATATGTAAGCTGATACCACTGAAAAATGCTTGAGATACTGACTATAATCTGACACGGTGCTTTTTTCCCTCAGTTATGACATGCGGTCTTGACAAAGTTTTGTAAAATGGATAGATTTGTTGGTTTTGGTGGCATTATAAATTGGTACTCTCCTTTTGGAAAGCAGTATTGGTTATACAGTGTATATGCTATATAATATTAATGTATTATATAATATTACATATTATAACTATACTTATTATAATATATATTCTATATTACATATCAGAATTTTAAAATATCCTTTAGCCTTCAATTTCACTAACAGTGAGTGTCTTCTTTGTTTTGAAATTTATTTTTATTTATTTGAGAGAGACAGTGTGAGTGGAGAAGAGACAGAGAGAGTGAATCCCAGGCAGGCTCCATGCTGTCAGTGCAGAGCCTGACATGGGCCTCAATCTCATAAGCCTGAGACCATGGCCTGAGCTGAAATCAAGAGTTGGATGCTTAACTGACTGAGCCTCCCAGGTACCCCAAGAGTGTCTTCTCCAATTTTGCACCCATGAGCCATTTGTTTGTCTCAACCTGGTCCCAGCCTTGAATATTTATTCATGAATATTCATACATGAAGGAACGGTCAAGTCCTGTCAAGTCTGTGTTGAGGAATAAGAGTTGGGATAAGAGTTTAGCCACTCAGCCCAACTCTTTGAGGTATGCTGGAGACAACTGGAGAAGAATGCGAGATGACATGTTTGCAGACAGAAATAATGTGGGCAGAATACTATGTAATAGGGATTAACTGTTGAGGTTGATATGGGCTGGGAAAGTAAATTAATTCTATGGAAAGTCAATCTTGAAGGATAGGATTTGAATTGATGCCAATGCATAGGTGGAATAGAATGAGCCAAGATGATGAGAAAGGAACTATCAGGAGACCTGAGTGACTACGTTTCTGACCCAAAAGCTTTGACTTAAATGGGGACAAGGGGATGCATTTGAAACAGGGTTGGTACCAGAAAAACTGTTCACTTTCCATGTATCCTGAATGTCTAATAAGCATCTCAAGCTTAACATGACTTCACTGAAACTTCGAGTTCCCATCATCAAAAGATGCCTCCATCAGGGGCACCTGTGTGGCTCAGTTGGGTAAGCGACCCACCTTGATTTCAGTTCAGGTCATGATCTCATAGTTTGTGAGTTCAAGCCCTGCATCAGGCTCTGCCCTGGCAGCATGGAGCCTGCTTGGGATTCTCTCTTTTCTTCTCTCTGCCCCTCCCCTACTCATGTGCTCTCTCCCTCTCTCAAAATAAATAAAAACATTTTTTAAAAAGATGCTTATATCACTCAGGAAATTACCTGAGCTTTTGAAGCTCTGCACCAGGACAAAGACTTTAAAAGACTTTATATATATAAAATGTCACAGTGCTCCAACCTGGGAAGAATGTGGACATTGAATGGCCACCGTGCTGGTCTCTGTCTGTGGTTCATAGACTATGATTGAGAGAAGTTTTCATATGGTTTGCTTGGCTTTCACAAATTGTTAAAATCATTGTATTTACTGCAGCCTACAATTAAGGTAAGATTATTGTATGGACCCATTATCTATCTTCAATAATAATCAATCATTACCAATATTATTTCATTTATAACCATATCCAATTACAACTTCTTTCTCCTCTGGATAATTTTGAATCAAATTCCAGATATCATATCATTTCATCAGTAAGAATTTTAGTATTTATCTCTAAAAGAAAAAGATCAGTAAATATTTTAGTACTATCTCTTAAGGAAACTCTTTTAAAAATTACAAACTGAAAATGTTACACCTAGATCTCCCCCAGTTTCTTAATATCATCAAATATTCAGCCTATGTTCAAATTTTTCTGATTATCTCATAAATTTGCTTTTTTACAGTTAGTTTGTATCAAGATCCAAAATAAGGCATACACATCGCCATTGGTTGATACATCTCTTAAGTTGTTTTAAATCTTTAGATGTCCTGTCCCTGTCTCTATTCCCTATTCTCCTTACCCTCCTCCCCACATATGGTTTTGTAGGAAATAAACCTGGTTGCTTCTCTGGAGTGGTTCCTATAGTCAGTATTTGGTAGATTATATCCCCATGATGTCATTTAAATATTTCTCTGTCCCCTGTATTTCCTGTAAAGTGGTTGTAGCTCTAGAAGCTTGATCAGATTCAGGTAAAAATGTTTTGTCTAGAACAATTCTGTGTAATTTCTTAACAAGTCTCATAATGTTTACTTGTCTGTCTATGTCTGATGTTGGTTGATGATCATTACCTAGGTCCACTCTTTCATTAGAGGGTGCAAACTGATGATATTCTAATTTTATCATTCTATGGCAGTCTCAGGAATGTGCCTAGGAGACTTTCTGCTACACGGAGCGTATTTAACTGGGGTCTAGCTGCGGTGATTTGAAATCTAGTGCTGCCTTGGCACCGAGGCCATGCCTCCCACAGGCATGCACTCCAGTGACTGAGTGCAGTGGGGATATTAAGGCAGACATAGACCCCTTTGTAAGTTGACTTTGGCCAACCTTCCTCAGACTGCATGGCCACTTAAAATGCGTTCAACCAGCTTTCTCTCCCTCTCCTTGACTCCCAAGGGGATTTGTATCATGGTCCAAAAGACTTCTCAGCCTTTTCCTGCTCCTTCTATTTCATTTCACACAATCATTTCCCCCCAAGAAACTCCTTACTCTTCTCATTCAGTCTTGGCATCTGCCTCTCAGGGGGCTAACATTCCTTCTTCATTTATTAGCTGGAGTGCTTCTAAAAAGAGAAAATTCTCCTCATCAACTATTTGTTTACCTTCAGGTATAATTCCGATAAAAGGGCAAATAAGTTATTTGTTCCCTTTATTTACCAGTTTTCACTTTTTTGTTTATTATTTTGAGAGCAAGTGGAGGAGGGGCAGAGAGAGAGAATCCCAAGCAGGCTCCACACTGTCAGCATGGAGCTCTGTGTGGGGCTCGATCCCACAAACCATGACCTCATGACCTGAGCCGAAATCAAAGAGTTGGATGCTCAACTGACTGAGCCAACCAGGTGCTCAGTTTTGATCAGTTTTCAAAATGATGAGTTGCCCCCTAGTATTTTTATAAGTATTTAGTGAGTTAAAAAAATGTTGAATCATTATGAACTCATGCATTTAAACATATTTGATGTGTTTTCATCCATTACAGACATTTAAAAAATATTTTATTTTTACATAATCCATACACCCAACACGGGGCTCAAACTCACAACCCTGAGATCAAGAGTTGCATGCTCTGCCCACTGAGCCAGCTAAGTGCCCCTATTGTAGATATTACTCTTACTGATGCTGAAATGGGGTTTTGACAGATTCCTTGCTTTCTTTACGGCAAGATGTTCCCAGATTATTTTACAAGCCAAGGAGTCCTGGCTTGTAAAGGCCAGTAGGTGGATAACATCTGTGACAAGAAAAGAGGAAGAAGAATTGGGCAGAGGAACCATCAAGCCACCGTGAGACAAAATATCAGTTAACCACATTCTTCACAGCTGGACAGCCAATCCTTTCCTGAAGGGAAATCTGGGTGGGATATTGCAATGTCAGCAACTGCAAGTGACCCAGGCTTAGCCAATCAGAGGCTCTATACTGGGAAATGACTGGACAAAAGATTGAGCATATGACATAAATAGAACCATTCAGGTTCTCTCTGAAGACTGCTATAAAGAAGGTAGAAAGAAAAAACTGCCTTTTCTGCTGGAATTGTTCAGCTAGAATGAGAGCCTGGCATTGCAGGCCATCTTCCTATGCTACCAGAAGGAAGTCTGGCTATAGCAGGGGAGAATGATTCTAGAATGCAGGCCTAGGTGACAGAAGACAGGAGAGAGTAGGGGGAGCGCTGAGCTGCCACTCCTCACTGCAGGCCCTGACTTCTGGTACCACTCCCTTAGATTAATTCTGAGCTGCCCAGATACACCTCCCAGCTATGTAAGCCAACAAATATCTATCTTTCCTTTTTTTAATTTGCTTAAAGAAGCTTAAGTTGAATTTAATTTCTGTCACTTTATGGCTGAAAAACTCTTGAGTAATAACTCATTTAAAATTATACTGTCTTGGCACTGGGCAATTACTCTTTGAGAACTCAACAAAGAATGGTTCTTGTCTAATTTGCACTTCCAAGTAAACAACAAAACCACCCTTGAGAAAAGATTGTTTTAGCATTCTACTTTTGAAGTGTTAGTGGTTACTGGCACTAAGGTATATATATGTATATATATGTTGGAGAATTAAGATAAGAATTTTTGTTCCTCTAAATCCCTGAATATTTTTTTAAGTTTTGAAATACTTAAAAAAAATTTCAATCCCAGTATAGTTAACACACAGTATTATATGAGTTCAGGTATACAATATAGTGATTCAACAATTCTGTACGTTACTCAGTACTCAACAGGGTAAGCGTACTCCTTAATCCCATTTACTATTTCCCCCATCCCCCACTCAACTCCCCTTTGGCAACCACCAGTTTGTTCTCTATAGTTAAGAGTCTATTGTTTGTCTCCCTTTTTAAATGCTCTTGTTTTGTTTCTTAAATTCCACATACCAGTGAAATCATATGGTATTTGTTTTTCTCTGACTTATTTCATTTGGCGTTATACTGTGTAGATCTATGCATGTTGTTGCAAATGGCAAGATTTCATTATTTTGTATGGCTGCATAATATTCCATTATATATGTGTGCGTATGTGTGTGCATATATATCTACCACTTTTTCTTTATGCATTCTTCTGTTGATGGACATTTGGGCTGCTTTCATAATTTGGCTATTGTAAATAATGCTTCAATAAACACAGGGGTGTATATGTCTTTTCAAATTAGTGTTTTTGTGGTTTTTGTGTAAATATCCTAAAGTGAAATTACTGGATCATATGGTAGTTCTATTTTTAATGTTTTGAGAAATCTCCATTCTGTTTTTCACAATGGTTGCACCAGTTTGCATTCCCACCAACAGTGCAAGGGGGTTCTTTTTTTTCTCCACATCCTTGCCAACATTTGTTGTTTTTTGGAGTTTTGATTTTAGCCATTTTACCAAGTGTGACGTGATATCTCATTGTTGTTTTGATTTCCATTTCCCTGATGGTGAGTGATATTGAACATTTCTTCATGTGTCTCTTGGCCATCTGGATGTCTTCTTCGGGGAAATGTATGTTCATGTCTTCTGTCCATTTTTTTTAAATACTCATTTATTTTTGACAGAGAGAGAGAGAGAGAGAGAGAGAGAGAGAGAGACAGGGGGGGAGGGGCAGAGAGAGAGGGAAATACAAAATCCAAAGCAGGTCCCATGCCCTGAGCTATCAGCACACAGCCTGACATGGGGCTCAAACCCATGAACTGTGAGATCATGACCTGAACTGAAGTCAGCACTTAACCAACTGAGCCACCAGGGTGCCCCTCTTCTGTCCATTTTTTAATTGGGTTATTTGGGGGGGGGGTTGGTGTTGAGTTATAGACGTTCCTTATATATTTTGGATACTAATCTTTTGCCATCATTTGCAAATATCTTCTCCTATTTAATATTGTTGACTGTTTCCTTTGCTGTACAGAAGATTTTTATTTTGATGTAGTCCCAATAGTTTATTATTTTGGGTTTTCTTTCCCTTGCCTCAGGAGACATATTTAAAAAAATATTGCTATGGCCAATGTCAGAGAAATTACAGCCTGTGTGTTCTTTAAGGATTTTTATAGTTTCAAGTGTCACATTTAGGTCTTTAATCCATTTTGAGTTTATCTCTGTGTACAGTGTAAGAAAGTGGCCCAAAGAATGCTTTTGCATGTAGCTGTATAGTTTTCCGAAACCATTTATTGAAGAGACTTTCTCCCATTGTATATTCTTTCCTTCTTTGTCATAGATTAAGTGTGAGTTCATTTCTGGATTTTCTATTCTGTTCCATTGATCTTTGTATCTATTTTTATGACAGTACCATATTGTTTTGATTACTATGTCTTTGTAATATAACTTGAAATCTGGAATTGTGATACCTCCAGTTTTTCTTTTTCAAGGTTGCTTTGGCTATTTGGGGTCTTTTATGGTTACATACAAATTTTAAGATTGTCCTAGTTCTGTGAAAAATGCTGTTTGTATTTTGATAGGGATTGCATTAAGTCTGTGGATTTCTTTAGGTAGTATGGATATTTTGACAATTTTTGTTCTTCCAATCCATGAGCATAGAATATCTATCCATTTCTTTGTGTCATCTTCAATTTCTTTCATCAATGTTTTATAGTTCTCAGAGTACAGGTCTTTTACCTCCTTGGTAAGGTTTTATTCCTAGGTATTTTGTTATTGTGCAATTGTAAATTGGACTGTTTTCTTAATTTCTCTTTCACACTTCATTGTTAGCGTACAGAAATGTAATAGGTTTCTCTGCATGTAACCTTCAGCCTAACTGAATTCATTTATCAGTTTGAGTAGTTTTTTTGGTGGAGTGTTTAGGGGTCTCTCTCTATAGTATTGTATTATCTGCAAATAGTGAAAGTTTGACCTCTTCCTTACCAATGTGAATGCTTTTATTTCTTTTTCTTGTGTAATTGCTGTGGCTAGAACTTCTAGTACTAGGTTGAATAAAAGTGGTGAGAGTAGACATTCTTGTCATGTTCTGGACCTTAGGGGAAAGCTCTTAGTTTTTCACCATTGAGTAAGAAGTTAGCTGTGGGCTTTTCACATATGGCCTTTATTCTGAGGCATATTTCCTCTTAATCTACGTGGTTTTTTTTAAATCATGAACAGGTATTGTACTTTGTCAAATGCTTTTTCTGCATCTATTGAAATGGTCATGTGGTTTTTACCCATTCCTTTGTGGATATAATGTATCATGTTGATTGATTTCTGAATATTGAATCACCCTTGAATATTAGGAATAAATTGCACTTGATTATGGTGAATTATTTTTTTAAATGTGTTGTATTCAGTTTGTTAATATTTTGTTGAAGGTTTTTGTATCTATGTTCATCAGAATTATTGGCCTGTGATTCTCTCTCTCCCTCTCTCTTTTGTAGTGTCTTTATTTGGTTTTGGTATCATAGCAATATTGATTTCATAAAATGAATTTGGAAGCTTTCCTTCTTTTATTTTTTGGATAGTTTGAGAAGAATAGGTATTAACTGTTCATTAAATATCTGGAAGGATTCACCTGTGAAACCATCTGGTCCTGAACTTTTGTTTGTTGGGAATTTTTTGATTACTGATTCAATTTCATTACTGGTAATTGGTCTTTCAAATTTTCTATTTTTTTCTTGGTTCAGTTTTTGAAGGTTATATGTTTCTAGGAATTTATCCACTTCCTGTAGGTTGCCCAATATTTTGTCATATAATTTTTCATAATATTTTCTTATAATCCTCTGTGTTTCTGTGGTGTCAGGTCAGTTGTTCTTTCTCTTTCATTTCTGATTTTGAGTCCTCTCTTCTTTTTTTTTTTTATGAGTCTGGATAAAGATTTATCACTTTTTTTACGTTTATTTATTTTTGAGAGACAGAGTGAGACAGAGTGCAAACAGGGGAGGTGCAGAGAGAGAAGAAGACACAGAATCCGAAGCATGCTCCAGGCTCTGAGCAAGCATTCAGCACAGAGCCCAGTGCGGGGCTCAAACCCACAAACCATGAGATTGTGACCTGAGCTGAAGTTGGATCCCCAATCAACTGAACCACCCAAGTGCCCCTTGGTTTATCACTTTTGTTAATCTTTTCAAAGAACCAGCTTCTGAACTTCTGGCTTTTACCTTTTGACTGGTTTCTTTGATCTGTTCTTTTTTAGTTATTTCTTCTCTAATCTTTATTATTTACTTGCTTCTACTGGTTTTGGGTTTTATTTGTTCTTCTTTTTCTAGTTCCTTCAGTTATAAAGTTAGGTTGTTTATTTGAGATTTTTCTTGCTTCTTGAGTTAAGCCCGTATTGCTGTAAATTAAATTTTGAAATAATTTTTGACTTCACAGAAGAATTTCAAAAATAAGGTAGGATTCTTATATGCTTTTCACATAGCTATCCCTGAAATTAACATCTCATATAAGCATAGAAAGATTATCAAAAACAGCATAATCTTCTCTGGTCGCCTAATCCCTCTTCCCACTGCACCCCACCCGCCATACTCTTTTCCTACTCATCCCCTATAGGTAACCAGTCTCTTTAGTTTCTGGTTTATCTTCATTTATTTCTTCTGTTCTCATTGTGTGGAGGATCTGAGACTCAGCCCAAGCCCCAAATGAACTCCCAGCTGATAGCCCAACTTGTCATTTATCTTGAAAGTGGAGTCTCCCTGAGCTGATGCTGTGTGGAAGTTGATGCACTGCTTTCTCTTAGCTTTGCCCACATTGTGGATTTGTGAACAAAATGAATAATTGCTAGTTTAAGCCACTAAGCATAGGGGTGGTTTATCTCCAGAAACAGATAACTGACCGAGCAGAGGGCAAACAGTGTAATGTAGACCTTTAAAATTTTTTAGTATGAAAGAGGGAATTTGGTACTTTAACAAATTTACTTCTGCTGACTTCAGTTCCCCATAGATAACAGATTTATGAAATTATGTGAAAATTAAAAAGGGGAAAAATTTACCCTATACCATTATGAATTCATTTCTAAAAAAAATTATATATTCTTCTCTGACTTGTGATCTATATTTACAAAAAGCATTTTATGCTATCAAAAATAAAATTCACCTTTTCCTACTCTGGGTGTGATGCCAGAATCTGGTGGTTAGATGCCTTCTATATTTCTATGTTCTTTTCTATTGTAGTATTTTCTATTTTGTTTTCTTTAATTTACATCCAAGGTAGTTAGCAATAATAAATAACAAAATAATAGGTAGTGTGATAATGATTGTAGAAGAAGAGTCCAGTGATTCATCTCCTACATTTGCCACCCAGGGCTCATCCCAGCAAGTGTCTTCCTTGCCCATTAGCCACGCCCCCACCTACAACCCCCCACCAACCTCAGTTTGTTCTCTGCATTCCAGTCTCTTATGTTTTGTCCCCCTCCTTGTTTTTATATTATTTTTGCTTCCCTTCTATCTGTTTTGTATCTTAAATTCCACATATGAATGAAGAAATGTGATGTGTATCTTTCTCTGACTGGCTAATTTCACTTATCATAATACACTGTAGTTCCATCCATGTAGTTGCCAATGGCAAGATTTCATTCTTTTTGATTGCTGAGTAATACTCCAGTGTATATATATACCACATCATCTTTATCCATTCATCTGTCAATGGACATTTGGGCTCTTTCCATACTTTGGCTATTGTCAATAGTGCTGTTATAAACATTGGGGTGCCTGTACCTCTTTGAAAAAGCATACCTGTATCCTTTGGATAAATATCTAGTAGTGCAATTTCTTGGCCATAGGGTAGTTCTAATTTTAATTTTTTCAGGAACCTCCATACTGTTTTCCAGAGTGGCTGCACCAATTTGTATTCCCACCAGCAGTGCAAAAGGGTTCCTCTTGCTCTGCGTCCTTGCCACCATCTGTTGTTGCCTGAGTTGTTAATTTTAGCCATTCTGACTGGTTGTGACGTGGTATCTCATTGTGGTTTTGAGATATGATGATGAGTTGATGTTGAGCCCGTTTTCATGTGTCCGCTGGCCAGTTGTATGTCTTCTTTGGAAAAGTGTCTACTCATGTCTTTTGCCCATTTCTTCGCTGGATTATTATTATTTATTTATTTATTTATTTATTTATTTTTGGTGTTGAGTTTGATAAGTTCTTTATAGATTTTAGATAGTAATCCTTTATCTGATATGTCATTTGCAAATATCTTTTCTGTGTTGATTAAATCTCTGGCTGTCATTTTTTCCTGTTCTTTCTTTTGGGGCGAATTCTTTTGTTTCATCATTTTGGAGAAAGAAAGAGAATAAAATAAGGTAATAAAATAAAATAAAAATATGCTCCTCTGCCATCTGGGCCTTTAATTTTAGTTTTTAAAAAAGTAATCTCTATACCCAAATGGGGCACAAACTTACAACTTCAAGATCAGGAGTCATATGCTCTGTCAATTGAGCCAACCAGGTGCCCCTCATCTTTTCCTTCCATATTTAAAAAGAAAACAGATGGAGCTAAACTCTGCATTCAGCATATTTTTCTAATCAGCATCCAGAATAACTAGAGCTAAATCATTCATATCAAAGAATGAGTTGTTTGTGAAACCACAAATATTCTTGTGAAATCATTAATATTCTTCTAACCAAAAAGTTGGCCATTACATAAATATTTTCTTTTTTTAAGTGTTTTTTTTTGAGAGAGACAGAGAGAGAGAGAGAGAGAGAGAGAGAGAGAGAGAGAGAGAGAGAGACAGCGTGAGCAGGGGAAGGTCAGAGCGAGAAGGAGTCACAGGATCTGAAGACAGGCTCCAGGCTCTGAGCTACCTGTCAGCACAGAGCCCGACGTGGGTCTTGAACCCACAAAACATGAGATCATGACCTGAGCTGAAGTTGGATGCTTAACCAACTGAGCCACACTGGCGCCCCTACATAAATATTTTCATAGAAACACCAAACATCTCCAGATGTGAAAGAGGGCAGAATATTTATATTTCTTGATAGGCCTTTATAAAGTCTATCAAGGAATAGAAGTATCTTTTATAAAGTGTAAATGAATCTTAATTTCTTTTGCTTGTACACTGGGCCCATTGTTATTAACTCGTTGGAAATCATGGCATTTCTCCAGATGAAGTAATATCCTAAAATAACTGATGGCAAAGATCATTTTGGTGTATATTCCCTTGTTTTTTAGTTTAAGCATGCAAACTAAATACAAATCACAAAACTCACTGGGAATGGAAGACTGCAGAGTCAATATCCTCTAAATGCTGAGGAATGAGCTTTAACAAGAAACACAGTGCAGAGAAGTAGTCCAGTTCACATAATTACTTCCCTAATCAAACATTCCTTCAGTGGGTAGGAACATGACATGAACAGAGACCTAATGATTTACAACTCACTTGGTAAAGGAGAAGATAAATATTATAAAACTAGTTTCTATGGAAATCTATTTCTGTGGTGAGTTTCTCATTCACTTCTAGTGCATGCCAGCAACTAAAGACAATCTATGTCTGGTGGAAATACAGTCCCAGAAGGCTATGCCCAAGGATATGTTTTTATGATAATGAGTTGGTGCTATGGAAAAGGTTGCGAGATTTGTTTCTCTGGGTGAACTATACCTTTGTTGTGAGGCTCCTCATTGCAAACTAAAATCCTTCTGTGTATCTTGAAGAAACACTCTTCATTTCTTGGTGGGATGGGGCGGGGGCACAGGCTCTATGCACAATAGCTACAGACTTGTAGATAAGCCTGGTTTTCTTCATGAAATTTATTAGGGAGGGACCATATATAGGCTAGAGGTAGTAGAACCCACTTACCTCCCTTTCTTCCCCAAACAAAACGAAACAAAACAAAACAAAACAAAACAAAACAAAACAAAACAAAACATAAAAGAAACAAGAGCCTGAGGGTAGGGATATAAATAATCTTTATAAATAACCAGAACCAAGGAGTTGAACAGCATTGAGACCTCTTTCTATTTCATTTTTTGTTCTTTTTTATTGCAGGCTGGCATTTTCTGAAATAGTAAGTGGTCACATGGTTCTAGGTAGACAAAATCATATAGAAAGATGAGATTCCTCTCTACAGGCAGGAGCAGCAGATTCACCCTGTGATGGCTCAGGCTTGCCTGGCCCCTGGAGAAGCATGGGGAAGAAGACATAGTGGCCCTAGGATGTCTCTTGGGCCCTATGTAATGGCTTAATGGAGCCAGGAATCTTAGCTGTGCTTTTCTGGTTTCTGGGCATCTTACCGCTGTCCTATTCCAAGACGATTGGACTCGGTTCTGTTACTGAGTCCACGGACCCTCCAGAGATCTTAAACTGCCTCCCCAATATCAAGGAGGCCTCCTGATTCCTCTTAGCTTCCTCTCCATGCCAATCAGGAAAGAAAACTAAGGTGTATATGAGAAATGGTGGCTATGGTGGAAGCTTCTGGAGGCATTAGAAGACTAATGATTATGCAAAACTACCCAATTGGGCAGAAAAAAGAATATATAATTAAAACAGTGAGAGACCAAGGCTTGAGGACTCTCCAGGAAGGTGAGTAATTTGTACCCTTTCAATCTTAAACATTTTTGTTTAACATTCCATCCTCCTCCCTGCATCACAGAGAAATTTATTTTTTTTGATTCATGTATAGTTGACATATAATATTATATTAGTTTCAGGTGTACAACATAATGATTTGTCAATTATATGCATTACAAAACACTCACCCCAGCAAGTCCAGTTGCCATCTGTCACCATACAGTGTTATTACCGGATTATTGACTATATTCCCTATGCTGTGCTTTTCATCCCCTTAACTACCTTATTTTGTAAGAGAAATTTAATCTGTGAGAAGTCAAAAATAATTTAAGATACCAATGATGGCTAAGTATAGTAACCACTTAAGAACTTCACGATCGAAACATTGTCTCAAGAAAAATTATAGATGTGTATTTTTTTAAGTTTTCATTTTTATTCAAAGCCATATAAGCAAATAACAAAGTTTTCAAATAATATAGAAGGTTTTATAATAATGAAAAGCAACAGCCTCCTGCTCTACCCTTCTATTGTTGAAATCCGGCTCCACAGAGGGAAGTAATTTTAACTCAGTTATTTCTGTTTCTGTTTTTAGGTTTCCTGGAGCTTATCTCTGTATCTCTGAATAACATATTGCAATTGTTGTGTCCTGATGAATAATTTTAGGCCTTGTCTATGACTTGGCATGATGGAGGGGGATTATGAATTTAAAGTGTTCCCTTCCTCCTCTTCATCAGTGTAGGACCGGCTCTATTTTAGTTCCCACTTTGATTCTTTTATAACTTTAAATGCTATATGTAAACCTCTATTTTTGGTTCTGTCTACTTTAAAAAAGTATCCCTTGATTTCTTGTTTTTTTTTTTTCTAAGTTTATTTATTTTGAGAGAGACAGAGACAGAGAACAAGCAGGGGAGGGGCAGAGAGAGAGGAAGAGAGAATCTCAAGCAGACTCTCACTGACAGTGCAGAGCCTGATGCTGGGATTGATCTCACAAACCATGAGATCATGACCTGAGCCAAAATCAAAAGTTGGACGCTTAACCAACGGAGCCACGGAGGCGCCCCTTGATTTCCCGTTTATGAGATGAGAAGAGCAGTGTCAGTATGCCATTGCTGCCTCTCAAATTCTGTAATTCTCTACTTTTACTAGTATATTTTCAAAGGTGATAAAACTGACATCCTGTCCTATATCCATAATTAAATAATTTTTACTTTGCTTAATGGTTGAAATCTCAATAGTTAAAAAGTCAGTATTAACATTACTGTGACTATGTGAATATTGTTAAGTGCATAGCCAAGCTTCAATTTCCTTTATCCATTTACTAACCCCTTACTAGTTGCTAGGCATCTTTCTAATTGTTGATCAATTGTAAACTAATTTAGTCATGTAATAACCTTATGAGGAAGCACTCTTTCTTTATTTAACTTTAGAAAGAGAGCAAAAAAAAAATAGAGTGCATGCATGAACTGGGGAGGAGGCAAAGGGAGAGAAGAGAGAGAGTATCTTAAGTAGGCTCCATGCTCACCACAGAGCCTGCTGTGGGGCTCTATCCCACGATCCTGGGATCATAACCTGAGCTGAACTCAAGAGACCGATACTTAGCTGACTGAGCCACCCAGCTGCCCCAGGAAACATATATTTAACTTCATTTAATTAGTGATGAAACTGCCAAGCAGAGAGGTTAAGCAAACTGCCAAAGGTCACTGAATTAGTTAGCTGGTGAGTCAGGCATTTTTTTTCTTTGAAACTTTCTTTTGTTTTTCTTTACAACTGTTTTTTTCCGTGACAAGAACTTTTAAGATTTACTTTCTTATCAACATTAAAATTTGTGATAGAATATTATAGAATATAGTCTCCATGCTGTACATTACATCACCATGACCTATTTATTACTGGAAGTTTGTATCTCTTGATTCCCTTCATACATTTAATTCACCCCGTAATTCCTCGCCCCTCTGGCAACCACCAATCTCTCTGTGTCTATGAGTTTTGTTTTCTTTATTCATTTGTTTTGGATTCCAGAAATAAGTTTTCTTATTTTTAGATTCCAGAAATAAGTGAATAATATCATATTTGTCTTTCTCTGTCTGAATTGTTTCACTTAGCATAACGTACTCAAGGTCCATCCATGTTACAAATGGTAAGATTTCATTCTTTTTTTTGTAGCAGAATAGTATTCCATTATACAAATATACCACATCTCTTCTGCTTTAAAAAAAAATTTTTTAATGTTTTATTTATTTTTGATACAGGGAGAGACAGAGCATGAGAGGGGGAGGGGCAGAGAGAGAAGGAGACACAGAACCGGAAGCAGGCTCCAGGCTCTGAGCTAGCTGTCAGCACAGAGCCTGAAGCAGGGCTCGAACCCAAGAACATGAGATCTGACCTGAACTGAAGTCGGAGACTTAACCGACTGAGCCACCCAGGTGCCCCGCTTTTTTTTTTTTTTAATTTTATTTTTAAGTAATCTCTACACCCAACATGGGGCTTGAACTTACAAGAGATGAAGAGTCACATGCCCCACCAACTGAGCCAGCCAGGTGCCCCTAAACCATATCTTTATTTATTCATTCATCAATGGAAACTTACATTATTTTCATGACCCGGCTATTGTAAATAATGCTGCAATAAACATAGAGGCAGATATATATTTCTAAACTAATGTTTTTATTTTCTTTGGATAAGTACCCAGACATGGAATTGCTGGATCACATGGTGGATTTTTTTTTTTTTTTTTTGAGAACCCTCCATATTGGGGTTTTTTTTTTTTTTTTGAAGGGAGAACTTCATACTGTTTTTCATAGTGGCTGCATGAATTTACATTTCCACCAACAGTGCACAGAGTTCCTTTTTCTCTACATCCTCACTTGCAATTTTTTTTGTCATTTTGATAAGAGCCATTCTTCCAGGTATGAGGTGATATTTCATTGTGGTTTTGATTTGCACTTCTCTGATGATTAGTGATGTTGAGCATCTTTGTATATATCTGCTGGCCATCTGTGTGTCTTCTTTGGAAAATGTCTATTCAGTTCCTCTGCCCATCATTTAATTTGATTGTTTCTTTGTTTTTGAGTTGTATGCATTCTTTATGTATTTTGGATATTAATCCCTTATTGAATATATGATTTGCATTACACTTAATTTTTTTAAATGTTTGTTTATTTTTGATAGAGACAGAGTGCAATCAGGAGAGGGGCAGAAAGTGAGGGAGACACCGACAGGCTCCAGACTCTGAGCTGTCAGCACAGTGCCTGATGTGGGGCTTGAACTCAGTAAACGCAAGATCATGACCTGAGCCAAAGGTGGATGCTTAACCAACTGAGCCACTCAGGGGCCCCTGATTTTCAAATATCTACTCCCATTCAGTAGATTGTCTTTTAATTTTGTGGGTGGTTTGCTTCACTGTGGAGAAACCTTCTAGTTTGATGTAGTCCCTTTTATTTATTTTTCTTTTGTTGCCATTGCTTCTGGAGTCAGATTCAAGAAGATATTGTTAAGACCAATATGGAGGAACTTATTACCTATTTTTTCCTCTAGGAAATGTATGATTTCTAGTCTTTGTTTTAAAAAAATTTTTAACGTTTATTTATTGTTGAGAGAGAGAGAAAGAGAGAAAGCATGAGTGGGAGAGGGCCAGAGAGGGAGACACAGAATCTGAAGCAGGCTCCAGGCTCTGAGCTGTCAGCACAGAGCCCGACGTGGAGCTCAAACTCATGGACCGTGAGATCATGACCTGAGCCGAAGTTGGACGCTTAACCAACTGAGCTACACAGTCGTCCCTGATTTCTAGTTTTAAATTCAAGTCTTTAATCCATTTTGAGTAATTTTTGTGTATAACGTAAGATAGTACTCGAGGTTCACTTTTTTGCATATGGCTGTCCAGTTTTTCTAGTACCATTTATCAAAGAGATTGTCTTTTCCCTACTGTATATTTTTACCTCCTTTTTCATGAATTAACTGACCATATATCCATGGGTATATTTCTGGGGTCTCTATTTTGTTACATTCATCTATGTGTCTGTTTTTGTGCCAATACCATACTCTTTAGATTACTATAGTTTTGTAGTAATTTGAAATCGGAGGACATGATGCCTTTAGTTTTGTTCTTTTTCAGAATTGCTTTGGCTTTTCAGGATCTTTTGCAGTTCCATACAAATTTTAGGAATGTTTATTTTATTTCTGTGAAAAGTGCTATTGGAAGTTTTACAGGGATTGCACTGAATCTGTAGATTGCTCTGAGTAATATGGACATTTTAACGATATTAATTCTTCTAATCCATGAGTACAGAATATTTTCCCTTTTATTTGTGTCCTTTTGAGTTTCTTTTATTAATGTCTTACAGTTTTCAGTGTATAGGTCTTTCACTTCCTTGGTTAAATTTATTCTTAAGGATTTTATTCTTTTTGATGCAATTGTAACAGGGATTGTTTTCTCAATTTCTCTTTTCTGATAGTTTATCATTAGTATATAAAAACACAACAGATTTTTGTATATTGACTTTTGTACCCTGCAACTTCACTGAACTTGCTTATTAGTTCCAACTGTTCTAAGTTCTTCGATGGTGTCTTTAAGGTTTTCTATATATAAAATCATGTCATTCTCAATAAATGATAGTTGTACTTCTTCCTTTCCTATATGGATGTTTCTTATTACTTTTCTCTGCATAATTGCTTTGGCTAGGACTTCCAATACTACATGAATAAAAGTAGCGAGAGTGGGTATACTTGTCTTGTACTTGATCTTCAGGGAAAAGCTTCAGCTTCTCACCAGTGTGTATAATGTTAGTTGTGAGCATGTCTTATATGGTCTTCATTATGTTGAGGTATGTTCCATCTATATCCACTTTGTTGAGAGTTTTTAGCAATAATGGATGTTTAAGTTTGTTGACTGCTTTTCCTGCTTCTATTGAGATGATCATATGATTTTTAGCCTTCATTTTGTTAAGGTGGTGTATCATTTTGATTGAATTGAGGATGTTGAACCATTTTTGCATCCCTGGAATAAATCCCATTTGATCATGATAATTGATCCTTTTCATGGATTGTTGAATCAGTTAATATCTTGTTGAGGATTTTTGCATCTATGCTCATCAGGAATATTGGCCTATAATTTTCTTTTTATGTGATTTCCTTGTCTTGTTTTGATATGAGGGTAATGCTGACCTCATAAAATAAGTATGTTTTAAAAATTTTTTAAAGTTTATTTATTTATTTTGAGAGAGAGAGAGAGAGAGAGAGAGAGAGAGAGAGAGAGAGAGAGAATCCCAAGCAGGCTCCACACTGTCAGTGAGATCATGACCAGAGCTGAAACCAAGAGTCAGATGTTTAACTGAGTGACCCACCCAGGTGCCCCTCATAAGTTTTGAAGAATTCTCTCCCCTTTAGTTTTTGGAAGAATTTGAGGAGGATCAGTATTACATCTTTGAATGTTTGGTGGAATTCCCAGTGAAGCTGTTTGGTCCTGAACTTTCATTTGTTGGGAGGTTTTTGATTACTGATTCAATTTCCTGACTAGTAATTATTCTATTTAGATTTTCTTTTTCTCATGATTCAGTCTTGGAGGATCATACATTTCTAGGAATTTATGCATTTTTTCTAGGTTGTCCAATTTGTTGACATATAATTGTTCATAGTAGTCTCTTATAACCTTTTGCATTTCTTTGATATCTGTTGAAACTTCTTTTTATTGTCTGATTTTATTTATTTGAACCCTCTCCTTTTTTCTTAGTGAGTATAGTTAGAGGTTTGTCAATTTTGTTAATTTTTTCAAAGAACCAGCTCCTAGTTTTTAAAAATTTTTTCTATTCTCTTTTTAATCTTTGTTTCAATTATTTCTGCTCTATTCTTTATTATTCCCTGGAGGATAATAATTTCAGGATTTATTTGTTTTTCTTTTTCTAGTTTCTTTAGGTATAAAATTAGATTGTCTATGATTTCTTTTCTTGAGGTAGGCCTGTATTGCTATGAACTTGCCTCTCACAACTGCTGTTGCTGCATCCCACTCATTTTTGATATCTTTTATTTACATTTTCATTTGTCTCAAACTATTTATTTATTTATTTTTTGATTCCTTCATTGTCCCAGGGTTGTTCAGTATTATGTTGTTTAATTTCTACATATTTGTGATTTTTTCAGTTTTCTTCTTATAATTGATTCCTAGTTTCGTACCATCGTAGTTGGAAAAGATGCTTGATATGATTTCAATCTTCTTAAATTTATTGAGACTTGCTTTGTGGCCTAACATGGGCTCTATCCTGGAGAATGTTCCATGTTCACTTGAGAAGAATGTGTATCCATTTACTTTTGGATGGAATGATCTGTATACATCTATTAAGTCCATCTGGTCTAATGTGTTGTTTAAGCTTGATGTTTCCTTATTAATGTTCTGTCTGGATAACCTATCCATTAACATAACTGGAATATTAAAGTCCTATACTATTATTGTAATGCTGTCAATTTCTCCCTTTAGATCAGTTAGTATTTGCTTTATATATTTAGGTGCTCCTACATTGGTTGCATGAGTATTTACAAATATTGTATCTTCTTGCTTGATCAATCCCTTTATCATTATGTAATGCACATCTTTGTCTTTTATTAAAGTATTTGTTTTAAAATCCATTTTGTTTGATATCAGTGTAGCTACCCTGGGCTTTCTTTTGATTTCCATTTGTATGAGGTATCTTTTTCTATTCCTTCACTTCCTGTCTGTGTGTGTCCTTACATCTGAAATGAGTTTCTTGTAGGCAGCATATAGATGAGTCTTTTTTAATCCAATCAGACATGTTGTGTTTTGATTGGAGAACTTAGTCCACTTACATTTAATTGTTTTTTACAGTTAACTTTTGATAGATATGTACTTATTACCATTTTGTTAATTGTTTTTTTTATCTGTTTTGTATACCTTTATCTTCTTCTTTTTTTTTTTTTTTTGGTTACTTCCTTTGTGGTTTGATGACTTTCTATGATATTATGTTAAGATTCCTTTCTCTTTCTCTTTTATGAATCTACTATAGGTTTTTGCTTTGTGGCTACCATGAAGCTCATATATTACAATCTTTTTGTAAGTTGATAGCAAGTTAAGTTTGAACACATTAAAAATTCTACATTTTAATTTATCCCCTATATTCTATGTATTTGATGCCATGTTTTACATATTTTTATTTTATGTATCTCTTAACTAATTATTATAGTTATTTTTACTACTTTTTTCTTTTAACCTTTTTTTTTTCCTTTTAACCTTTATGTAGCTTTATAAGTGATTAATCTGCTATCTTTACTATATATTTACCTTTACTAGTAAGGTTTTTACTTTTGTATTTTTTCTGATTACTAATCATTGCCCTTTCTTTTCAGGTTGAAGAAGTCCATTTAACATTTCTTATAAGGCTAATTTAGTATTGAGGAACTTCTTTAGCTTTTGTTTGTCTTGAAAGCTCTTTTTCTCTCCTTTGATTCTGAAAGATAACCTTGCTGGGTAGACTAATCTTGGTTGGAAATTTTTTCATTTCAGCACTTTGAATATATCATCTACTTCCTTCTTGCCTTCAAAGTTTCTGTTGAGAAATCTGCTGAAAATCTTATAAGGTTTCTCTTGTATGTATCAAGGTTCTATTCCCTTGCTGCTTTAAAGATTCTCTCATAATGGGCATCTGGGTGGCTCAGCTGGTTGAGCTTCTGACTCTTGATTTTGACTTAGGTCATAATCTCACAGTTTGTAGGATTGAACCTGCATCAGGCTCTGTGATGACAGCATGGGGCCTGCTTGGGATTCTCTCTCTCTTTCTCTCTCTGCCCCTCCTTTGCTTGTGCACACTTTCTCTCTCAAAATTTAAGAAAAGATTGTCTCTTTATTCTTAACTTTCAACACTTTATAATGTTATAATGTGGCTTGGCATGGGTACCTTTGGGTTCATTTTCTTTGGAACTTTCTGGGTTTCCTGGATCCACACATCTGTTTCTTAGCTTGGGAAAGCTTTTAGCCATTATTTCTTTAATATATTTTCTGTCTCTTTTTTCTCTTTTCTTCTGAAACCTTTATAATGTGAATGTGATTTGCTCAATGTTGTCTTATAGGTCCCTAAACTATCTTCACTTTTAAAAATTCCTTTTTGTTGCTGCTGTTGCTCTAATGGGTGAGATCCACTGACCTATATTCTAGCTTACAGATTCTATCTTCTGCTTCATTTAGTCTGCTGTCGAACCTCTACTTTATTCTTCAGTTTGATTATTGTATTCTTCAGTTCTGTGACTTCTATTTGGTACTTTCTTGTTTTCTATCTTTTTGTTGAAGTTCTGACTGTGTTCATCCATTCTTCTCCTGAGTTTAGTGAACATAAAATTACGACCATTACTTTGAATGCTTTATCAGGTAAATTACTTATTTCTGTTTCATTAGGGCTTCCCTCTCCCCTGGAATTTTATCCTGTTCTTTAATCTGGGACATATTTCTCTATTTCCTCATTTACTTGACTCCTGTGTTTGTTTTTATGTATTAGGCAAAATGGCTCTCTCTCTCCTAGTCTTACAGGAATGGCTTTATGTAGAAGATAAAATTATTTTACCTTGAGTTGGGTTTTGATGACTTTCAAACTTTTATGATTGTCTAAGCAGTCTGATTTATTCTTTATAAATTCTAGTTGATGAAGATGTGCTGAGATCTGTGAATTTTCTAGAAGGAGGGATCTTAGCACCTAGTTTCAGGCTGGTTGGAAGCTCGATCCTCAAGCAGCAGCTATTAAGGTATGCAAATATATATAATCCTGTGGGACTATAATTGTAGTCTGTGCTAGTCTCTAGACCAAATGACTTGGAGGTGTCAACTTAGTGATAATTGCAAAATTTGAGGCTCTAGACAAGTGAGCTCCTTCATGGGAAATGAGCTATTATGAAGCCAAATGGGAGCTCAGAAATGGCATTCCCCTGGTCTAGATTCCCTCAGAGCACTTCTTTAGTGTCTCAGTGTGTGGTAAACCTAAACCATTCCTCTTGGCTAAAGCTCCAGCTCAAGTGGATAGGCCTTTTTTACAGGAAGTCTGGAGGGTATATTAGTCTGGTCAATTCTTCACAAACGTATTGTTGTTTTGTCTAAAATGTATAAAAGCTGCCTGATTTTGGTCACTTCTTTGAGTCTCACATTTTCAAGAACTCCTGTATGTATGAAATTAAATGTGTTTTTCTTCTCTTAATCTGTCTATGTCAATTTAATTATTAGGCCAGCTAAGAAGGGAAAAAGTCCACCACTACTTCCTGACCCTCCACCACCAATCAAATTCATTACTGTATAGTTTTCTTGATTGGGTCTCTGAGAGTCTGGACCTACATACATTCAAAGGCTAGAAACATTTTAAAAAATGGCCATCTTTGGGGCTCCTGGATGGCTCAGTCGGGCTTTAGTTTCAGCTCAGGTCATGATCTCATGATTGGTGAGTATGAATCTTGCATTGGGCTCTGCACTGACAGTACAGAGCCTGCTTGGGATTCTCTCTCTCTCCCTCTCTCCTTCTCTCTGCTCCTTTCCAGCACATGCCTTCTTTCTCTCTCTGTGTCTCAAAATAAATAAATAAACTTAAAAAAAGATGGCTATCCTTTAACTGCCAGAAATTGTATCTTTTGCATTCAGTGAAAATTGTAAATTTGTAGAGAGGATTCTTCTTTTGTTCTGGGAGAAACAATTTTGTTTTCAGTTTTAGAAAGAAAAGATAGTTTCTTCATTTGAACTAATCATCAGATGTTTTAAAAGCATATCTTTAACATGCATACCTAGAGTGCTCAGAAGCACCTAATGAGTTTTGTTTCAAATGTATATAACTTAGTAGTCATATCTGAATCTTAACACAAAAAACAGGAAGTACTTCCCCTCACCAGCCATTCCTGGCTTGGTATAGGCTGAACTGAAGAGACTTGGTATGCATTATATTCTGATAGTGGGGGTTCTGGGAGAGTGCTGGAATAGGTACTAAAGGAACATAAAGGGATAGTCATTTATGGGAAAGCATATTGATTTCTCTTTTCCAATTTAAAACCAGAGATATATCCAGGTCAGAGACTTGGATGAACTTTTCTCTATTTTGTTTTGTTTCAATCAATAAAAACAAAATGATAAACAGTGAGATGAATATTTTGGGGCATACTTATATAAGACCAGTCTTCCTGCCAGTGTCCCCCTTTGCTCTCCCCTCCTACTGTCTTTGGGAACATCTGGACTTTGATGAAATTGTCCAAAGGCAAATAGATCAGATTAGGATGATATATATACTGCTTAATAATCTAAAAGTTGGTTCCCTGGTAGTGGTTTGGGAGACATGGTGGGCAGGGGAAAGAGTACACCAGGGGGATGTTTTTCATAAGGTGCCATGAGGAAAAGGAAGCGAGGAAGACAAATTTTGGAGGTCTCTGAGTTAAGGGAAAAGAACAAATGGGGGAAAAGGCTTTAAGAGAAGGATGGGATTGCTCAGTGCTTGCTTTAATTTTTCCCATTTAACCGTTCTATATTAGGTTTATTTCTGAAAACAATACATCACCTTGAATGAATTTTTTAATGTTTACTTATTTATTTTGGAGAAAAAGTGTATGAGTGGGTGAGAGGCAGAGAGAGAGTGAGAGAGAGAGAGAGAGAGAGACAGACAGACAGAGAATCCGAAGTAAGCTTCCCACCCTCACCACAGAGCCCAAAGCGGGGCTTAACTCATGAACTGTGAGATTATGACCTGAGCCAAAGTCGGAAGCTTAATCAACTGAGCTGCCCAGGTGCCCCTTGAATGAATTATTTTCAACTGTCCTTGTTTATCCTTAAGTTTATACTATGTGCTGTGTGGCTTTCAGAGAAGGTGTTGCTGTTTCTGCTGAAATCACATGGTCACCCATCTGTCCATGGTCCCAGTTCAAGTGTGTATGATTCTGCCAGTCCCTTTCTGAGAGCTGTGGTTTTGTGGTGAAAGCAGCAGTCTGGATCTGCCTTCAGGTGCAGACATTCAGCCCTCACGCTGACATCTTTCACAGTTGAGTTGTCTTCACGACCAGCCCCAAATTCCTGGCACCAGTGAAGGAATCCGTCCAAGGGATTATGTTGCAGACAAAGTCCGCCGGCTGCCAGGCTTCACTGCTCCTGAGGACGTCTCTTGTTACTTACGTTTACTTTAAATGATAAACAGATCTCTGGCTACATGCATGGCTACGTTATTATTGCCTTCTCTTCCCTCTTGGCAAATGAATAAGGCCAATGCTCAGTGGAGTTTTTGTGGTGTTGTAAGAACTGAATGTGTGGAGCATAGCTCCACAGTGTTTGTGACTAAACTCAGGTGAGCCTTGGAGCACAGAGTCGTAAGCACCAGGAATCTGTTTTCCCACCCAGACAAGAATTAAATTAACCAAAAAAAGCAACCAACAGAAAGGGAAAACATATTTATAAATTATATATAATAAATTAATATTCAGAATATATAGGGAACAACTAAAACTCAACATTAAGAGAATAAACAACACAATTCAAAAATGGGCAAAGAACTTGAAGACATTTCTTCAAAGAAGATATATAAATGGCCAATAAACCTAGGAAAAGATGTTCAACATCACTGATCTTTAGGGAAAGGCACACATCAAAACTAAAATGAGATAGTACTTCACACCCAATAGGATGGCTACTATCAAAGAAAATAGAAAATAACAAGTGTTGGTGAGCATATGAAGAAATTAAAACTCTTGTGCCCTGTTGGTGGGAGGTGAAATGCTATAGTCACTATGGAAAATAAGGACAGTTTTTCAAGTAATTAAACAGAGTTTATCACATGATCCAGCAAAACCTTATCTGGGTATATATCCAAAAGAATTGAAGAGATATTTGGACACCCACATTTATATATGTGTTATTCAAAACAGCTAAAATATGGAAGCAAACCAAGTGTCCATTGACCTAAGAAAGGATAACTGAAATGTGGTCTATGCACACAGTGGAATATTTTTCAGCCTTAGAAAGGATGAGGGCTGAAGGGGGTGGGGAGAAGGGGAAAGAAGGTGATGGATATGGAGGAAGGCACTTGTGGGGAAGAGCACTGGGTGTTAGATGGAAGCCAACCTGACAATAAACTATAATAAAAATTTTTTTAATTAAAAAAATTTTTTTTAAAAAGGAAGAAAATTCTGAAATATGTACAGCATGGATGAATCTTGAGGAAAGAATCTTGAGGTGACTGCCACAGACTGAGGGACATTGGGTTGGGGAGTTAGTTGTCAATGGCACAGAGTTTCAGTCTTACAAGAAAGATGATGAGGATGGACGATGCAATGGCTGTACAACAATATGAATGTAGTTACAACCCCTGAACTCTACACTTAAAAGTGGTAAATTTTAGGTTATGTGTATTTTACCACAACAAAACACTTTGGAAAAAAGACTAGGAGCAGATTTAGAACCACACCACTCCATGAAAATTTGTGGTAGAGTGTGAATCATCTACTACGTCTGGAGTGGATGTTACAAAAAGGCTGGAATCAGAACCGAGTAAAGGCAAGGCTTAGGGGACAATTGCATCAGGCTTTAGGATGACCTCGATGATGATTCCCAGTCAGAAGTGTCTGAGGGGCATTCTTGAGTCTGAGGACGCCCCCCCCAGGAGAAGACCCCAAAACTCTGAAAGCAGCTACTGTTGAATAATTGGCCTGTGAAACCTGGGTATTCTCTGGAGGAGCTGGTGGAGAAAAGTAAGCTGATTAACAGGAAGCTGAGATGGGAGATGCAAAGAATCACTCGTTCCATTGTGCTTTGTCTTGCTCTCAAAATAGAAGAGGCTGTATCTCTAAGGGACCCAGGTTGCTGGGATGCAGAGGTCAGAGCAGAAATGGACATAAAAATAAAGTGGAAAGGAAGGGGAAGGGCAGAGGCAAGTAAAGCAGTATCTCCCAGCTCAGAACTTCAACTCCTGGCCCTGTGGACATGTTTCATACCTGAGTTACTGAACTAAAACTCCTCAATTATGACCCGCCGGGAAGAGTTCTGGTCTCATGGCAGATAGATGACCTGCATCAGAAATACTTGTTGTTTTGAAAAATTGAGACTCCTGGATTCCAGCAGGGGTGTGAATCAGAATCTCTGGATGAGTAGCCTCTAGTTACAAGCTTCAACCATGTTTATGCTCTAAAAACCTTTCCAAGTCGTCAGAAGGACTCACTGATGTTACAGAATTTATGCCACCGTCACTGGCAGCCTGAGCTGGGCAGCTGGCCATCACTCTCCTGCCACCCTCAAAGAGGGGCTTTACTGAGAATAGGTGCATTACAGGTCTGATACTAAGAGACACAACACAGAGACCCTCACAGCATCTGTGGCAGATTGTACTTTGGGGAGAGAGATGCAACAATATCTCTTGTCCCTTTTACTCTATAAAGACCTTGCCACAACACATTGAAGATTAGGTTTATGTCCCCTCTCCTTTGGACCTGGGTGGATCTTTGCAACTGCCTCAATCAAAAGAGTTCAGCAGACGTGATGTTGTCTGTGACTGATCCAAGCAACCTCTTGGCTAATATGGAGAGCAACTCGGGCCCCTAGGCTCAAGCCCTGGCTGAACCACTAGCCAAGAGGTAGCAGCAAAAAGCTGTGAGTGCATCATCTAAAAGGCTATCCTTTAGCCCAAAGTGAGCCACCCCAAGTCACATGGCATGAGGAGAGCTGGAGGATTCTGCCCCAAATTGCAGACCCTTTGAGTAGAAGAAAGGGCTCTAGTTGTTTAAGCCACGAAGTGGACACAGCTAATTCTGATGCAGCATCCCTGGGAGGGGGGAATGTATGGGCAATCATTTTGCACCCTGGAAGATGAGATAAATTGTCTTCTGCTATTCTTTGCTTTGTCAATTTGTAAATCATCTACACGTCTCCCTTCCAAACCACATCTTCTTCCAAGGAGTTGCTGCTCCTTGGCATTAGCAATTGAGTTCTAGCCTCTTGTGTCATTTAAGGAGGGTTTGATTTTTTTAAATACAATTTATTGTCAAATTGGCTTACATACAACACCCAGTGCTCATCCCAACATGTGCCCTCCTCAATGCCCATCTCCCACTTTCCCCTCTCCCCGCCCCCATCCACCATCAGTTTTTCCTTTGTATTTAAGAGTCTCTTGTGGTTTGCCTCCATTCTTCTCTGTTTGTAACTGTTTTTTCCCTTCTCTTCCCCCATGGTCTTCTGTTAAGTTTCTCAAGATCCACATATGAGTGAAAATATATGATATCTGTCCTTCTCTGACTGACTTATTTCATTCAGGATAATACCTTTGAGTTCCATCTACATTGCTGCAAATGGCATGATTTCATTGTTTCTCATCGTCAAGCAGTATTCCACTGTATATATAAACCACATCTTCTTTATCCATTCATCAGTTGATGGACATGTAGGCTTTTTCCACAAATTGGCTCTTGTTGAAAGAGCTGCTATAAACAATGGGGTACATGTGCTCCTAAGCATCAGCACTTCTGTATCCCTTGGGCAAATTCCTGGTAGTGCTATTGCTGGGTCACTGGGTACTTAGTTCTATTGTTAATTTTTTGAGAACCCACCACACTGTTTCCCAGAGCGACTGCACCAGTTTGCATTCCCACCAACAGTACAAGAGGGTTCCCGTTTCTCCACATCCTCGCCAGCTTCTATAGTTTCCTGATTTGTTCATGTTAGCCACTCTGACTGGCGTGAGGTGGTATCTCAGTGTGGCTTTGATATGTGTTTAAGGAGGGTTTGATTAAAGGAAGTAGCTTGGTGCAAGGGAGCCCTAGGCATTTGGAATGCCCAGAAGACACATGATGTAAAGGAGTGGGAGAATGAGTCTAAATAATAACACTTTCCAGTTGTAGCAAAGACTATAAGAAAACTCCTATTTATCATGACTTTTATGTATAAATACATATAAATTACATTGTGATTATCTAATAAGTTATCTGGAAAACATTTTTTGTTTGTTTAACAGAGGAGTTTCACCCTCATCCTGCACCTTTGGGGCTGTGGTACCTAGACTAGCAAGCTGAGATAGAACTAAGTTGCTTTGCACAAGAAAGGTATGTGGACTGGGGTGCCTGGGCAGCTTGGTAGGTTAAGTACCTAACTCTCGTTATTGGCTCAGGTCATTATCTCGCAGTTGTGGGATGGAGCCCCACATCAGGCTCTGCACTGGGCATGGAGCTGGCTTGGGATTCTCTCTCCTCTCCCTCTGCCCCTCCCCCACATAGTCCTCCCCCCCATCTCTCAAAATAAACTTTAAAAAAAAATTTAAAGAAGAATCTTTATGTGTCAACTATACTTTAAAAAAAGACTTTAAAAATTAAAAAAAAAAAAAGAAAGAAAAAAAGACTCTCCATGTACCAATCATTCAACTTTAACATTTTGACAAACTTGGGTTCATGTTTTGAAAAATTATACTGAATTTTTCATGCAGCTGTATTAAAAGACACAAGAAATGTTGAGGACATTAATTTTTTAATAGCAGTCATTTTAGAGAATAGCACTGGAAATAAATTTGTTTTGGAATAAACTGGAAATTAAAAAGGTCTTGAAGCCATTGGAAGCCATAGGATTAGTTGAATTGCTTTCTAAGATTTGGGTGAGTTTGCACAGCAGGTGTGTGTGTTATTCCAGCATTTCTTTCCCCACATTGTGAATATGACCTGTAGAAATCAGGGGGTAGGGGGGAAGGAAAGAAAAGAGAGAAAAAAATGAATGAACAAATTAGAAACTTATCCGTTTCATCTTTCTTTATATTATCTTGTTCCCAAAATCAAAACTTCTTTTCCACCCCTATCCTATTGGCAAATTGCTACATATTTAAAATCTACATCAAATCATGGTCCCTGGTTCAGTAGTATCTATTAGAAAGAATCACAATCACCAGTTAAGATTCAGATGAATCGCCTCCATGAGGGCCTCATTATGCTTCCTTGCTTGAAAGCTGCATTGATTTATTCTTCCACAGTATTTATTAAGTGCCTACTAGGTGTCAGGTACTGTTGCTAGGTGGTTGAGAATACTCTGTAGGTTGCTGGAGTTAATTTCTGTTATCAAATGCCAATGAATCATCAACCATGCCAAGGAAAGAATCTCCAAAGGGCAGAGAACACTAAACAATCTTTTTCATTGACCAAGATGACTCTACCAGTAAACTGTCATATCCTCCTTCCCTTAGGGCTACTTTGGCATCAGATTCTGAGTAAAGTTGTTAACACAGGTTGTTTAACAAACCTCACCACTTGGAAAGAGAGACAACAGTCAGTTCTCAAGAGACAAAGGAGGAAGAGGGATGATAAGAAAACTCATAAAAAATGTGAGTCAGGGAGCTTGGAAACTAGGTAAATGAGCAGCTACCCAACTTTGACAACACAGCCACCAAAATATCAGTAACTCTTCTTCATAGTGGGGGCTTTGGGAATTTGGCATAACTGGGTGAATTCTCCACACTTAACTTACAGAGACTAAAAAAAATAGCTTCCCATCACTCTGGAGGAAAGATTATTATATTAACATGCTGCTATCATCAAGAACACAGAACCAGGCACATTATGGAGTCATACTTAGTATAACACCTCCATTGGTTACTGTTGGGAACAGTGGACCTAGGAACCATTCTTAGGGAAATGAATGTCTGATCACACACATATCTCTACTACCTTAAATCATGGTCTAGTAAAATACACATGGTTGATATGAGGCATGCTCATTTGGCACATCACACAACCACCCCTCCTGTGGCAAACAACCTAAAAAAATCTCAGAATTCTTTCCTATCCTATCAGATTTAGCCCTCTCAACTTATGGAAGCCGACTACCAAATGTTGGTGTGGGCTGGCAAAAAAACCCCATTTATCCTCCATTTTGTAAGGGATGTTTCATGTGTTTGTGAGAGAAAACCACATAAAAGAGGTTATTAAGAATTTGTTTTGATATTCCTAAATCAAAGAATTCCCCAAAACTTACCAAGTTGTAAGCACTTTTTAGAAAGAATTCATTGCTTTTCTTTTCTCAATATCTCGCTTGAGTTGGCAAAGAGTGCATTGAGGGAAGCATCCCAGCCATAGGAAATCACTGCAAATAGAACCCTATTGAACAACAAACAGTGGATCAACATATATTCCATAACTCTAGTGACATAATTTCTTGCATTTGTATAGCTTTTCAAAACTCTTTGGAAGGAACATTGGGGACTTCTGGGTGGCTCAGTCAGCTAAGTGTCTGATTCTTGATTTTTGCTCAGGTCATGATTTCATGGTTCAGGTTATGAGCCCTATGTTGGGCTCTGAGCTGAGCGTGGAGCCTACTTGGGATTTTGTCTCTCTTCCTTTCTCTCTGACCCTCCCCTGCTTGTGCTCTCTCTCTCTCTCTCAAAATAAAAAACATAAACATTAAAGAAGGGTACATTGTATGTTACTGGTTTATCATGAGAATTCTATGACATTATCCAGTTTTTCGGATGACCAAGTGAAGTTAAATGACTTGTTCAGATCACATAACGAATTGGTGGCAGCTCTTGGTCTTTCTTTTCTCCAGCCAGTGCCCTATGACACTGTGTTAAATGATTTGCAGGGTACAGCTGAAGCCCCAGTTTTCTACATGTCTTCTGAAATGCTTCCTTTTAAAGCCAGTTGTGAAATGCACAATTTTTCTGTAGCTTGTGAGTAGTGCCAGATCAGGCCCCACATTGCATCCCCCTAGCCAGTTTCATTGGCATCTTCCAAGTTCTGCAAAGGGGGTGTTAGGAGCTAGGGAGAGATACATAAATTATGGGGAAAAGAAGAAAAAAAAATGAGTATTGTTTGGCAAACCATGGAATGGAGTACTCTGCAAGGATTTGAGGGCCCTCTCACTGGAAGGGTCCATTTGAGTCCTCAGTGACTTTCTGGGTAAACAATTCCAACATTCACATGTTCTATGACCTTAAGCCTTTCTCATTTTCTCATATATATGGCTTTCATATCTATAAAGGGAGGTAATGATTCCTGCACCACAGGAGTTTGCAAGTAGTAAATGAGCAAATATACATCAAAATAATATCCCAGCAAATAGTGGTACAGTCAGTGGCTGTTTCTTTCTATTCTTCCTCCTTCTCTCTTGTGCCCTGGCCAAAGGGATGCTGTCTTGGCTGTGTCCATAAAGGGAGGAGCAGAGCAGAGAGGCTGCATTGTAACAGCCCCATAAAAATTTGCATGTGTGTGTAAGAGAAACAAAGCAGAGAGCCTGAATGGTACAAATCAGTCCAGGGAATTATATTTAGATCTGTTCTAAAGAGGAACTAGAGATACACTGTCTATAAATATACTACTTCATTGTACATCGAGGAACTATACCATATCCTAGAATCCTAGAACTAGGAATCATCTTGCACCACTTCCTCATGACGGATGAGAAAACTGATGCCACCAAATGACATAGCAGAAAGTCAACGAATTTGCTATTTGTTGAGTGTTTGCTAAACCTTTATCTCCAGGATCCAGCTAAGTGTCCCTTCCTGTATTCCATGTTGAGGTTTTGGGTTGCTTTGAGAATCTTAGCCTCACACCATATACATAAGTACAAATGCATGACACTTTGCATGCAATTCAGGAAGTTCAAGATGTATGACACTTTGCATACGATTCAGGAAGTTCAAGGTCGGGGCACAAAGTTAAGAACCCCTGTGTGTAATGCTGTTTTAAGGACAACATGAATGAGAGCAGCCTCCAGCGCTGAGCAAGTCAGGCGGCTGAGCAAGCACACGGGAGAAATGAGGTCAGGGATCTGAACACACCTCTGCCTTGAGGAACTGCGGAGTAATTCTTGGAGAAAAGAACAAAAATAAAAGTAGTTGTTTATGGAGCACTTATGAATTGCCAGGTCTTGTGCTATACGTAGAATATACATTGTCCATCATTATGTCACATGACTCTTGCCACACCGCCAAGGGGAGGAATCATTATGACAATTCAATCAGTGAGGGGGCTGAGGCTTTGGGAGACTAAGAACTTGCTCCCATTCCTATGGGAGCAGTGAGTGGGGCAGAAGCTAAGTTCCAAGAAAAATTCTGTCATGTCACTTCTTTGTTTAAAACATTTCAATGGCTTCTCTGCTCACTCAGAGTAACAGCTAAAGTTCTTATAATGGTCATCAAGGTGCTAGAAATTCTAACTCTTTCTCTGATGCCATCTCTTTTCTACGATATCCTACCCTCAACCCCTCACTCTCTATTCCTGCCTCTCTGGCCCCTTGCAGTTTCTGGAACATTTCATATAAACTCTACTTCAAAGTCTTGGGTGGCACCCTTTCCTCTCCTTGGCTCTTCCCAAGATGGGTCACCTTCTCATCCTTTTAGGTCTTTACTTTTGTACCAAGACTTTCCCTGATAACCCTATTTAAAATTAGAACTCCCTTTCTAAAAATGCGGATGAGTATTGAATTGTGATGAATGTTTTCTCTGCATCAGTTGAGATGATCATATCGTTTTTCTTGTTGAATCTATAAATAGGTTATTCTGATATGGAGCCATCTTTGCATCCTTGGGATAAACCCTGTTTAAATTAAAATATATTTTACAATGCTGAAAATAAAATAAAATAAAATTAGAATGCTTTAACACTCTTTATTCCTCTACTTTGCTTTATTTTTTTCTGTACCACTTATCAGCACACTATAGGGTTTTGCTGAGTTACACTGTAGCCATCTTCTCCTATTAGAGTGGAAGCCCTGCCATCAACAGCCATCATAGGAACAATATTATTGCTTGTGGGAGAAGGTTTGATGAGGAATAAGATATTTATATCTCTCACCAAGGGCCTTACACATTATAGAGGGGAAAACGGCAAACTTACAGTGGAGAATCCTGGCAGACACTGTCTTAACTAAGTAATCAAATTAAACAACAACCATAATGGGAAACACTGAGGTCATGTGCCTCTTGACATGAAGACAGCAAACATTGTGTCAGAACTGAGGTTCTGCCAAAATGTAAAACCTGTCATCAAACTGAGGGACAGTTTACAAAATAACTGATCTGTACTTGGAAAAAAAAAAAGACAAAGAAAGACTGAAAAACTATTCCCTGTTGTAGGAGACGGTCCCAGATTGATTTTCTTCTCATCCAAAGAATGTTAATTGGGTTAATTGGTAAAGTGTAAATGAGATCCAAAATTAGCTGATAGTATTGTATCAGTGTTAAATTCCTGATTTTGATCATTATGTTATGGTTATATAAATGAATGTCCTTGTTATTAAGAAATACAGGCTGTAATAGAGGTAACAGGGCATCAAGTTGTAATTTCCTCTCAGTGTTTTGGAAAAATAAAGCAGAATGGACAGAGAGGTAGAGGAAAGAGTAAATAAACAAAGGTGACAAGATTGTAGTATTTGGGGAATGTGGATGAAGGGTATTCAGGAATTCTTTGTGTTATTTCTTTTTAGTTGTTGTTGTATCATTTCTGCAACTTTTCTTTAAGTCTGAAAGTATGTTGAAATAAAGGTCCCAAAAATAGAAGAAGAAAAAGAACGTAAGCTACATGCAGACAGGGCTTTTGATTTGCTTTGTTCACTGAGGTGTCTCTAGCATCTGGAATCGGCATGTCCACGCACCAGGTAAATCCTTGTTGAACGAATGGACGCTGATAGGACTTAGCCAGGGTCTAGATGCTCAATAATACTTTTGAATGAATAAACACTGGCTTAGGAGGCAGCTGTGCCAGCTGTGAAGGAATCCACTACACACCTCTTCTCCCCATGGCTTTCTCACGAACTGTGGGCCAGCCTGCAGATTTGTAGGGTCCTATGTCTGACTCTGAGCAAAGCCAGGAGAGGCTAAGGGTCCTCCGTTCCTTGCCTACTCACCTCTGTCAACTGTTTGAGGGACACACCTACTGTAACGATTTAAGATTGTATGACTAACCTATCCCAGGGTATACGTGGCCACACAGCCCCTGGGAATCACTTAACACATTTAGGATGGGAGTGGAGAGAAGATTAGGATCATGTCACAAAGGCAAGTGGGCAATCACACAGACGTGGCCAGACTGAAGGGAGTCCTCGGGTATCTGGGCTGGCGCCTCACCGTGCGCGCAGGTGACTCACCGGGATGCCATATCGCGTTCGATACAAGGTCCTCATGGCGACACTTGCTCCGCACAGACAGCATTCGTTCATGTCAGAAGCGATCTGACAGGAAAGGCACAGGGGAAAGAAAGTCCCACAGAGGCCTGGGTGCAGGGAGAAACCACACAGATGAGTTAGTGAAAGTCACCATGCTTTCAATGAAATCACACCTCTTTCAAAAAGATGTTGGCTCAGGAAATGGCTCTAATGGGCAGTCAGAGAAAACAATGTTGTCACCTGGCCCTTAGTGTCTTGCTTCTAGAGCCTGCTGTCCAGAAACTGGGGATAATTTGTGAGTCATTATTACCAGGTCAGATTTAATTGCAAAAGCTCCTGCCTTGCCAGTCTGAGATTGTTCACATTATCTTTCTTCCCTGCCCTTGTTACATTTGAGTCCTACTTGCAGAGGAAGTTTGTGGTGTCAGGATGTCTGAGAAACCGTAGAACAACCAAGGAAGGGTGTTTAGGGGCAGAAAACAATGAGTGAAGAAATTATTACAGGCAAAGAGGAGAAATAGATTATATGTGGTCGTTCGGGCAAAAGGAGGTCCCTGTCATCATTATGAGGATGGAGGCAAGCAGCATTTAAAGGACATGGGTATCGATGGTTTAAAAAGTTGAGTGCAATTTCACTTTAAAGAGTCTCTGTAAGACAGAGAAAGGGCTTAAGAAAATAGAAACAAACAGGAAACTGTTCTCAATATACTTTGAGTAAAAATCTGTTTTGAAAAGTTTTGTGGTGGAGTTCTGGTAAGGCTGTACCCTAGATATGATAAGAGAGTCTGTGGTTTCTTGATTGATTGTTTTTAAGCAAAAAGCTATCTCTGAAGAACCTAGTGGAATTTCCATCATATACACAAAAAAGGAGGCTATTTCTCATGCACAATGGAAAGATGAGCCCCGTAGAGAATGTCTGCAACCCATATGGCATGCGACTCTGAAATAAGAAAAGGTTTCTCACAAAGAATATGCTTTGTTGTGCAGAATAATTAGATTTCAGTAAAGCTAAAAAACCTGCAAAGCTTCCTGAAATGGAACAATGACAAGAGTCAGAAGAACGTCACTGAACGCTGGGAAACACGGGACAGCTTTGTAGGAGAAAGGAGAAGTAAATAGAAGCCAAACTGGAGCAACATGTCAAGAACATGGTGATACTAAGAGGTGGAAAATTGCAAAAGGTGATTGATCTAGACAACAATCACAAACTCAAGTTCACGCAGCTAAAATGAGTGAAATAGCTGGAGGAAAAAAATACAAAATAGACAATAGTGGACATAAATACACATGGCAAACAGAACGAGACTCCCTTTCAGTGGGATTAGCTAATGTTAAGCAACTGCGGACCCCACCCCCACCCCCGAGTGTGACGAAAGCTCATCTCTCCAGATTTTCCAATTTCCAAGAAAAGTTGGAAATCTACATTGGAAAGCCAGATTTTTTTATGTGAAATGTGAATTTTATGTGTTTCCTAGTATTTTTAAATTAAGCATGAAGAGAGTCCATTGTGTACAGGACAAACAAAACACATCTGGTGGCTAAATCCACCCACGGGCTTGCAGCTTGTGACTTCTGAGTAGCGTAAAGCAGGAGCTCAATGGCAGGATGAGTAGATGAGGTTCATAAGGTCAGGAGTCTGCATTACCGGAGCCGAGGAGGAGCAATAACCACATGTACTTACAAATCCCCAGGTCATCACAGCAGTCAAACACGCCAGATTGCCAGTCACTAGTCATCATACCCCCTGTCCCATATCCTGGCTGGGAAACAACTGGATTCATTTTTCAGGCTAAGTCCCAAAGGGCACTGCCTGTGAAAACAAAACCAAAAAACCGTTAAACACCTGCTGGGTTGGTTGGATATCATGCAGATCCCAGTTTGAGAAGACATTTCATCACGGTTCTCCTGATTAGGGGTGGCCCCACTCAACTGGCTTAACAAGACATTTCCAGACTATTGTTGGTACTAGGCAATTAGAAACATCAAGGAAATGGGGTGAGGGCTTCTTTCACAGGTTTTCTGGGGGTTTCTCTGATCTTTCTTTTTCTTTTTATTGGCAAGACGGGTTTTTTTTCTTCTCAAGACAGCCATCTTGAGCAACATCTATTATGCATATGAGGTGTTCTATTTAATAGTAATTGTAATAACTTTTACAAAGCTATTGCACAGAGGGTCACCTGGGTGACTCAGTCGGTTAAACATCCAACATTGGCTCAGGTCATGGCCTCACAGTTGACGGGTTTGAGCCCTGCGTCAGGCTCTGTGTTGACAGCTCAAAGCCTAGAGATTACTTTGGATTCTGTGTCTCCCTCTCCCTCTGCCTCTCCCCCACTTGCACTCTCTCTCTCTCTCTCTCTCTCTCTCTTTAAAAAATAAATAAATAGAACAAGCAAAAAAACAAAAAACCAAAAAAACCACAGCTATTGCACAGACATTATCTCAGTTGCCACTTAAGAGAAATTTGTGAGATAGAGTTCTTCACTTCTCCAAAAAATTGTCATCCCACAGATGCTTCTAGCTAATGTCAGCCCTCATTGCTTAATTACTAGTGGCATCCTGGTAGCTAAAGTTTTAAGGGGTTACTTAAAAAAAAAGATTAACTTTTTTTGTGTGAAATTCTAAGTCCAGAATTTGAAAAAAAGGGGGGGAGTTCAAGGTTCCACAGAAAACTGCAGTAGTTGACAATCCACTAAGGAATAGTGTCCCTCAAAAAAGGGATGCCTATACTTTTCAGATTTCATCAAGTGATCAAGTAAAGTCTCCTGAGCTTTAACCTGTCAGAACTCCCAAGGGAGAGAACGTGTTTGGTTTCACAAGGACTAATGTTAAAACTTCCTTCTTTCCTGTTTCATATCTAACCATACGCTGTGCTCTGGAGCCTTGGCCCCTGTTCACCTGTAACGTTTCCCTTAACCAGGGGCAAGGGCCTCACCATCCGTCCACCTGCTCCTCCATGTTGTCAGGGAAAGCCCCAAGGTGCCTCCCACAGAGCATCTCGGTCCTGACTGTGCAGCAGGTCCCTCTTTAGTGCTTGGCTGAAAACACACACACTTGATTCTGATTCACTAGCCGGGGTGGACCCCGGGTGAATAACATTTTAAAAGGCAGTTGTGAAGCAGACAGCTCTGGAGACCTGATTTACAGGTCATTTCACTCTCTCAGCCTTTGCCAGTCTTCTCAGCTCTTGCCTTGCTCTGCTCTTTTCCTGGTTGATTTTGTATATGCTGAGATTCATGGCTGTGATCAGTTGACTCCCCCAACAAGTGAGCCCTCAAAAAAGAGGTGGAGGTTAAGCGTCTGACTTCGGCTCAGGTCATGATCTCCCAGTCTGTGGGATCGAGTCCCGAGTCAGACTCTGTGCTGACAGCTCAGAGCCTGGAGCCGGTGTCTCCCTCTCCTCTGCTCCTCCCTTGCTCGCTCTCTGTTTCTCTCTTTCTCAAACATGAACATAAAAAAAAGTAAACAAAAGGGGGAGGTAGAGGTTTTATGGAATCATAAGAGCCAAAGCACTTTGGACTGCCTTGCAAAGGTGCCTCTAATATTTATTATCAAGAACCTGCTTTATGGCACAAAGGGAAAACACCAGACTGGGAAAGACTATAAGTACTGTCAAATCTCACCAGAAATTATGTTTGAAACTGTAGGGCTAGATAAATATTTCATTGGGGTCCAAAGGCCTTTCTCCTCTCTGATTATGTAGGAGGACTATGATATCTCTCTTACCATTATCTAATCAGAGTGGGCACACATAGTGTGAGCTCAATCTATTACCATGAAATAGTTACAGAATATGAATAAATTGCGCAGGTAATGGGCTGCTCAGTATGGAATGGTAGAGATTTACTGCTGGCCTCGAGGATGAATTATGCATTACCTTCAAAATATATATTGGGAAAATCATTACAGACAAAGTGCACACAAAGCTGTGACTGATACATGTGTATCATTAAGGAAAGAAAGATATACCAATAAGGCTATATTCTTTTTTTTGAAAATTTTTTAATGTTTATTTATTTTTGAGAGAGAGAGATGGAGAGCACATGCACATGTGAGCAGGAACCCCTAGCATCTTTCAAATGAGTCTAATACCACTTTTCTCATGGTTGGTTTTGTTCCTGTGATCTCCAAGACTATGTCAATGGACTATGTCTATTAAGCATTGTGTTTCCTGTATGGCAGTGCTCCCCTGTATTTAGTTTAGGCTAAGTGTTGCTAAGTAGCAAAGGCGGTGCCCGGGTCACAGCTCCAGAAGGCTAATGACAGTGTGGTGATAAAGTAAACAGTGGGGTAGAAATCTAAAGGCTTAGATTTTATTTTATTTTTTAAGTTTATTTATTTATTTTGAGAAAGAAAAAGAGCTGGGGGTGGGCAGAGAGAGAGGGAGAGACCAAGAATGCCAAACAAGCTCCACACTGTCAGCTCAGAGCCCCATATGGGGCTCAAGCCCATGAACTGTGAGATCAAGACCGGAGCCGAAATCAAGAGTCAGACACGCAACTGACTGAGCCACCCAGATGCCCCTAAAGGCTTGGATTTTAGTCGTTGCTAGTTTTTGGTAGGCTCAAGAAAGATCCTGTTATGTGAAGACATTTTGAAAACTGCAAACCATCATATACATGCGGGAGAATCTAAAGAGAGTCTCAGTGACAAGAAAGCAGATGGAAAACCTGAATGCGATGTGTTGCCAATATAGCAATGCTTATGTTTGCAAGGAGCATTCTACTTTCCAAAGTGTGTTCATGTTTGATCTCTCGTTAACCCTGATCTCTGTTGAATACTCCCCGCACACTGAAGCACCCAGGGAGTGGAGGCTGATATGATGCTTTCTACTGCAGACATGAAAACAGAGGTAGAGAGGTTACATGCCAAGGCCAAGGAAAGTCAGGATCAGTGGTCCAATCTCTTTAATTTATAGATGAGGAATTGAGGCTTGTCCCAAAGATGGAGTGTTGCCCTGTACCCTCTTCCCAGACTTTCAGGGAAAAGACTTGGGGACACCTCACAAGAAGCATTATGGAAGCCCAAATACACTATTTATTCTTCTGTGTCTGGCCTCTTTTGCTCAAAATTAAGATTGTTAGATTCAACCACGTCGTGAATAGGAATAATTCACTTATTCTTATTGTCATGTAATAGATCATCATATAGATATCATAACTTATTTATCCATGTTATCATTGTATTGTTCCTAGTTTGGACTAGTAGAAATGACATAGTAGTGCTATGAACATTCCTGTACCTATCTTTGGGTGGGCCAGGTATGTATTTCTGTTGTGTCTGCATCTAGGAGTAGAATTGCTGGGCCCTAGGCTTGGTAGAAAGTGCCAAACAGTACTGTCAAGTGGTGGTACTAGTTTATACTCCCATGAGTAATGGATGAGGGTTCTATTTGCCCCATGTCCTTGGAATATCTGTTGATACCACCATCTTCCATTTTACCAATAGGTTGCTACAGAATCTGGGAAGCGGAACCCTAGGCTTAAGACTGAGAAAAGCAGAAATTATGGTTAAATGATTAAACAGAGTTATGACATTTAGGAACATAAATAAAGGAGATTCTGTTAAATTTGAAAAAGTAAGACTCAAGCAATATTGAGACATACTTACGCTAAAAATTTTTCATTCTTTAGTTGAAATTCAAATTTAATTGGGCATTTTGCATTTATTTGGACAGTTGTGAGAATGATTTTGGAATTAGATAATTCCATGGTGGGGGGTGGGGGCAGTTTCTGCCTCCCAGTTTACAGGAATGGGATTGGTGTGAGGGAAGCCAAAATGAAGAGGCTTCCCTAAGGTTGTGCAGGAAGCTGTGTCCCACCCCTCCACAGGGTAGGAGAGGCCAAAGGACACTAACGATGGCTGTGATTTATTACTTCTATCTAAATTCTTACAAAAGCATTTCTTCTGGGAATACAGTTGTTTATTCATGGATAAGGGAGGGAAACGGAAATTTCTTCAGCAGTTTCTACTGCCAGTTTTCATGTTAAGCAATCTTAGGTATGTGATGGGATTCTAGCTTCATAATAATCTTTTCTCCTAATTTGTAACCAAATACTTAGAGCAGTGCAGCCCAGGTGGGTGAGCCAAAGCCAAAGTCCATGCTCTTCCATCCTACCAAGTCCTATCTTTTGGAAAGAGTCCAATTGATTGGCCCCGGGCCTGCATGGCCTCCATTTCTCTCAACCAGTCCCAGCCATGCTGATGGATCCGCCAAACTGCTGAATGTCACTTGACTTGAGTTTCCCCAGGCTCCTTTCTCCCTCCTTTCCATCCCTCCTTTCTCCTGTGTCCACCTCCTTCTGGTTTTCGGCTTCCTATCAGATCATTGCATGGGTTGTATGCAACCCATTTCTGGAAAAACAAAGTAAATAGAGCCAATTGGGAAAGCCCTGCTTTGAGTCACTTTGAGCTTCTCTAGCAGGCCCGTTTTTAGGGCTGGGTCTCATCTGCATCTGGGACCAGTTGTTCTACTTCCTGCATCTCAAGCAGAATCATGCACTCTCTGCATTACATGGAGACTCAGCCTTTGCACCTGTTATGTGTAGAACAGAAATGCCATTCTGAAATATGCCTCTCTGGCGTAAGAGTTATTTTTAGTTGATTATTTTGAGAAACAGCACACATAGGAGAAGCTCTGAAAACAGGGAAGTTACCGTGTAAGGGAAATATACATTTATAAGGGAAAATCTTTATTTGCAAGTGTCCTCTTCTCATATCAGGAAGAGAAGGATGATTCTATACCACAAGAAACTCTTATCAATGGAAAAAGTATGGACTCAAATCTCATTACAAACCTTACCCTTGTTTACCTGCTCCCCTCCCCGTAACTGGCTTTCTCTACACTTTCTCTCCAGTGCTGTTAGCTAAAGCTGATGTTTAAGCCCGAATTCTAAGCCACCTCTGAGAGTTACTCCTTTTCCTGCATATCTCGCATGTACACGAGATATATGAGTAATAAATTTCTGTTTTTCTCTTATTAATCTGTATTTTGTTTCAGGGGCCCCAGTTGAGAACTTGGAAGGGTAGAGGGTAAATTATTTTTCATCTCCTACTAAATCATTTCTGAAAACTCTCAGTTATAAGGAAACTTAAAAATGATTATGCATCATTGAAAGTATGACATTTCTGAATTTAAACTAAATAATATCTGGAAACAAAAAGCCTTTGGTCACTGTCTGGGTGCTGAGGTGATGTGAGAGGGCATTCTGTACAGCTTACTGAAGCATCCATGCTAGGTCTTAGGTGAGGATATATCCCTTCTGCTTACAGACTTGGAGTGGAGAAAGGAGGTTACGAGTATCTGGCTTCTAGGCTTTCCTCCCTCCCCAGACACATTCAGATCCTGCACTTCCCAAAGAATCTCCCTCCCTGGGCTTTTCCAGCATCCAGAATCACCACAGCAGGCCTGCTGTTAGTCCTGAGTCTGAGTCTGCATTTGGAACCAGTTATTGGGATCACCTACAGAACCCTGCATTGCCTGTATCACAGTACGATCCTTAAATAGTGTGCCACCAATCACATCATCTCTGATATGTTAGCCCAAACAATGAAAACTCTTATATGTAAAATTAAAATTAAAAATGATTGTGTATAATTGAAGGTATGACATTTCCTAATTTTAGCTAACTAATTTCTCTTTTTTATATATTTATTTACTTTGAGAGAGAGAGAGAGAGAGCGAGCGAGCATGAGCAGGAAAGGGGCAGAAAGAGAAGTAGAGAAGGAATCCCAGGCAGGCTCTGAACCATCAGTGCAGAGCCCAACATGGGGTTCCATCCCTTGAACCATGAGCTCATGGCCTGAGCCGAAAACAAGAGTTGGATGCCTAACTGACTGAGCCACCCAGATAACCCTAAACTGAAAATTTCTATAACCAAAAAGCCACTCCAAAACATTTTCCCTTTTGTTAAAAATGGTGCTTATGTTTGTAATCATTTAAGAAAAAATTTTAAATATTTGCTTATGTTTGAGAGAGAGAGAGACAGAGACAGAGAGAGCAAGCATGAGCAGGGCAGGAACAGAGAACGAGGGAGACACAGAATCTGAAGCAGGCTCCAGGCTCCGAGCTGTCAGCACAGAGCCCAAAGTGGGGCTTGAACTCATGAACCATGAGATCATGACCTGAGCCAAAGTCGAACACTTAACTTACTGAGCCTCCCAGGCGCCCCTCATGCTTGGTCACCGTTAAGTGAGGAGCTCCAAGGAATATCTGCATACTTGATTGCGCTCGACTGGGGATTTTCTTGACAGCAGGAGAGTCCGTTATCCCCCTTTCATCAAGAAGGTAAAGGTTCTTACTCACTAAAACCTTGACCAGGGGCGAAGGTCAGGGGTTAAGAGCCCTGATACATTGGGTCCTCCCAGGTCTCTGTTGTCCTTCTCTCACACTCCTCTCTCTAGTGACCTAATTCATTCAGCTTCTTCTCTACTTTTATCTCAAAATTTGTTAATCTGCTTTCAGGCATACAGGGCTCTAGGGGAAGAATGCCTTTTCACTCCCTAACTAGTCACCTTCCGGAAATGACCCACCCTATTTTTCCAGTTCTTTGATTACCACTTCCTTCCCTTATCCCATCAGGCCAGGCCACATTGCACACCACTCTGCAGGAATTCCCTCTCCCCTCTTCCTGCTGTGAGCTCCTGCTCTTTGTTTTGCTACTTACCTGTTAAGATCTCATCTCACATGCCGCCTCCTCCATGAAGCCATTCCTAATCCTGCAAGTTGGATTTGCCTATCTTTGTACTCAGTCTTTCTCAACTCTCTCATGATGTGTGGAGAGCCCACAGGACATCGGGGTCAGCACACCGGGCATGAACCACACTATTGATACTTGGCTACCTCTGAAAGTCAGTAACAGTGTCTCCACTTCCTTCTCCCCAGGGTCATCGGGGAAGCTCTCAGAAGCTATGTTAGCTTCAGATATGAGACTCAGATACGTTTTGTTTTGTTTTTTCATTTGCACATTTTTCTGAGGGTGAAAGCAGATTCCAGTCATCTGCATCCCCCAGAGACAGTGAGTTGCACATAGCCTAGAAAATACTAAATGTTGGGGCTCAGGACATACTACACTAAAATATGCCAGATTGACATGTTGAATGTATTAAGCTGAAGGAGTCTGAGAAAACAGCAGAAGCTGGAAGGTCATTTGTGCCTCTTTTTCTTGCCTTTCTTCTCAAAGCAGGAGATAAATCTGTCATGTGCAAGGAACTTCCTCAGTACCAGGAACTGCTATTGATATCTAGTGGATAGAGGCCAAGGATGCCGCACCCCCATTCTTTCCTCCAAATCCCCCATTTAATCCCCCTTTCCTGCCAACAATAAATTATTTGGCCCAATAGTGTCAAGCTGAGAAACTCTTGATTCATGCTGTCCTCTTGTTCTTAGGAAGATTTGAGCAGCTTACAAACTTACAAATATAACAAGATATAACACGAACAATGAAGAAATCAGGCACGGGGAAAGTAAAGACTGAAGCAAATTTAGCACATGCTTTAAAATTTCTGTATATTGCTTGTTATGGGCTACAAATGAAATTCTGAGCTTCCCACCAGGCAAAGCAAAGAGGGAACACAAATATTTAGGAAATAAGAGCAGATTGAGACCTAGATAAATTTCTCATCAGGGTCCTTAAAAAGGAGATAATATATGACATGTGGTGATCAAAGCCTTTAACAGTATCTCTACAACAAGTAGAACAGTGACTTTCATGAACGTATTTTCTAGTACAAAGTTGAAGCACAATGCTGAAGTAGAATCACTAAAAGCAATCTATGAGAAACTAAAATGATCCCAGGGAACTCCTTATCTCCCTGGTTATCTGGATGATTCAGGATTAAAAATCAAATTTTCAGGTTTAAAAATCAAATTTTTAGAGAAACACTGGATGTATACCCTTGGACACCGCTGCATGAGTATTTTCACCAGCTGGGATATGATAAGAATTGGGCAGCAATGGGGCTGAGTTAGAAGTCTTTGGTGAAAACCAGAGTTCAGATTCCCCAGAAAGGCTGCTTATGATGCATAGGAACAGGGATGCAGAAGGAAAGGTATTAAAGGCAAATGCACTGTCATAAAAATTAAATGAGGCAGCCACACCACACATCTGAACAGAAGGCCACTTAATGGCCATCCTACCTCAAACTGCAGATAAGCTAAAAGCATATTTGTGAGAAGACTGTGTTTTCCTCAGACACCAGTTCCAGGCCTGCTTTAGCAAGTGACCAGAAGGGAAGTTGAGAAAGGAAAACTGGCCAACAGAGGCTACAACTGACATTTAAACGATCTGTTTAAAAGAAGCATATAGTGTTTTGTTAAGAGGTACATCTTTTGCATGTACTGATGAATTGCATGTGACCATGGGAGGGATCAAAGTCCCAAAGCTGTGTAGCACTGAACCGGGAAAATGCTTATTTTAGGTGTTAACAAAACCCACCCACTGTGACAGTAAAAGAAGGCAGTAAAACACTCTCAGAGCACAATTTTAGGTAACTAATTTCCTGGTTAGTACTATGGAGATGAAAGAATTGCAACATGGAATCTTAGATAACATGATGAGTTGACCTTTTAAAACTATCAACCACTTGGCTCCACTCTGATTCTGACCCACTGCCTGGGCGAGGGGGTTAGTGGCCTTGGAACTGAAATGTGTGTGTGTGTGTGTGTGTGTGTGTGTGTGTGTGTGTTTATTCATCTTTGAGAGAGAGAGAGACAGAGACAGAGAGAGAGAGAGAGACAGAGGGTGAATGGGGGAGGGGCAGAGAGAGAGGGAGACAGAATCTGAAGCAGGCTCCAGGCTCCGAGCTGTCAGCACAGAGGCCAACACAGGGCTCAAACTCACAAAGTGTGAGATCATGACCTGAGCTGAAGTCGGAAGCTTAACCCACTGAGCCACTCAGGCACCCCTGGAACCAATATTTTTAATATGTCCCAGGTGACTCCAAGATGTGGTGAGGGTTGAACATCACTTGTATTAAAGAAAGTCTATCCAAAATGATGATTTGAGTATTGAAGTAGTAGAGTTTCTGTCTTTTACACAAAAATAAAACACATATTTCCCCCAATTTCAAATTTCTCCTACCACTTACATTTTTACTGCAAATATGCATAATTATAAAAATTTAGCCAAAATAATATGTTCAGTGAAGGCACTCTGAAAATCACAAATATATCAAAAGATAAAATCTCTGGTAAATCTACCATACAAAGTTAACCTTATTCAAATTTTTGATGTAATGTCCTTGTATTTAGTCCAATAAAAAACAACTTATGTACAGGGACATGTTTTACTGAAGATTCTCTTAAATTGGATAATAAATTAATTTCTCCTACAGTATAGAGAGGGCTATTCTATTGCTGTTTGTTACACTTGGGGAGCATGCATCTCTTTTGGAGCACAATCACTGTGCTCCAATTCAGAATTGTTATTATCTGATTAGTTAAGACCCTTCCTACACGTCTCTGGAGTTGGTGTAAAAGAGCAGAGAGGGTCTTTCTTTCTAAGAAACAATTTACTTGGAGTTCTCCCAGCTCTTTCTACAATTTATTTCTGTCTGCAGAATGAAAGGTTGACATGCTGTTAATTGAGGGGTACCTATGTGGCTCAGTTGGTTAAGCGTCTGATTTCAGTTCAGGTCATGGTCTCATAGTTCGTGAGTTCAAGCCACACATCAGGCTCTGCACTGACAGTAGGGAGGCAGCTTGGAATTCTCTCTCTCCCTCTCTTTCTGCCCCTCCCTGACTGGCATTTCTCTCTCTCTCTCAATATAAATAAATAAACTTGGGGGAAAAAAAGAAATACAATTAACTGAGTGGATCAATTTTTTAGTTTAAAGTTTAGTTTAAACTTTAAAGTCCCAATTTATATGCAAATATGCTGAAATCTCTCAACTAAAACCAGATTCCTCACTTAGGTAATGATCTATTTCCTCAGACTCATGTCTTGCCTTTATTCTGTTTTTCTCTTCAAGTCTTTCCTGGAATTCTTTGTCTCCACTAGGAGCTCAGCAAAGAGAAATCATAAAGGGAGAAGAGGGTATCACCAGCTCCTGGATTTGCAGAGAGCTTGCCTCTCCCATGCTTAGCATATCTGGTATCTGGTCATATCCACAGTATAGCAGTCCTGTAGATGTCTCAGACTTAATAGTGTGGCTAAAAAAACTAGAAGACCTATGAAGCATGCAGTGTATTTTAAGTCTTGCTGTGACTCATATTTGAATGAGAATTACCTGTCCTTTTTAATTAGGTGGGCCCAAGGTCCCTTACCTGGTGAATCAATACAGCTAATGGCTGCATCCACTTCAGTACAGAACATCTCGAACAGACTTTATTATTATTTTTAAAGTTTTTGATAAACTGTCATATTTGTTAAGTGATTTTAAATTGTGTTTTATTGTGGGGAGGTAGAAGAATTCTCCCCCCTTCCCCATCCCTAATGCCAACTACTTGTGCTGGCGATGGAAATAAAGAGAGCGAAGATAGTGCTGGTCCTTAGCCATAAAGTCAATGATCAAAACTTCCCATTGTTGAAGTTGGATGGTGTCTGTAAACTAAAACCTGAGCAGGACCCATCCAGTACTTTATAAGAAAACAACAAAACCATTTTGAGTGCTCTTGTTGGTATAAATAGGTGTCAACACTGCAATGAGAATACAGTTACTTGTGGCCATGGAACATTTAAATGATGACACATTTAGTTCAGGGGAAAGGCAGCCGACTACACAAACCCTTGATTATATTTTTTTCCCTCAGAAGCCTCCAGATGTATTCTTCCAGAACATTGTCTATGTGCTGAGGGTCATCCATTAAATCCACACACATCTGTCTCCATTTTCAGTCTCCCCAGTTAAACCCAAGAGAGCTTCAATGCAGCGTTAAGTGCAAATTTCTCAATAAAACCGGTGGCCACCCATGGAATGCCTGCTCAGTCCTCTGGGCTTCCTCTCCATTTTGCTAACACATCCAAGAGCTCTTAAGGCTGGTTACCTACCAGGAGGTAAACAAAGTACATCCTTAGGGCAGCAATAAAGCTGGGGCAATAAAGTAAAATAAACAAGAGAAAATTTTAGAAAAATATTTAGCTTCCCTCCTCAAATAAATATAATCCTTGAGGGAAATAATCATAATGATATTGGACCTCACAATTATTCACATATGAAAGGGTATGGACAGGTAGCACATCGGATATATTTCAGTGCATTTAAGACATCTAAAGATGCCTGTCTGGTCCCGGTTATGTTTTAAGGTCAGCTGTTTCCTGGAGTCAGAGACGTAGCTCCACTCAACTTTTTATCCCACCACCGTGCAGAGCAGAGTAGATGCTCAATGGGTATTTTTTAAAAAAATAAATGAATAAACAAATGTATGAATATAGAAATTGTAAGTTTCATACACTAAAGTCTTTAGTCTAGACATCTAGAAGTCAAAAATACCACTTTTAAGAAATGTGCTTGCCTTAGGGCTCTGGATATAAGAGGAAGGGGAAAAAAACCTTCTTTTTGCCATTTCCTTTAAATCATGCGAGTGAGAAAAACCTAACTGTTTCCTTAACAGAGAAAATACTGAGGGCTGCCTTGGTATTGCTGCTGATAATAACAATGCTACAAATCAAGAAAGACAACAAGTGGCCAGATCCTAACAATTTCAAAAAAAATTCGTTTTTTTCCCCCCTAAAAAACAGAGACATTTAGAGTTAATTCTGACAATAAAGATAAACCTCAAAATGACTGAAAGCAGAATTGTGTCTCCCTGCTAGCAAAACTAATTTCAATCCTGAAACCAATCATAAAATAAGAAACTTTCTAGAAGCAATTTAAAATACTCTGTTTAAACACAAGAGTCTTAACAGTAATGCAATGATTTCTTCTTTAAGGCTTAAGAATATTTTTTCCTCATACAAATGTATCTTCTAGCAGCACATTTTAAAGAAACAGTCATGATATATCTAGGCCCTTAAGAGTCATTACAGCCAAATTTAATTTAAAAGACTATTGCATATTGCAGACTTACGGTTTTTTAAAACAAATTCCATGAGACACATGATGAATCCCTAACATTCAATTCTGCCCTGGGTTGTGTTAACTACATGGTAAGATTTTACTGGCTTTAGAGCTTAGTATTTTTTTTTTTTATAATTTTTTTTCTTTTGAAAGAAGATGGTAAAGAGAAAAGATTACACAATTGAAACGTATTACTTTGTATTGCAATAATACTTACCACACTCTGGTTAACTACAGAGGACAGCAGCCCAGGTCAAACTGGAGAAGCCTGGGGAACACGACTGCTTTGTTGGCTGCAGCCTTGGAGCTGGTGTCAGGGAGGGTGGGGTTAGGGGTGGGGAAAGTTAAGAGGTGGGACTAAAATCCTGAGGGAATTGTCTCTATTGTCTTGGGGGCCAGTGTTCTTCTAGTTAAGAAAGTGCACACTGCATTTGATTTCATTATATTATTTTCTATGACATTTGCCTGACTCCGCAGTGAGATTTATTTATGATTAGGCAACAACATGTTTTGTGAAGATCCAAGCCTTGTTTATTTATTTATTTAGGGGTTCTCTAACTTAGTGACTCCCCAAGGCATTTAAGGGACATGAAATGCATTTAAAACTAAGCATTGGGCAGCTGGTCTGAGGTCTCAGAAATGCTGAAGAGATATGTAACTTTCCTCTTGTCCGGGTTGCTGGGACTTCCATTCTAAGCTAAGGAGCTGGAGGAGAAGACTTCTTGAAGGGTAGTGGGCAGAGCAGGGGTGTGATTGGTGGCATGTTAATGCCACCTGTCTGGTGCCAGTGTGGAGCTTGGCTTCTCAAAGGCAAGACCACATCCATCCCACAACTTTACAGGCAGTGAAGGATGCAGGGCGCCTGAGCAGGAAAGGAGAGCAAGAGGAGGGACTTAACCAAAACCAGTAACCCTTTGGAACTGGGTGGGGGAGTGGGAGAGGGAATGACTCACTTAAGGAATCGTTAGAGACGCACATAGATACCGTATATAAAACCTCAACTGCTTCCAGTTTGCTGACTAAAAATGTGTTAGCTTAGCCAGGGTTAAAATGTCCTTAATTCTTATCGATGTGACCCTAACGAGTTGTTCTTTCTGTCATGGTGTTTCAACACAAAGCTCGAATGACTCACATCACAAACAGCTTCGTGTTCCTCCACGTTAGAAGTATGTACAGAGGGAGTTTTCCTAGAGACACAGATAAGTGGGACAGGGTTCTTGGGTGTTCACTTATCTCTGAGGGACATTTGCCTAGACTGTTAACATTTCACATGTACCACAGGATAAGTGGGAAAAGGTTCTTGGGTGTTCACTTATCCCTGAGGGACATCTGCCTAGAGTGTTAACATTTCACATGTACCACTGAGTAGAAAACTCAATATCCATATAAAAAGTGCTATCTTATTTCAGAACCCTACTGTGTGAGCAGTAGCACTGTATACATAGGCCACTTGACAAAAAAAGCTAGCTGATGTCATTCCTGTCCTGGAATTGCTCACAGCAGGAGAAGTAAGACACACTGCACAGACTGTATAAAAAGTATTCCTAGCCTTTAACAAAGCAAGAGGCCATCAAGTTCTAAGCCACTCGCTATGTGGCTCTTGGGCAAATCTTTGCCATTTAATTCACAGAGCAACTCTTGCTGTTTTTATCCTCTTAGTAAAGACAAAGAAACAGAAGTACTGTGTCCAGGGACCTTGGAACAGATAAGCTGGAACGGTGAAACTTGAGCCCAGGCCCATGTTTTGCCACTATTCTCAACTATAAATGGTGGTAAAAATATCAAGTGTGTTGATCATTGTGAGCATTCAATGAGATAGTTGGGGACGGGGGTGCACTAGAGAGCTGTGTTTCACCCTCCCTTGTCATCCCTGCCCTTCCTCAGGACTCCACTCCAGTCCCCTAAGAACCCTCTCCTCCACCTGCCTTGACATTGTACCTGCCTCACTCCGCAGCTGGATGCTGAGCCCTCTGGAGAAGGTAGGACCTTGTCATCAGCATGAATTTACAGTTGGGGCCACGCCAGACAAAGGCATGTAATTCAGGATCTCGTGGGATAACATTAAAATGTTTTTAGAGTTATGGCCTAAGCTAGCCGCACATGAACAGGAAAAAGAATCCATCTATCAAATGGAGAAGGATCCAGGTCTGGGGGATTTTGCCCATTTATACTAATCAAGCAATTTAAAAGAGACTCACCAGGTCATCTGTGATTGGGATGAAATCACCCTCCCAAGACCTATGTTCTAGTCTCTAAGGCTTTTTACCATTCATTCAACAAATCTATATTGAGAATTTGTTATATATATCAGGTCTATGTGAAACACTAGAGACATAGCAACAGCCAGCAACAGCCAGGTGCCCTGCTGTTGAGACGCCTATTTGGTTTCATTCTAATAAAGGAGAAAGACAAAAGAAAAACGCACACAAACACAAATAAACCTAAGTAAACATACAAATGGACAGAAGAGTTGCACGTTGTTCTAAGGGTCTTTAAGAAAACTGTGAAGGGGCTGAGATTCCGAACAAGGGGGGGCTACTTAGAAGGGGGGGCTTACCTTGGGCAGGGGGGGCAGGAAGGGCATCCCTGAAGCACAGCCAGAGGACCGGCAGGAGCTGGCCGTGAGGGGTGTGGGAGCAGCGTCCCGGTACAGACAAAAGTCCCAGCCTGAGCTCAGCGGATTTTAAGGAACTGAGAGGGGTTACCCGAAGGACAAGCAATAAACATTCTAATGGACTATGTGAAGAGCCCAGGAATGGAGGCAGACAGTTTTATAGGACTATTCAGGAAAGACTCCATGGAATGCGGTATTTTAAAGACAGATTGGCACACTGGATCGTCGGTGCACATGCGTGTGTGTATGTGTGTGTGAATTCATGCTGAGAAAATCACCAGGGCATTTGTTTGTCTTTTCATGATTGATGAAAGGAAGTGGCAGTCACTACCTAGCTTCTGTTGCTTCCTTCTTTACAAACAGGCCTAGTAAGCTTTGGGATTGAGAATGGGTAGATTTAGTGGTTGATGACCCATTCCCTGAGAAAAATAGGACAGGTGTGTGTGACTCCTGACATGAGCAAACTGCTTTAGGGTCATTGCCATTTTGAAAAAGACTAAGTAGCCACTGGCCCGTACCCTGTGGGGCTACTGCCTGGAGTGAGACTTACAGGTATGGCTCCTGTGGTTAGCCACAGGAAAGCAGAGGGGTGCGACATGTGGCCTCTGGAGCTGGAATCACCAAATGGCTCAGTGTGTGGCCTGGGATTAGCTGGTCACTGTCTCTGTGCTTCAGAGTCCTCACAGGGCTGTTCCATGTCAAGAACATGGCAAAAAGTGAACATGGCCTAACAGTTTATCAGTATATAGTGGGTGCTCAAAAATACCAATGATCTTTTCTCAGCCTTGAGTTAGGGAAGTGGAAACAAGGAATCATAGTGAGAAGAAACTGAGGAAGTAGAATGTGCAGACTTGCCACATCGGAGGTGGAGAGTGAAGGAGAGGGAAGAACCAATGGTTCCCAGCATTCTAGCCTGGTACACTGCTTGAGAATTGAATCATTTAAGGCTTTCTGAATCAAATCACAGAATAGTTTTTTAAGTCCTTCCTTCCTTCCTTGCTTTCTTGATTTCTTGCTTTCTTCCAGAGGGTCAGAGACAGTGTGAATGTGGAAGGGGCAGAGAGAGAATTCCAAGCAGGCTCCGTGGTGCCTAGCTCAGAGCTCAATGTGGGGCTCAAACTCACGAAACGGTGAGGTCATGAACTAAGCCAAAACCAAGAGTCAGACACGCAACTGACTGAGCCACCCAGGTGCCCCTCAAGTCACAGAATATTAAACAAAAAGGGGATTTATTGCCTCATGTCTGAAAAATCCTGGGTACACCCAGCTTTAGGACCAACTTGTTCCAAGGCTTAACCCTCTAATCAGGGCTTGAGTCTGTCCTCCCCTTGGCTCTCCTCTTCTTCATGCTGACTTCACTCCTACTCACACTTCACATCCTTTGTGGTGCTACGGGGGCTGCCTACAGCTCCAGACTTGTTCTCCCAGATCCTGGGGCAAGAGAAAATAACAAGAGTTAACACCCACATTTGCATGCTACATCATAGGCACTGTTCTATTTTTTTTTTTTTTTTAGGTAGGCTCCTTGCCCAGTGTGAGACTTGAACTCATAACCCTGAGATCAAGAGTTGCATACTCTACAGACCGAGCCAGTCAGATACTCCCTATTCTAATTTTTTTAAACAGATCACGATGCTTATAATTTTCACAAGAACAAGGTAGGTAGGAAAATTGAGGCAGATTAAGTAACTAGCCCAAAGTTACAAATAAGAGACAGAGCTAGGATTTGAGCCCAGGGGTCTGGTTTCAAAGTCTATGATCTAAAGGGCTTCTTCTGGAAAACAGCCACCTTGGGACCCATCTATATACTATGCTAGCTGTGTTTGGGTCCCTAAGGCTGGGGGAAGTGATGTCTACTTAGCCATCCTGGGGGGGGGCACAAGGCAATGCCATGCAGGGCTCATGGGCTGGGCAAGGGGAGGGAGGGCCTGGAAGCAGGGCATCTTGATACTCTTTTCAAAACAGACATCCATTATTATACTGTAGGAAATGTGACAAGAGAGCCAGTCCCTTCCTGAGCTGACTGTAGTACAGAAAGGCAGAAAATCATAAACCACCTCAAATGCTAAGCATTGCAAAGGGGTGTTTTGGGAGAATAAAACTCAGGAATCCCGCCCAGGCTGGGGTGGTGGCGCGGAAGTGAAAGGCATCACAGACTTTGTTTTCCTCTGAAAATGAAGTTCCAGGACCCTGCCCTTAATTGCTGTTGGCAGCAGCCAGACATAGTCAAGCTTGTTTTGTTCTGTGGGAGTGTTCAGTGACTGTACAGGTGGGTTCAATAGATCTGTGGGTAGCAAGTCTAATCTCCACCCAGACCAGCTAAAACCGGTTTCAGTGTTTTCAGAGCTTGGAAAATACACACTCTGCGAAGTGTGTCTTTAAATACACTCTGTGTGAAGCAAGAAGTAGAGTTAGCCTCTGAGTGGAGAAGTGATACCGGACCTCTCACCTCTTCTGTCCGTGTTACTTGATGCAAGAGAAAGCCATCTCTCACATCTGTGTGAGCAAAAAGGTGCTGTTTGACTTGATGCAAATCTTGAAAATCCTGTCTCCATTCCTCTCTTCCCCCAAATTGACACGTGGAAAAAGTTGACAGCAAAGTACTAATAAGACACACTTGCAAAAGTTAACACTAACACCAGAAGGACTTCATCTCTGTGAGAATAAAAAATAAGAGGACAATTTGCTTCTTTGTTATTTGTTCCTTGGTTCAGAATGTTTGGGGATTGCACATCCTGAATAGATGAATCGTATGTCTGACAATACAGAAATCAGAGTCCCCACCACCACGGCAGACATTTAGTAAGGCCAGAGGTGTTAGAGTGTCAGGGGAGGTTTGCCGTTCATTCATTTGCATATTTAGTGAATGTTGAATGAACAGTTATTGACTGCCTATTCTGTGCCACACATTATTGTAGGTGGTAGGGACGCCAAAGGGAAGGAAACAGGCCTTCTAGGCAGAGAGACTGCATGCCAAGGCATGTGGTGAAAGCTCGGCGCTTTCAAGGAAGAGCAAGGAGGTCAGGGTAGCTTGCGTAACGAGAGAAGCAAGAGATACCTGGGTTCAGCTCGGGTAAGGGGTTCATAGGCCATTGTAAACACTTCGGTTTTTACTTTGGGTCAGAGGAGAAGGTGAGGGAGAATTCTGATTTGAGGATATTAATGCCAGTAATAGTTAATCTTCATACAGCATTTACTAGATGCTGGACACTGTTCTAAGTACTTTATATATATCAATTCACTTATTTCCTATTTCAACCCTGTTGGTATCATTCTCATTTATACAGATGACGGAACTATGACCGAAAAATTAAATAACTTGTCCTAAGTCACACAAGTGGTATGTAATAGAACCATAATTCAAAGCTAGGCAGTTTGGCTGTTGCCCATGTCCTCTTTTCCAGGCCACACAGTGAAACTACATTTCCCAACCTCCCCTGCAGTTAGGTTGTGGCCATGTGGCTGAGTTGTGGCCAATGGAATGTGAGCAGAAGTGAAGGGTACTACCTCCAGCTTGCATTTGCAGTCCTTGATCCCCTTACCTCACCTTCCTACTGAATATAGAGAACTTCAAGGTTATAGGGGAAGGTAGAGCCACAAGATGAAAGGAGCCTGAGTTAAAAATTTTTTTTAATGTTTTATTTATTTTTGATACAGACACACAGCATGAGAGGGGGAGGGGCAGAGAGAGAAGGAGACACAGAACCAGAAGCAGGCTCCAGGCTCTGAGCTAGCTGTCAGCACAGAGTCTGACGTGGGGCTTGAACCCACGAACGTGAGATCTGACCTGAGCCAAAGTCAGAGGCTTAACCGACTGAGCCACCCAGGTGCCCCCCCAAAAAAATTTTTTAATGCTTATTTATTTTGGAGACAGAGAGTGAGGGGTACAGAGAGAGAGAGGGAGACACAGAATTTGAAGCAGGCTCCAGGCTATGAGTTGTCAGTACAGAACCCAATGCTGGGCTTAAACTCATCAACTGTGAGGTCCTGACTGAGCTGAAGTCAGACACTTAACTGACTGAGCCACCCAGGTGTCCTGAGCTTTGGTTTTTAAATCACCACATGGAAGCCCTCCTGCAGATCAGTAACTGTTTTTCCAAATTCACAATAAACTTCTATTATGTAAGCCACCAAGAATTAGACATTGTTTTAAAAGTCTTGAATTTAAGGACACCTAAATCAGACCCTCTGTCTTCCTCTTTCTGCCCCTCCCCTGCTCATGCCCTTCTTTTAAAAAAATGAATAAACATTAAAAATAATAATAATAAATAAAATAAAATAATAAAAAATGAAAGTCTTGAGTTTAGGGTTGAAGGTGGCATGGTCCTCACAGTATATTAATGGAGACAGGCTTGTGAATGATGGCAATGCAGTTGTCTAATTCAGGCAGTAAGACCAAAGTCTGCTGCTCAGAGAAAGGCATTCTGAATGCTATCTAGGGAAGTGCAGGGTACCTCTGCCTGGTGACATCTGAATAGGGTGACAAAGGATGCATGGGAGTTTGGGGTGAGGAAGCGTGGGGAATAGTGGCGGGGCCAGTTCAGTGACATCTTGTGCAAAGGCGTGAAAGGGAGGAGGAGTCTGGGAAGGATGAGATGTTCTGTCCCCCAGTTTATCTCATTTTACTCATTTCTGCTTTCCATCCTTCTACCTCTGATTCTTCATGTCATCAGTCCTCTGACCTGAGGAGGTTCATTATATTAAACTTTGTTTTATTCTGATACTTGTCAAAATGGTGAGAACTATTTATTCAGGACTGTTGTGATGGTGTCAAGAAAAGAGGAAAGAGGGGAAAGAGATGGGGCTTAACTCCAAACACAGCAAAGGTGGCTGGGGATTGACAGTCAATGACCGGGCTGAAGAGGTCAGTGCATGGTAAAGTGCTTAGACATTACGGGATTCTGCTGAAGACAGGTCAGGCTGATGAGATATCGAGGAGGGGGGGTGAGCAATTTGATCAGATATCAAGAGGGATTAGATATCAAGGGGACAGATTCTCTAAACTGATTTAGCAAGGTTCTTGTTACAACAATGCAGCAAGGTGAGGGTGAGGGCAAGGTCAAGGCCTAGTGGAGAAGAGGGTTCGGAAGAGCTTGAAGTTTGGTTAAGGAAAGCGTCTTTATCAGGTACTTGGGCTCTTGAACAGGAATGCCTGGATCTGGATTCTCATACTGCCTCATCTTGAGCTAGTTGCTTGATCTCTCTGTGCCAGTTAGATAGGGATGATAATATCTGTTTCATAGGGATACTGTAAGAAATAAGTGGGTTAAAAATACAAAGTACTTAGAATGGGACCTGGCACATGGCAAGCACTCAATAAAGGTTAGCTGCTGAAGCTGGTTTTGCTACTTATAATTGTTATTAATTTCTTGGACTATAGAACAAGCATTCAGTAAGCAGAGAAAGTCGGCAATCAAAAATAATGAAATCTTGCCATTTGCAACTACGTGAACTGAACTAGAGGATATTATGCTAAGTGAAATTAGTTGGAGAAAGACAAATATCATATGACTTCACTCATATGAGCAATTTAAGATACAAAACAGATGGACATAAGGAAAGGGAAGCAACAAAACCATAAGAGACTCTTATGGAGAACAAACAGAGGGTTCCTGGAGGGGTTGTGGGAGGGGGATGGGCTGAATGGGTAAGGGGCATTAAGGAATCTACTCCTGAAATCATTATTGCACTATATGCTAACTAACTTGGATGTAAATTTAAAAATAAATTAAACAAACAACAAAAAAGAAAGCAGAGAAAATGAAGTTTGGCCTTTATTTAAAGTCCTTATTTAAGTTTCAACTGGGCCATGAACTTAGGTTATACAAGGGAACTTGCTTGACCTACATGGAGTCTTTGGTTTTATCATTTAAAAAATGTTTGTTTATTTATTTATTTTGAGAGAGAGATAAAGTGTGAGCAGAGAGAGAGAGAGGAAGAGAGAGAGAGTCCCAAGGAGGCTCCCAGCTGTCAGCACAGAGCCCGACTCAATCTCACAAACTGTGAGATGATGATCTGGGCCAAAGTCAACAGTCAGATGCCCAACCAACTGGCCACCCAGGTGCCCCTGGTTTTATCATTTGTAAGTGAGGTCATTGACTGTAAAAACTCGTGCTTCCTCCCTGCAAGTTTCCTGTGAGAGTCATTTTTATAAAGTTGTAAAGCTCTGTTTAACTGGAAAGGGTTAGAAAAGGTACCACACCTACTGTTGTTTTACTTCCCAGCCCAGCCTTCACCCCACAGGCCTGTCAGCAACCTCTCAACAGCATCCTCCTTCCCTCACCCTCTGGATGGGGCTGGAATCTACCTCGATACTGTCTGTATTAGGACTCACTCCAGGGCCCTACCTGCATGTAGCTGCTGCCTCCATACGTGTCACTCACAACCCAATCTAGCTTTGATCCCCGTCCTCTTATGTGAAAATTCTGAGCAACTCAGACTGTAGGTGTAGGCAGGAAGACTGAAGAGTCCTCAGAAAAAGAAAGACAAGACATGGCTTTCTTGACATAAGAAAAATCATTTAAGCCCCCAGCCATCTTGTGAAAGACTATTATAAGAGCAAATAGGAGATAATCTAATCGTTTCAGGGACAAAAAATCAGTGGTAAAGTTCTCAGTGTTGGTTCAAAGTAAAGATTGGCCTGACACACATTCTTAAGCCCTCTTTGTAGGACCTAAATCCATTTGAAAGTTCAGATAACAGACCAACTAAAACCAGAGAATTGATGATGCTGACCCCTCCAAACCCTCGTGACTTCAACCTGGATTCCATCATGGCTTCTGCCCCAATTCTGTGTTGAATTCCCCACTGCTCAAGCCCCTTCATGAATATGTATGCGCCCTTAGCTTAAAACTTCCTTAATTTTGTTGTTCAGGGAGACACTGCTCTGGGAAATATTCCCAGTATCTCCTTTACTTGTTACAAATAAAGCCCTTCCTTTCCCTATTCTTTGTCTTTCAGCTCAGCATCCGCCAAGAGGTGGAGCCAGTTTGGGGTAACAAAGGTGCCCCCTGATAGCATTGTGAGGTAAGAGGCAGGAAGCCTCATTAAATGTGAATTTCAGGTAAATAATGAATACATTTTTAGCACAACTATGTCCAAAATATTGCATGAGACATACTTATGCTAAAAATATTTTATTATTTACCTGAAACTTAAATTTGACTGGATGCCCTATGCTTTTATTTGCTAAACATGGCAAATTTATACCCAAAAAGGGGGGAGCAGATAAAAACACATAGGACAAGGAGCGCCTGGGTGACTCAGTCATTTAGGCGTCTGACTCTTGGTTTCAACTCAGGCCATGATCTCACAGTTTGAGATTTAACCCTGCACTGGGCTCTGTGCTGACAATGAGGAGCCTGTTTGGGATTCTCTCTCTCTCTCTCTCTCTCTCTCTCTCTCTCTCTCTCTGCCTCTCCCTTTCTCTCTCTCTCTCTCTCAAAAATAAATAAATAATAACTTAAAAAAATACAGAGGAGGAAATGGAATTGGGAAGATGAGTAGAATGAGGGAGTGAGAAAATTGTATGAAAATTTCCTAACTCATTATTCTCCTCATTTTAAAGAATCCAAAGCCTATGACCCACAAATTTCTCTGAGCTACTCTAAAGAAAAGGATAAGGAAGACATAAACTCTTTCCACTACATTGTCCAGAGTGGTCTTTTGAGAGTGAAAATGTGATTATGTCCCTGCTTTAATCACTTTTGATTTTTCAGGGGTCTGCAATCTACGGCCTCCAGGCATAATCCATTTGGCTTCTTGCTTTTGTAAATTAAATTTTATCAGAACACTGCCATGCTCATTCATTTATGATCGTCTGTGTCTGTTTTTGTGCTACAGTGGCAGAGTTGAGTGGATACAGTAGAGATTGTCTAGCCTGCAAAGACTAAGATATTTACTATCTGGCATTTATTTTTTTTTAAAAACACCCAAATGTCCTTCTTCCTTCCCTTTTTTCCTAGTGAAATCCTGCCCTAAATGTGTGATTGCTCTCTACTTATACCCTAGAATCCCTGCTTCTCTGTGCTCCCATAGTATTTACACCTCTTTAGCACTTAAAAAAATATGTAATTACAGGTTTGTTATCAGTCCTCTCTATTAACAGTGGTTTCCTTGGATGCCAGGACCATATTTTGTTTTCCTTTGTAGCTCCCTGAGCTCCTGGCATAGGCAAGTGTATAGTTGGTATTTGTTTAATGAATGGGAAAGGTAGCTACAATAGGAAGAATCTCAGTGTTAGATCCAGAAGGACTTATTATGAGGTTCAATTTCTTCCTTTTTTAAAAAAAGTTTATTTATTTTATTTTTGAAAGAGAGAGAGCTGAATGTTACATGATCACAACTGAGTCAATGGTTCTTGAAATTTGCTTTGATATACAAATACTTCAGATTACAAGAATGTTTCCAAAATGAATTATTCTCACAAACCAAGGTTTTACTGTAGGAGCAAACTGAACTCAATAACACATTAAAAGGATTATACACTATGACCAACGGGGATTTATCTCGGGAATTCAAGGATGGGTTAACACACAAAAATAAGTCAAGGTAATATACTATAATAGCAGAATAAAGGAAAAAAACTCACATGTTCACTTCAATTGATGCAGAAAAATATTTGACAAAATGCAGTACTCTTTCATTTACTCAACAAATTAAGATTAGAAGAAAATTACCTGAACATAATGAAGACTATATGTGAAAAGTCCATAGCTAATATTATACTCAATGGTGAAAAACTGAAAGCTTTCAGGAACATGACAAGGATGTCCACTCTCGCCACTTCTATTCAACACAATACTGTATGTCAGAGCAATTAGGCAAGAGAAGAAATTAAAGCAATTCAAACTGGAAAGAAAGAAGTAAAATTATCCTTATTCAAGATGAAATAATCTTATAGGTAGAAAATCATAAAGACTCCACCAAAAACTGTTAGATCTGAGAAACTAAGTCAGTAAAGTTGGAGGTTACAGAGTTCATATGCAAAAATCAGTTGCATTTCTATATACTAACAATGAATAACCTGGAAAGGACATTAAGAAGATGATACCATTTACAACAGCATCAAAAGTAATAAAATATTTAGAAATAAACTTAACCAAAGAGTCAAAAGACTTGTACACTGAAAACTACAAAACATTGCTGAAAGAAATTTAAAAAGACACAAATAAATGGAAAGATATCCCATGTTCATGGATCAGAAGACAATATTGTTAAAATGTTAATACTACTCAAAGTAATCCACAGATTCAATGCAATCCCTATAAAAATCTCAAATACATTTTTTTTGAGAAATAGGAAAATCTATCCTAAAATTCATATGGAATCCCAAAGCATCTTGAATAGCTGAGACAATCTTGAAAAAGGAAAGCAAAGCTGTAGGCCTTGTACTTTCTGATTTCAAAACATATTACAAGTCTACAGTAAGCAAAGCAGTATGGGATTGGCATAAACACAGAGATATAAACCAACAGAACTGAATAAAGAGCTGAGAAATAAACTCTCACTTATGTAGTTAACTTATCTTCAACACGAGTGTCACGACATCACAATGGGGAAAGGATAGTCTCTCTTCAATAAATGGTTCTGGGAAAACTGGATATCCACATGCAAAAAAATGAAGTTGGATCCTTACCTTATACCATATGCAAAACTAATTCAAGTAGTAACTCAAAACATAAGACCTGAAACTATAAAACTCCTGGAAGAGAACATGTCATACATTACAACATTGTATTCTATCTAGAATGATTTTTTGATAAGATGCCAGAACAGTTAATAAAAGTAAAAATAGGCAAATGTGAATATATCAAACTTCAAAATTTCTGTACAGCAAAAGAAACAATCCAACAGAGTGAAAAGGCAATATATAGAAATGGGGGAAAATATTTACAAACCATATACCTGATAAAAGGGTAATATCTATGATATATTCCTACAATTCAACAACAAAAACCAAACAATCCGATTCAAAAATGGACAAAGGACCTACATAGACATTTCTCCAAAGAAGGCATACAAATGGCCAATAAATATCAAAAGGTGCTCAACATCATTAATCATCAGGGAAATGCAAATATAAACCACAATGAAATATCACTTCACATCTAATAGGATGTCCAATATCAAAAGTAGAAAGTAGCAAGGATATGGAGAAATTGGAACTCTTGCACATTACTGGTGGGAATGTAAATTGGTGCAACCATTCTGGAAAACAGCATGGAGTTTCCTTAAGCACTTAAAAATGGAATTACCCTATAATCCAACAATCCCACTTCTGGGTATCTATATATTAAAAAAAAAAAAAAACCCGGATCTCAAAAGAGATATTTGCATATCCAAGTTCATTGTAGATTATTCACAATAGCCAAGAAGTGGAAGCAACCTAGATGTCCTTTGATGGAAAAATGTATTGAGGTGCCTGGGTGGCTCAGTCAGTTGAATATGGGTCTTCGGTTCAGGTCATGATCTCAAGGTCCATGGGTTCGAGCCTCGTGTCAGGCTCTGTGCTGACAGCTCGGAGCCTAGAGCCTGCTTCTGATTCTGTGTCTCCTCTCTCTGCCCCTCACCTGCTTGTGCTCTGTCTCTCTCTCTGTTTAATAAACATTTAAAAAATGCATTAAAAATGTGGCATATATATAAAACGAAATATTTTTTAGTCTAAAGAATAAGGAAATCCTGTCATATGATAAAATGTGGACAAACCTTGGAGACATTATGCTAAGTGAAATAAGCTAGTCACAAAAAGACAAATACTGGGTGATGCCACTTATATGAGGTGTCTAATGTGGTCAAACTCATAAAGATGGAAAAAAAATGAAGGTTGCTAATGGCTGGGGGAGAAAGGAATGCAGAGTTATTGTTTGGTGGGTACAGAGTTTCAGTTTGGAAAGATGGAAAATGTTCTAGAGATGTATAATGATGCCAGCTGCACAACCATGTGAACTTAATGCCACTGAACTGTACAACTGAAAATGATGAAGATGGTGGTGAGCTTTAGGTCATGTATATTTTACCACACGCAGAGAGAGACTCCTGAATGCCATCTCCAGAGACCCTGATTCTGTAACCCCGGGGCCCAGGAATCTGCATTTTGAGCAAGCAAATGAGGAGAGGTGGATCGGGGCAAACCAGTGGTTAGACATGTAAGGAGATACATTACTCACAATCTGGAAATGCTGCCTGGAAGGCGTTTGGCAAGCTGCCCTGGGGAGCTCCGGGTGACTGAGAGACGCTCAGTTTTTACCGTGCCGAGAACTCGCGGCCGAACACCACCGGTGCGCAAGCTGTTGGCTAGAAGATGGGTGGGGGACACGGAATCCAGTTTTAAACTCAAGGGAGATGGTCAAACCAAGTACAGACCAGGAAGCTCAAAGTCACCCTCTGTGACCTCTAGTATTTCAACACTTCCTTTCTTTTCTGGGCATGGTGGAATGACACCCAGTTCACAGGTTGGTCTTGCACACAAAAGGAGATAAAATGTGGGAAAGTGTTTTTTTTTTTTTTGTAAAAGATTATTCAGTGTTGACTTTCAGGGCGAGTACCGGAGTCTTGCCTGTATAAAGGGCCAGGGCAGTAGTTCTCAGTCCTGAGTACACATTTAACACGACCTGGGGAGGAAAAAGAAGTCCCTGATAGTCTCCCTCCTCCCCTTGGAGATTCCCATTCAGTTGTCTGAGGAGCGGCCTGAGTACAGGCCTTCTTTTTAAACAGATCTTAGTGTTTTCAACTGGCATGAGGGTTGAGAACCCCAGTGCTATGTAACACACAGGAGAGCATGGAGGATTCAAGCTGGCTGGGTGAGAAACACTCACAGAGAGGGTGATGTTTGTGCTAGACTATCAAATGATATGTAAAATTTGGGGAATAATGTTTTGGACTGGGCAACGTGTACACATGATATAAAATTCAGAAGTCTGAAAGTATCTATCATGAAAAGCATATCTACCTCTCTGTCTCCGGGCCCCTTCCTCTGTTCTCTCTGGAACAAAAAGGCTTACCAGTGCCTGTTTATATTACCAGAGCTACTCTTTCCGTTGCTATTAGGAAAGTTGTCCGTTGGCAACGGGAAAGGAGAAAAAAGGAACAGGTGCCAGTAGGCACAGAACGGCAACTATTGAAGTATAGCTTGATGGGGAAGTTCATCTTAATAAAAAAAAAGGTTGACTCTTAGAATGAGTTTGTTTTTTGGGTTTTGGTTTTTTGGAGCAGTGGGGGTTGTTCTTTCTTTCTTCTTGTCATAGTACATTCTGAGTAGCTTGATTTTTAAAACTGCACTTTTTATTTTGAGAGAATTGTAGATGCCTGTGCAGTTGTAGGAAACAATACAGGGAGAGCCCACATACCCTTTGCCTAAGGGACTTAACCTTAATTCGGGTGCTAATCAAGATATATCAATCCAATCCTCTGATACACTAGGTTTTTAATGTTTATTTATTTTTAAGAGAGGGAGACAGACAGAGCATGAGCGGGGGAGGGGTAGAGAGAAAGGCTGTCAGCACAGAGCCCAACGCAGAGTTCAAACTCAAGACCTGCGAGATCATGGATGACCTGAGGCAAAGTCGGACACTTAACCTACTGAGCCACCCAGGTGTCCCATGGTACACTAGATTTTTAAAAACTATGTCTGGGAACTGAGTGAACTTGCAGGGGAGGGGTGGGGACTGAGGGAAACAAAGTGTTTCGGTTTCCCTTGTAGTTAGTTGCTGGGAAATCAAAACCAACATGCTAACACGCTTACTTCTCTGTGGGGACAGGTGCTGCCTCTTTGTTAACATACTCGTCTGGTGTGTGTGTGTGTGTGTGTGTGTGTGTGTGTGTGCTGTAAGTCATGGTCACACCACGTGATGGACACCAACTGGAACACAGGCTTTCTCTCCTGGGGTTGAGCCAGCAATTTCTACTCGCTATGCCCAGGCTCCAGGTCAGGAGCTGAGCCCGTCTTTCTGATTTCCAGACTCCCAGGAACAAACAAATGTAGGCAACAAGCCATCCTTGACTCTCAGGTTCCCACATCGTTTCTGACGTGTTACTGGATTCCTAAATAACACATTCCCTCTGTTAAAAGAGTCACAAGAGAATCACAAAACAGTAACAAGGCAGCCCAGTCCCTTCCTTGCCTCCTCCTTTTTGAACTGCATTGGCAGGGACACCCAGCTGGAAAGACTGGAGGGGCTGGTCTTGCCCCAGTTCACCTCCCACTATTTATTGGCTGTCTTGCATCACAGGTGTTTTACTGATTGAAAATGAAAATTGCCAGGGTGGAGATTCTGTCAGTTGTAAGAGAATTGTTGAGTTATATATCCCCTCCCTGTGGATGAACTTGGCCCAGCATTTGGTTCTTATGCAGACATTGTTTGTGATAATACTTCTGGTTACAATAATACTATTTTGTTCGGTACTTTTTGGGAGGCAGCAGGTACAGACATATTGGGCTTCATTACCTATATTCCTTAAGATATTTAAGGTATTCAACAGGGGAAAAGAGTGGAACCCAAGCACCAATAAATATAATCGCTGTGCTTTGTAATTATATGAAACAGAAAACTATGCAGATGTGTGATATTCAGGGACATTCTTTCTATATTGATAAAAGCTACTATGTACTGAATACTTAATATAATCTGGCAGAATGTTAAATGTTCTTAAATGTTCCTTTTTTAATGTTTATTTATTTTTAAGAGAAAGAGAGAGCAGGAGCAGGGAAAAGGCAGAGAGAGAGGGAGATGGACAATCCAAAGCAGGCTCCAGGCTCTGAGCTGTCAGCACAGACCCTACTGGGGGCTCAAACCTATGAACCGTGAGATCATGACCTGAGCCGAAGTCGGATGCTTAACCGACTGAGCCACCCAGGTGCCCCTCAATCTCACTTAATCCCTGCAATAGGTCTGCGATATGTGCTGTTGTTAACTCCATTTTATTGTTGGAGCTACCAGTGCTCGCAAACGAAGGTCAACATGGCTGGTGGGTGAAGCAAGGTTTGAATCCAGATCTGTCTAGCATTAAAACAGGGACTCCTAACCTACTGGTGCTACCTACAGCTGGAGAAGCCTTTGGACCTCTTCCTAGAAAAAAAAGTTTTTACACTCAAAAAATAAAATACAGGGCACCTGGGTGGCTCAGCCGGTTAAGTGTCCAACCACAGCTCAGGTCATGATCTCACAAGTCGTGAGTTTGAGCCCCACATTGGGCTCTCTGCTGTCAACACAGAGCCCGCTTCAGATCTTCTGTCCCCCTCTTGTGGCCTCTCCCCTACTGGCACTCTCTCTCTCAAAAGCAAATAAACATTTAAAAATAAAACAAAATAAAATACAAAGAATCACAAAGAGAAGCAACTCTATGGAACATAGTTATCAATTGTGATATACAGTCTTGGGGGTGACCCTCAGTGATCCTGCTTTTGGTATTCATGCCCTTGAAAAAGCCCCTCCTCCTGGGTTTGAGCCGACCTCATATAATTATCTCATTTCTAATGACAAAACATGGCAGAAATTATAGGATGTCACTTCTGAGATTAGGTTATAAAAAGACTGTGGCCTCTTGGGTGTTTTTTCTTGCTCTCCCGCAAATTACTGGTACTGTGGGAAGCCAGCTCCCCTGTTCTGTAGTAGCGCCATGGAGAAACTGAGGCTTGACCGTAGTCACATGTGTGAGCTTCGAATCAGATTCTTCCCCGTCCAGCCTCAAGAGGACTGAGACCCTGGCTGACACCTTGATGTTAGCCTCGTGAGAGAACCTGATCCAGAACTACCTGGCTAAGCTGAGTTCCTGACCACAGATACCATGATAAGTGTTTGTCATTTTGAAGCACTAGTTTGGAGATAACTTGGTATACAGCAATGACTAGCTAATACCTCAACACATTAAAATAAAGCAAATTTGGGATATACGTGTGGTCTTCAGCGATGAGAAAGTATGTTTCAAATATACGCAAATCAAAGTTAAGGCCATCACATCAATATAAAGGCTGTTGTTCTTTACCTTGAATAAGAATATTAAAAAGTGGGCCAAACTTTGACCTGTGTAGTAACTACATTTTCTAGTTTCTGTATTGATGCTCTGACTTCTCCCTGGAGAGGCTGCCTCCCCCAGGGCTGGCCACTTCCTAGAGATGGTGAATGATGCGCCTCCCGTATGCAAACCAGTCAGTCCAGAGCCCATACTCTCTCACAGTCCAGGCTGCTGCCCACTGGCCCTAGTCACCCAGGCCAGGTACCGGACAACTAGGGACAGCACGTATGCCCCAGAGATCCCTGAAGTCACTCAAACTAACAATCCTAAACCTGCTCACCCTGCCTCACCTGCTCCTTCTTGTGGAAACCACAAAAGGCTCTTGTCCATGTTTTCCTCTTAGGATCTCTGCCTCCTGACAGATCCTGGGCTTTCCTTGTGACCCTCCCCTCCCCCCAACCCCGTGGTATGAGGTGCCTCTTTTCTTGGGATCCATGAGTGTAACTGTTATGGACTGAATGTGTGTGCCCCCCAGCCCCGCAAATTCATATATTGATGCCCTAATCCCCAGTGGTCTGCATTTGGAGACGGGGTCTCTAAAGAAGTAATGTTTAATGAGGTCATAAGGGTGGGCCCCTGATCTGAAAGGACTAGTGCCTGATAGTATCCTTATAAGGAGACACAGAATACCCTTTCTCTCTCTCTCTCTCTCTCTCATTCTCTCTCTCTCCCTCTTTTTCTTTTTCCTTCTTGTGTACATGCACTGAGGAAAGGCCCTGTGAGCACACAGGGAGAAGGCAACGATTGTCAACAACCCAAGCTTTCACCAGATACTAACTCTGCCGCCACCTTAATTGTGAACTTTTACTCTCCAGAGCTGTAAGAAATAAATTTTCTGTTGCTGAAGCCGCCCAGATGGTGGTTTTGTTAAAGCAGCCTGAGTAGATAATACAATAATCAGCTATCTCGTCAGTGGCGATTATCTCCTGATATCCTGGCCTTGCCCGGCTCTGAATTATAATAAAACCCTATTTTAAAAGAATAAGGCAATGTGCGTTTCATAATAGAAAGGTCAGTGCATTTTCACTTTTGGTTTTGCTATTACGTGGGCTAAGAATAGCGGTCCACAAAAATATATTATTGCAAAGGGAAATGAAAGCTCCCATCTTCCAAACCAAACACGGGAAGCTTCTTGCAAGGAGTGCCAGAATCTTCCAAGACTTAAGTACAACTCTATTTGAAATAAGTATTTTATCAAAGGTCCATAGAGTACCATCAACAGTTCACCAATAGATCAATAGATCAACTTCTTTTAAATAGATGCCATGATATTAGAAATAAGTTTTGAGAGAGTTCTAAGTGCTTCTAAGTGTTTTCAGCTCAGTTCAGATGTTCTCTATTTCTTTAGAATAGATGTTCTCTATTTATTTTTGTAGGTATGAAATGGCCAAGAAACAATGTATACCTCTGGACAACCAATGTAGAATAAATATAGGACATCTGGGCTCAAGGCTCAATAGCAACTATTCACAAGAGCTGCACCGTGGATGATCTATTAGGGATCTGAACACCTCACTAAATTTGAAGTAGTGATGAGTGAAGTGATACTTCAAGATATTTCTAACAAGTGAATTGGATATGAAAGTATCTGTGATTTCTACTGGTGAAAATGTCATGGGTTCTGTTAAAACTGCTGGAGTTTGTTGCCTACATTCATTATTGAAAGAAATGCTAAATTTCATTTTCAGGCTAATGAACATAGAAATGTATTTTCCCCTCATTCATGTTCCTGGGCCCCAGTTTAGGACTCAGTCTTAGAGCTGTGCCGCTCATACTTCCTTTTCCATGGTTAGGCACTAAGGTGGCAGTGAATGATCCATGAGCTTCATTTTCACAGTTTGAAGTACCTAACCATGGTGGCGCTAAGGGTAATAGATCCCAAGTATATTTCCAACAGAGGATTACAGAGATGTGTGACTTTTCTAATAGTTCCAGAGTATGCAGGAGAGTGATCACACAGGCTTAACTGAGCTGGGCCAGCAAGGGAAGGATTCTTGGGACATAACAGGGGCATTCATGGCCAGAGTCATATTGAGACCAGCAGAGACCTTGAGATTGAAAAGATGATTTCTCCCTTCTTCCCCTTCTATGTAATTAAAATTTTAAACTATAGCAGATCATAAAATAATTATTAGGCAGTAAAGGTTTTGATTTTTCTTGTGGTGACAAATTTGATACTTTGGGGGAAATATCTAATTATATTACCAAAAACATTGTTTGGATACCTCTGCTTTAAGTAATCTATTGGATAAGTCAGGTCTGGTTAGGGTATTGCAAATGAGTGAAATCCATTTTCATTTTGGAGCTCAATCAAGCTCTCAGCCCAAAGGAGCAGAGAGTCCCAGTGATGACACCCGGCTGTGATGGTTTCTCTTTCTGGATCAGGGATCTGCTGGGCTGCATGGACGGGGAGGGCTGATCCAGAAAGAGCACACATTGGTGTGAGGTGTCACTCCTAGCATAACAAAGACACCAGGACCCGTGTTTTCCAAAGGCGACTGAAGGGCCCAAGCTTTGTAGAAATCAACAGATAAATGGCACTTAAGTTAGACATTGAATAATCACATTGAAAAAGACCAAGAAAATCTGCAAGTAGTGATAAGAACTATGAACCAAGGAATCTCATTCTGGCATATTTGACATAAACCTTGGATAGCTTGACAAACACTTTATCAAAATTGAGAGAGGGTGGTCAGCAGGATTGGAATAGTTCACATGGGAACGAGGGTGATTCCTTTAGACCCGCTCGGAGACTAGAGGAAAGATCCCCACCAGTTCCTAACAGGCAAAATACAGATGCGTACTCTAAAGCCAACACTTCTCAGGTGTCTGGGTGGCTCAGTTGTCTAAGTATCTGACTTTGGCTCAGGTCATGATCTCATGGTTCCTGAGTTCGAGCACTGCTTCTGGTGAGCATGAGCCCTGCTTCTCCCTCTCTCTCTTTCTCTCTCTCTGTCTCTCTGATTCTCTCTCTCTCTCTCTCTCTCTCTCTCTCTCTCACTCTCACTCTCACTTCCCACCCATGCCCTGGTCACTTGTTCCATAGATCTGTCCACTGGAAGAGTCTAGAAACAATGATGCTCCAGTAGCAAGAATATGGCTTGCTTGGTTTTTAAGAAAGATTCCTTTCAGTAAAAAGAAACAGGACTTACTTGGAGAAAGGGCTGATTCCATGTCTGGGGCAAGGAAGGTACAGTGTGAATCTGAGACATTTTGTTGTGCCAGAAAGTAAGGAAAGGTTAAGAACAAAATGATGAAAACTTCAAAAGGACACAAAAGCCAACTTGAAGGAGGTCTTATTGACCAAACTTGGGACAATTAAGCATTAAAAAAATGAATAAATGAATTATAATTCATTGAACTAGTAACAACCCATGAATCAATAATGTTACTTAAAAAAGGAAATGGGAGAGGCAACTGGGTGGCTCAGTAGTTAAGCATCTGACTTCTGCTCAGGTCATGATCCTGTGGTTCATGAGTCTGAACCCCATGTCAGGCTCTGTGCTGACAGCTCAGAGCCTGAAGCCTGCTTCAGATTCTGTGTCTCCCTCTCTCTCTGTCCCTCCTCTACTTGTGCTCTATTTTTCTCTCTCTCTCTCTCAAAAATAAATAAATAAATAAATAAATAAATAAATAAATAAATATCTTTTTAAAAAGGGAAGTGGGGGGAGAAAAGAGGGATAATAAGAAAAGAGAAAGAGAAAGGGGAGAAGAGGGAGAAGAATGCCAATTGGTAATACAGAAAGAGTAATAGAATTTAATAAATCATTTTGTGCTCCAATGTAACAATAGATTTAAGCAACAACCATCAAAGGATTAGGTGAACATTTCTCAGGGAATAGAATATCCTCATGGTGCCAAAGGATCACCCCCCAGATTGTTTATTAATTGCAAAAGGGAAAAGTACTGTTACCATACACAGACCTGGCTCACCATCTTAGACAAGTGACTGACCTTAGCATCATTAACAATGGGGCATTTTGATCTTATGCTTCCCAATGAAGTGAGTATGAAGCTCAGGACATCACTGATGGAGTACGGGTTTCCCCCTTTATCTGAAAGGAGAACGTTCCTATGAAAACGTTTGTGAACCCAAATGGCTTAAAGTGAGAAATATCTCTTGATTTCTGAAAGTTTGTTTGTCTTATGCCTCTTCATCCTCTTAAAAGACTGTGCCATTAGTATGTTAACAACTTTTTTCATAAAAGAAGAATTCCTCTTCTAATTTCTTTTGGTTAGCTAAACAGGTACTACCCCAGGTCTTTCTTGAAGTGGCGTAACGTGAACTTTCAGAAAGGGAGGAATACTTGTCTTTCCCTCCAAAATGTTTAACCTGGGTCAAATTAAATTAAGTCTTATGACCTCACTTCTAGTTCGAAGTTTACAGTCTTGTGATTCCATTTTAAAATGTCAAAGGCTGGATGACTGGGTGGCTCGGTCAGTTGAGCGTCCGACTTCTGCTCAGGTCATGATCTCACAGTCCTTGCGTGAGACTGCTGCCAGCTCAGAGCCTGGAGTCTGCTTCAGATTTGGTGTCTCCCTCTCTCTGCGCCTCCCGCGCTCCCATCTCTGTCTCTCTCTTAAAAGTAAATAAACCTTAAAAAAAAGTCAAAGAGTATTTACACTTTTGATTTTTATTCAGATTCTTATTAAACTCTTAATTTAAAAATCACTGTATTTATAAGTTTGATTTATTAGATTTGTACTCATGATTTAGATTTCTAGGAAAGTTTTAATATTAATCAATATGTTATATACTTATGAGGAAAATAAAATATTATATTTATAAATGTATTTTAAAAGGTGTTGAGGAGTTTTTGTAATAACACTTATAAATGGCACCAAATAATATTTAAAGGCCTTCAAAGTTGTTTTTAAAATTTGCTATATTTATAAAAGAACAATAAGAATTCTACATTGAACTTAAAATCTTAAGGTAAGCTAAGTTTTAAGTTGCAGCACTAACAAATTAAATATTAATTTTTAAAACTGAGGTAACTTCTGGGGTGCCTGGGTGGCTCAGTTGGTTGAGTGTCCAACTCTTTTTTTTTAATGTTTTATTTATTTTTGATACAGAGAGAGACAGAGCATGAGAGGGGGAGGGGCAGAGAGAGAGGGAGACACAGAACCGGAAGCAGGCTCCAGGCTCTGAGCTAGCTGTCGGCATAGAGCCTGATGTGGGGCTCAAACCCACAAACATGAGATCTGACCTGAGCCGAAGTCGGAGGCTTAGCCGACTGAGCCACCCAGGCACCCCAAGTGTCCAACCCCTGATTTCAGCTCGGGTGATGCTCTATCTCATTCTTTGTGAGATGGAGCTCCTAGTCGGGCTCAGCTCCGACAGCATGGAGCTTGCTTGGGATTCTCTCTCCCTCTCTTTCTCTCTGTCCATCTCCTGAGCTCTCTCTTTGTAAATAAAAACATAAACACATAAATAAAGTGCCTCTAAACTGTAGTCACCACAAACTCCAGACTTAAAAACAAACACACATATAAAAACAAATAACTAAAGTAACCTCTGAATAATCTTTTTCTATGCCCAAAAACGAACCTCAAGGGCATCAAAAGCCTCACACTGACAGTTTATACTTGAACTCTGTGGCTCTGGGCTAATGTGCACAGCATCGCAACCTGGAACAGGAGGGGCCAGGTGTAATGGGTTAAACTGCACTCAAAGGTAGAACAATGCAGCCTTCTTTTTTTGTAATCATTCTCTTGTTCTGAAAGTTCCATTTCCTCTCTGATGGGGAAGTGGAATGGTGGAATGAGGGCAGATCACCGAACATAAACTTTCCAGTTAATGATAACCAAAGACAACTTTTGGGTTACCCCGTATCTTCTGGGTAAGTGCTCAGTTTTTCAGGTGTTTTCCTCTCTTCCCCTTCCCCTAGCCAAGATGGTGTCTGGGAGGGGGAAAGTGTGGGCATCCATATGGCATTGGATGGAGCGATGACTGGTCCACAGCAGGATTTTATTTTGCCCAGTGGGCCCTAACTAGGCTCTGGTTGCACTGCCAATCCCACTTAGACCAGGACATTGGTCTCTGCTCTTGCTCAATCCTCTTGGTATCCAGGGCCAATCTGGCATTGGCTTGGGTCTCTGTCAGGTTCAGAGGCCTTTCTACTTCTGATGGCACACAGGAGGCACCCTACAAAAGGACACCTCCCACTGTCTCATGGAGCCTTTCCAGACTCTGCCTCTGAGCTACTCTCTCTGTTCTGCTTATCTCCTACTCCAGACATTTCCCTTGGGACCATGTCCTTTATATCAGACTGAAAGGTGCCTTATGGACTTAAGCCTCCCTTTGCTCCTGACCCAGAGTCCTGGGCCAACCTTTCTCATTCCAGGCAGACTCCCTGGCCTGGCTCTGCAGAAGTAAGATATATCAAATCTATGAATGTCCTGCATTGCTTAAGAATTCATAAAACAGCATTCGAAAAAGATGGAATAAATAAGAATTGTCAGAATCTATGAAAGTTATAGGATATTAATTCTTTTTCTTTTACTTTCTATAATTTATTTATTTTTTATAATTTACATCCAAGTTAGTGAGGATATGGTGCAACAATGACTTCAGGAGTAGATTTCTTAATGCCCCTTACCCATCTAGCCCATCCCCCCTCCCAAAATCCCTCCAGGAACCCTCTGTTTGTTCTCTATATTTAAGAGTTTCTTATGTTTTGTCCCCCTCCTTGTTTTTATATTATTTTTGCTTCCTTTCCCTTATATTCATCTGTTTTGTATCTTAAAGGCCTCATGAGTGAAGTCATGTATTTGTCTTTCTCTGACTGGCTAATTTCACTCTGCATAATACCCTCTAGTTCCATCCACATAGCTGCAAATGGCAAGATTTCATCCTTTTTAATTCTTTGAAAATAAAAACGCTAAATTTCTCTGTGATAAAATTAAAACAAAAATAAACACTCCAATGTGAAATAATTTGGAAGAGACATTTAACTATAGAGCAGAGCCACTACTAGCCAAACCGTGCCTTTACGAAAATGGAGAGGGGCTGTTTCCTCTGAGGAGAATTACAGCCTTAGGCAGGGCTCACAGCTCTTGGCAAAGGAGGTGGAGCCCACACTAAATTCAGTTCCCACTCAGCCCTCAGCTGGTTGCCCCAGGCAAAAACATTCTGCCCAACAGTACACAGTGGCCTGATGGGAAGGTTGTTTCAATGCAGGGTTTTATTAACTGTCTGTCTTTGGGCAAACATCTCAGTGTTTTATATAACAAAGTGAAGCAGTCATTACTGACCTTTTTATCTAAACAAACACTATGTTCTAGGGGTCAGCAATTTTTTTTTAAGTGGAAATCTCAGAAAGTACAGGAAGTAAGTACCAAATGTTAGCCACAAGAAGGAACTGATTGAAGAAGTAGAAGTCATGTGAACTCACGGGGAAAAAAAGCGATCTCGTTATTCTAGGGTTCATGGATGTGATCAGATACATGTCCTAGGCTTCAGTGAGACAGATTTGAAATTTTTTGATAAATGTGAGGCATCCCTGAACAGAGACCCCCCAAAGGGAAGATGACATATGGGAAAAAGTGTTTCAAAATTAAATTCTAAATCCTGCAAAGAAGGATGAGGTTGGATAGGAAGAAAAGGGAGAGTTATCGATCTAAAGAGGCATGCTTGGCAGCCCAATGAATTCTCTAGGAAACTCAGATGTCAAACAACATTCGCAAAACATGGAAGAGGATTAATTTCAATTGGCCCTGAACTGAAGGACAATTGTCAGGAAACTCGATCCTTAGAATGATGGGATACTTGTGAAAAATTTCAAAGGCAATAGAAAGGAATTACAAATCAAATTTATTGAGATATAAGTTACATACAATAAAACACATACATTTAAGCAGGCAGTCTGATGAGCTTTGACAAGTGTATACACCTGTCAAAATACAGAACATGTGCAATGACCTCAAAGTCCCCTGTGCCCCATTGTACTCAGCCCTCTCCCAGACCTCCCAGGAGGCCAATGATCTGGTTTCTATCACTATAGATTAGTTTTGCCTATTCCAGAACTTCCTGTATGTAGAATTATACTGTCTGCATGCCCCGCTTTGTTTTCTTAGCATAGTACAGAAAGCACTAAGAACAAAGAAAGGGTTTGCTCTTGGAGCTGAGGATTTGAAGTTCATAAAAAATGAGGAAATGTGGAATTCCTTTATGCTGGGCTTGGATGCTCTGAGATGAAGGAGGACTTTTGAGGCCATGTGTGGAGAGCCCAGAGACCTTAAAATTAAAGCCTCATAAAACTTCATCAGCCTCTGGCTGATGCCCCACAAACTTCCACCATTTCCCCATTGATAAGGGGGAGGGAGAAGTTGGTTAAGAGATTATTTATTTATTTTAATTTTTTTAATGTCTATTTATTTTTGAGAAAGAGGCAGAGTGTGAGCAGGGGAGGAGCACAGAGAGAAGACGACGCAGAATCCGAAGCAGGCTCCAGGCTCTGAGCTGTCAGCACAGAGCCCGATGCAGGGCTCAAACCCACAAACCGTGAGATCATGACCCGAGCTGAAGTCAGATGCTTAACCACCTGAGCCACCCAGGCACCCTGGTAAGAGATTATTTAAAAACAGTATGGGACCACCAAGACTGGCTGTTGATGGCTAGTTTCAGAGTTTTGACCATAGATATCATATAAGGAGGAGACTGCCTCAAATGTAGTAGATTTTCAAGAGGAGCTGCCTTGGTTTTTTTTGTTTGTTTTTAAAGTAGGCTTTATGCCCAGCGTGGAAGTCTGGACTTGAAGTCATGACCATCAGCTCAAGACCTGAGCTGAGGAGAGTCAGACGCTTAATCAAGTGAGCCACTCAGGCACCCCATCAAGAGGAGGTGACTTGTTTAACTGTTCATGCTATTTGACCAAACTGATTGCAATTAAATGTGGCTACATTTTGCTATGAGTGTCCCCTAAGAAATTGGAAAGAAGCCTCCTATGGGGTCCCCTGCCCTAAGTACAAGGACACTTGGAGTTAAGAAATCCAAAATATCTCAACTGGGGATGATGGCTCAGGTAACAAAGGTTTTGGGACCCCACTTAAAAGATTTAAAGGCAAAAACCAATGCCAATGTCCTATGTGGTGGAGCAGCATTCCCTGGCTCTGATCCCAGGACTGCAAGCCTCACATAGGACTTGCCACTGAGAAAGAAAGCCGAAGAAATCTCATAGGACAAGGTCCAGAAAATTCTGAATATTCTATCTAAGGCATTTGAATTTTACAAGAGAGGACTTTCCTCAGAAGAGAAAAATGAACAGTTACCAAATAGGAAGTCATAGAAGTGTCATTCCTATTTTCTTAACTTTTTCAAGTTTGTTTTGGGATCAGGATATGTGGAGTTATCTCATTGTGTCCCCTGATTTCAAGAGTGTGGTTAATTAAGGTGTCAATCAGGACATGGTGAACTGTCTTGAGATACCTGAATATCCTGCCGTCATGGAAACCCACAGCTACCTCTGGACTAACTGTTAGGAGAGAATTGTGAGAGAGGATAATGGGAAAAAAGAATCTCTAAGGCATCATCTTTGGGTAGAAAGAATTTCTTTTCTGATGAGAACTTGCATGTGTATATGGGTATTTGGCATGGATAATACTATTTTTTCTGTAATCCCATTTTTAGTATTGGTTTCTTATAAAAAGTTTCTTAGAAACAAGGTGGAGATTTTACTAGATTATGATTTGAGGACTATCTTGTTTTGTGATGCTTTGAAAGATTGTCCCCTACTTGGTCAAATTTGCCATTTAGACATCAATGTCTTATCTCCTTTCCTTTTTCTCACAATAAAGATGGGATTTCTGTATCATTAACTATCTTCCCAGCACACAAATCTCTAAGAAAGAAAGCTGGACTAGGAAATAGCAGCTTTGATTGCCCTAGCAGGTTCAATGACAGAAAAAACATAAACATGGCTGCTGCCCCCAAGGAGTTTATAATTAGAATCACAATATGTATTGAGAGTTATCAAGCGTATGACTGTACTAATTAGCAGGAACAGAATATTATTTATCTTCTGTAAGTCCTGAAAATGTTAACCAATTCCTAGATTTTACTCACCACTTCTAAGAAAGCATTGTCAATACTACATTAATTTATTCTGATAGCAATTTTAAGTATTGGATTGTCGCAGACTATGAGTCTGGAGTTCTCTCTTGTCCAGCAAGAGCAGAATTGAATACAAGAGAGGCTAATGTCCAGGAGGAAATAAGAGCCCAGAGCAGGGGTTTTGTCTCCATATTTACTGAGCTCACAAGATATTACCCATGTGGTGAATGCGAAGAAAACAAGATCTTAAACACGTGAATGTGGAGAAAACAATCAGACAGTAATCATTATCTTGTGTGTGTAAGAAGCAAAGGGTCTGGGGTGCAAGTGGAGTTTGTGATCAAAGTACAATAGTGTATTGGCATCATATGGAAAGTACTCATGATCCCATTACAGTATCTTACTAGCTAACCATAGACGTTTGTGCCTCATAGTGGAGGCTTTCTGCCCTAAGCTTTTTTCTAACCTATTTATGGAGTTAGAAATAGCACCTATTTCCCCACAGTGGATAAGTTTATTTGGTAATGATGAGAAGAGATTGAGATGCAAGCATTTAAGTTGGCATCTACACCAATGGAAATGATATGAATGTAAAGATTCAATAAGATGATGGGACTATTTTTAAATTTTTTGTACACCTGACACAAACTGAGATTAATGTATGTAACCCATCTGTCTGCCAACCTATCCTCCCTCCAAACCCATTGTGGAAAGGGACAATCATCTGAAATTAAGCTATTTACAGACAAGTTTGCTTGGGAATGTAACACTAACCAAGGTCATTCTTTTTCTATAAGTTTTAGTAGAACCAAATCTAAAGTATGATGTGATAAATCCCATGCAAACTATTAAACTTTAGAAAATGTAGGCTTTTGTGTGGCGCCTGGGTGGCTCAGTCGGTTGAGCATCCGACTTCAGCTCAGGTCATGACCTCACGGTTGGTGAGTTTGAACCCCACGTCCGGTTCTGTGCTGACAAATAGCCTGTCTTCAGATTCTGTGTGTCCCTCTCTCTGACCCTCTGCTCACGCTCTCTCTCTCTCTCTCTCCCTCTCTCAAAAGTAAATAATAAAGACATTTTTAAAAATGTAAGCTTTTGTTTTAGGTAGCTTGAGATAGAAGAAACAAACTATCTTATTTTTATAGTCTATTTTTGACATGTATATTTAAATGTTTAAATTTATAAGAACTGGGGGTGCCAGTTCATGAGTTTGAGCCCTGCATCAGGCTCTGTGCTGACAGCTCAGAGTCTGGAGCTTGCTTTGGATTCTGTGTCTCCCTCTCTCTCTGCCCCTCCCCCACTTGCACTTTGTCTCTTTCTCAAAAATAAACACAAAAAAATTAAAAAAAATATTTAAATTTATAAGAACTATTTCCAGAGAGATATACTTATAGAAACTTTCTTTCTTTCTTTTCTCCCTTTTCTTTCCTGCCTTCCTTCCTCTTTTTCTTTCTTTCATTCACTCATTCATTTTTTCTACTCTTTAATTTTTTGAGAGAGAGCATGTGTATGAGTTTGGTTTGCGGGGGAGAGAGAGAGAGAGAGAGAGAGAATCTCAAGCAGGTTTCATACCTAGCATCGAGCTGGTCACAGGGCTTGATCTCACAGCTGAGATCATGACCTGAGCTGAAATCAAGAGTTGGACACTTAATGGACTGAGCTACCCAGGTGCCCCACAGAAACTTTATTATTGATTTAATTTTAAATATGCTCTTCAGTACTTTTTTAGATTTTAATATATGTTTTTATTTTCTCAAGTATTAATGTTGATTTTTGAGAGAGTGACAGAGTGTGAGTGGGGGAAGGGCAGAAAGAGAGGGAGACACAGAATCCAAAGCAGGCTCCAGGCTCTGAGCTGTCTGCACAGAGCCCAACCTGAGACTTAAACTCATGGATCACTGAGATCATGACCTGAGCAGAAATCGGATGCTTAACTGACTAAACCACCCAGATGCCCCGATTTTCTTGAGTATTAAGGCATTCCATGACTATTAAACTAATTTTAAGTTTAATGAATATCTTATTCAATATTCACTAAGATAAAAACACTTAGGACATTTGGTGTCCACGTAACATCTCTGTGGGAACTGTCTCCAGAATGAGGAGTGAAGTATGGAACTGGCCACCAAGAACAATGTCACCAATGGTCACCAAGACACCCAGGAGACAGACTCTAGGAAGGAATTTAACACCAGCTTTTAGAACCTGGTCTCAGAGGCAGATACCCAAGTGGGAGGCACTTGTTGCAAATGACAAGTGTCATCTCATAATAAAATGAATATTGGGATTCCTCCTCACATTGGACTCCTTTCTTTAGGTGTTTCTCACAATGTGGAAGCCAGGTGAGCAACCGTGATGAGCTTTGCACATCATTTGCAGAGCTGGTAAACAGGGCTGACCGCAGCTGGTAGGCTTCGCAGTTTCAAAAGCCTCTGAATATCCTCTCTGTTTTAAGTTTATCATCATCATTAAGATTAATTATCTCTAGACCAAGTTATTACACTGGCCAATCTGCAGTCGAACAAGCTGGGGATGATTTACATTCACTGTGTTCTCTAGAGAAGAATGGCAAATTTGGTGGTGGTTATTGTTGCTGTACCAAATGTGGTTTTATTGCTTGAACAAATTTGTTTAAAAGAAACGCTTTGAGCGCCTGGGTGGCTCAGTCGGTTTAGCCTCTGACTTTGGCTCAGGTCATGGTCTTGAGGTTTGGTTTGTGAGTTCAAGCTTCACATCAGGCTCCCTGCTGTCAACGCAGAGCCTATTTTGGATCCTCTGTCTCGCTATCTCTGCCCCTCCCTTGCTCAGACCAGTGAGGGTAAAGAGTCAGACTCAAGTACCAGAAGATGGTTGTACAATTATTGTACATCAGTGAGAGGTTATGTTGCTCCTAAGAGGAAAAAGATGGGAAAGAGGGGAAGAGACAGAGGATGCGAAGCAGAGAGGCAAGCACGATGCTGCAATCCGGGCCAGTCTGGCCTCTATTTGTGGGTTTGAGTAGGGGTGTGACCGGCCCTGACTGGCCCTTGAGAGACGCTGTGTACCTCTATCAGTGGCATCATGTCGAAAACCCAAAATAATCCAGGGTTGGAATATTTATATCAAAGAAATTGATAAAAGCTTCAAATTAAGGCTCACCGACTTCACCCTTCTCCAAGTGTTTGTTTCTTAGAACACTTCTGGGTCTGGGGTAGGAGTAAAAATAGAAGCCAACATAACATATATCTAAGTATTTAAGAGTTATAAGTCAGGGTTTATTTAACAAAACTGTTAAATGAAATAGATGTTACCCTCCTACTTTGACAAATATACTTTTAGAATGACCTGGAAGTGTAGGTTCAAACTTAGCATTCTCAGACTCCTTGGGCCCCGTAACAGAATATACAGAGCCATCTGGCTCCCTGACTCCTCTCCCCAGCTTGTAAGCAGATCCCCTTCTATTTCTACTCATGGCCCACACTGTGAATGGCATTGTGTGCACATATATGGACAGCCTGAGCTACATAGCTAGGCTCTATCTACACCCCCTCCATAAAACATGTGCCTTTGGCACCCTTAGGGGCTATGAGTGTTGTACTTTCTCTGCCCTTGTGAGGACTGAACCAAGAAAGAGGCTGTACAAACCCTGAAATAGGCTCAGGACTCTTTGGGGCAGACAATTCTGGGGTCTCAGGCACCTGGAACATGATACAGAAGGAGTGGTGCAAGACCCATGTGGGCATGTCTCCTCAGCCCCACAGACTCCTCAGCCTGTAGGGAGGGTATGGTCAGAGGAGGGCCAGAGTAAGTCTCTCTAAAGCACAGAGCCTAGTGCAGGCTCTTCCCAGAGGTCTAAGGATGGTATTGTGCTGGGCATTGCTCAATGGACTCCTCTCCACGGAGGCTCCAAATTCTAAGCAAACTCTACACAAATTATGAAATGCCTGGGTTATTAGGTCCCCCAACCCCCACCCCCAGCTAGAAACTGGAGGACAGATGAGTTCTGGGTCCTTTGTTAATGCAGAATGAAATAGAGGCCCTATAAACTAGACACATAAAGCATCAGGAGCCAGAAGTTCTAGCTAATGTGAGTTGAAAAAATTTATTTTTCCACCTTTGCTCTGTTCTGGCTTTCTCGGGGACCTCAGTCCACCAACTATCTTCTCCCCTATATCTTCCAGTCTAATTTTCCAATGGACCCTTCTCATCAGTATTTACATATGCTCAAACTTTTCTCATTTGAACTCAATCACAACATAAAACTTCCTTAGACTAGTTCTCTACCGTCAACTCTTGTTCTGTTTCTTTCTAAATATTGAGAACCAAAATTCTTGAAAAGTTGCCTCTATTTCATTCTTTAACTCTAAACTTAAATCCACCGCAGTCTGGCTTTTACTGTCATCATGCCATCAAAAATCAGAAGACATTTTCTAGCCCTTACTTTGTTTGACTTCTCTCTGGAATCTGGAACCATCAACTGTTCTCTCATTCCTGATATGCCCCTTCTTTAGCTTCTAGGAACTCATTTATCGATTATTTTCTTTTTTTAAAAATTTTTATTAAAATTTTTTTCTTTACATTTATTTTATATTTGAGAGACAGAACACAAGTGGGGGAGGGGCAGAAAGAGAGAGGAAGACACAGAATCTGAAGCAGGCCTTGGGCTCTGAGCTGTCGGAACAGAGCCCAACCTGGGACTCATACTCAGGGATCACCAAGACCATGACCTGAGCAGAAGTTGGGCGTTTAACTGACTGAGCCACCCAGGTGCCCCTCTGATTACTTTCTAGTACCCTACCACCTCTCCGTCTCCATGGCAGCCTCCTCTTCCTTCCCTGAATGCCTGCTGTCTTCAGGGCTCTGCTCTTTTCACTCCATTCTGTCTCTAGGGTAATCTCTACGTGTGGATGATTCCCCAGCATCTATCTTTACACCAGATCTCTTTAGTTTGATTTCTAAGCCTGATTACTTCACTTTGGCTCCACCTGGAAATCTTGCAATCACCTGAAACTCAGCATATCCAAAAGTGAACTCATTTTTTTTCTCCTTCACTTAGCAAATGCCATCCTGTCTCCCAGTCACTCAAGCCAAAAACCTGAGTTATTCCTGGTCTCCCTCTCTCTCACTGAGCCCGAACTGGGCATGTTGCAAACTGACTTAAGTCTAATTGACTGTGAACAACTGTTAGATTCTTATTGGCAGATGTTGAAGGTCTCCAATAGTTAGAGGTAGGTGAGGATTTCATGTTGCTGTACCTGAAATTTACCTAAAGTTGGCATGTTTCTCTAGTATCAAACCTTAGACTAAACTCTCCTCCACCTATCATTTTAGTAAGCAGGCACCCTGTTTCTATAAGCTCAGCTCAATCCAACTAGTACTGTACTAGTTGAGATAATAAGGCAAAGCTGATGTAACAGAGACCCAACAAATATTATAATAGTTTAATGCAACAGTTTAAGGTGAACATTTTGAGTTGGCAGGTGGTCACTCAGGGACTCAGGTTCCTTCTAAAATGATGCCCCACCATCTCCAGAACCTTTTGTTCTCTGCAGGGCAAAGGTCCTAGCCATCCGAATGGCAAGAAGGAAGGTCTACTCATGGTCTTAGGGTTTAGGCCCAGAAATCTAGGCATACATTCTTTGATTCACATTCCATCCATAGGACCACAGTTGTTAGGCAGGCTGTAATGATTGTGTAGCCACGTGCCTAGGAAGAAGGGCAGAATGGTTTTTGGTGGGCAATGAGTTGTTTCCTCCATTGGCACACTGCCAAATATCTTGCATGAAAAGGTTAATCAAAGCAGATGCAATAACATTGTAGAGGCAAGTTCAGGTCACTTACTAGTTAGAATAGGTAGCAGAATCTTCCTTCAGGTCCAGATCAGAGGCAGAGCCAAGAATACCATTCTAAAAGAATTGGTCTTCTGGGATTATAAACTCATATATTCTTATACATATAAGTTACAGAGGTACCTTTATCATATTGCTAGTTGATATACATGTCTTAAATATCACTTGTTTTGCCAATTAAAAATTATCCTATCATTTCTTAAGCTTATTAACAATTAGTCTATTGAAATAAAAAATTGAACCACTTCTAGTAGGTCCTCTGGAAAATGAGGACCTGATAAAGGCATTTCAAATATAGCCTGGAGAGTAAATTCCTGATGAAGGGACTTTAAATGCTGAATTACTTTCTCTAGATTAAAACTAACAAAAACATATATATGATATTGTCCATGCTCTTGTTTATCAAAAACATTTTACATACATGCACGCACACGCACACACACGGGGGAAACATAGAAGACTAGGTATCACAATAGAGATGGTGATTAGTAGTTAGGGTCCATTCTGTCCAGTTATCAATAATAAATAAATATTTATTTATTTAAATCAAATCAAAAAAATAAATATTTATTTATTTAAATCAAATAAAATAAATAAATAAAAATATTTCTAGAGAGTTTCCATAATTCAGGGTCTTATGAAGGAGACAAAGATCCATATAGAAATATGTTGTGTTTCTATACCTAATAATAAAATAGCAGAAATGGAACTTAAAAAAACAGTTGCATTTACAACTGTACCAAAAATAATAAAATACCTATGCATAAGCTTAACTAAAAGGGCAAAAAGCCCTGTCCTTCAAAAACTACAAAACACTAATGAAAGAAACTGAAGGTGATACAAACAAATGAAAATATATTCCATGCTCATGGATTAGAAGAATAAATATTGTTAAAACCTATCTACAGATGCAATGCAGTCCCTATTAAAATACCAACAGCATTTTTCACAGACTGGAACAAATAATAATAAATTTGTGTGGAACCACAAAAGGCCCCTAATAGCCAAAGCAATCTTGGGAAGGAGCAAACTGGAGGCATCACAATCCCAGGTTTCAAAATATGCTATAAAGCTATAATCAGAACAGTACAGTACTGGTATAAAAGTAGACACATAGATCAAGAGAACAGATTAGAGAGCCCAGAAATAAACCCGGGCTTATATGGTTAATTACTCTCTGACAGAGCAGGAAATAATAACCAAAGGGGAAATACTTATCTTCAACCAATGGTTCTGGGAAAACTGGAGAGCCAGATGCAAACGAATGAAACTGGACCTTTCTTACACCATACACAAAAATAAACTCAAAATGGGTTAAAGACCTGAATGTGAGATCTGAAACCATAAAACTTCTAGAAGAATATATGGGCAGTAATTTCTTTAGCATTGGCCATAGAAACATTATTCTAGATCCATCTTCTCAGGCAAGGGAAACAAAAGCAAAATTAAACTATTGGGACTTCAACAAAGTAAAAATGTTTTTGCATAACAAAGAAACCATGGGAGGGGGCTGCGAGGCAACCAACTAAATTGGAGAAGATATTTGCAAATGATATATCCAATAAAAGGTTAATGTCAAAATATATAAAGAATTTATAAGGGCACCTGAGTGGCTCTGTTGGTTAAGTGTGACTTTGGCTCAGGTCATGATGTCACAGTTCACGAGTTCAAGCCCTGTATAGAGCTGTAAGGGCCGAGCCCGCTTCATATCCTCTGTCCCCTTCTTTCTTTGCCCCTCCTCTGCTCATACTCCCTCTCTCAAAAATAAATAAACATTTTAAAAAAATTTAAAGGAGCTGAATAGGCACTTTTCCAAAAAAAAGACATACAAATAGCCAATAGACACATGAAAAAATGCTCAACATCACTTATCATCAGGGAAGTGCAAATCAAAACCACAATGCAATTATCACCTTACATCAGTCAGAATGGCTAGAGTCAAAAAGATAAGAAATAGCAAGAGTTGGCAAGAATGCAGAGAAAAAGGAACCCTCACACACTATTGATGAAAATACATATTGGTGCAGCCACTGTGGAAAACAGTATGGAGGCTCCCCAAAAAACTAAAAATAGAATTATCATATGATCCAGTAATTCCGCTATGGGGTATTTATCCAAAGAAAATAAAAACACTAACTTGAAAAGATACATGCACCCTTCTGTTTACTGCAGCATTATTTACAATGTCCCAAATATGGAAGCAGCCCAAGTGTCCATCAATAGACAAATGGATAAAAAAAGATGTGGTATATAAATACAATGGAATATTATTCAACCATAAAAAATAAGGAGATCTTGCCATTTGCAACAAGAGGGATAGACCTAGAGGGCATAATGCTAAGTGAAATAAGTCAGAGAAAGACAAATACCGTATAACAAACAAAAGAAATGAACAAAAAGAAAGAGATAAACCAAAAAACCAGACTCTGAAGTACAGAGAACAAACTAGTGGTTACCGGAGGGAAAGAGGGGAGTGAACTAGGTGAAGGGGATCAAGCCTACACTTGTCATGACGAGCACTGAGTGATGTAAGAGGTGGTGAATCATTACATTGTCCACCTGAAACTAATATAACACTATTAATTTTTATTTCAATTAAAAAACTCTCAAAACTGGAAGAAGAAGCAGCAGCAGCAGCAGCAGCAGTAGCAGCAGATGGAAGAGGAGGAGGAGGAGGAGGAGAAGGAGGAAGAGGAGGAGAATGAATCCACTCCTCACTTTACACAATTCTAAAGGTCCTGTCAGTTTCCAGTTCCTCTCCTCTAAGCAACTGGCCATAACTGTTAACCTCGGTGGCCAGGGGAATATTTCCGGGATGGCCTGGATCCTCTTTTCATTGTTTTACGTGGTTCTCATTGCAGTTTGGGGATGTCCACTTCCTATTTCTGGATCTTTATTATACATAAAAAGTGGTTCTTGCTTTTTTCCTTCAACTCTTGCTCAAAATAATCTGTGGCCACTGAGTCCTTGATTCTTTTGTGTGTGACTGTATTATTGCCTGGGAAGGGGCAAGCTGACTGATGGTCAAAGCAAGGATTCAGGACTCTGATCACAGGTGGCAAAATCCCTTCATTGCCATTTACTACTTGCATGACCTGGTGTCATTACTCAACTTTCTTTTCCTCTGTGTCCTACCTATAAAATCAATTAGTAACTGCAAAGTGCTTAGGACAGTAACTGGCACCCAGTAGCACTATAAGGGTGTTGGCTATTTAGTTTCTCCTGATAGAACTATAGGTTGTGAAACCTTAAATCTTCTCCACTCTTTACTTTTTTTTAATTTTTTGGGGGGAGACAGCGTGAGCAGGGGAGGGTCAGAGAGAGAGGGAGATACAGAATTTGAAACAGGCTCCAGGCTCTGAGCTAGCTGTCAGCACAGAGCCCGATGCGGGGCTCGAACCCATGAACCACAAGATCATGACCTGAGCCGAAGCCAACGCTTAACCAGCTGAGCTATCCAGGCGCTCCACCACTCTTAACTTTTATTTTAAGAAGTAAACCAGTTACAAACGCTTTATACTTTAGTTATCATTCTTAACATGTCACATGACCTACCTCTCCGTTAGGGAGCTGTAGGTGCAGGGTCAGCTGGCTGCTGGGGGTTCTGAAGTTTAACAGGCATGGACCTGTAATTCTAGCATGAAAGAAAATTGCTTCTTTTATTGTCCTTTATCTGTTGTTTGCCTTCTAAATATTTACCTGATTATTAGTCTTTCTATATGAAGAAATAAAGGGGTTAAAAAAAAGAACTGAAATAATTTTTTAAAGAAAAAAACCTCAAAGGGCAATTGTTAAAAGGAAGTCTGGAAGTTTCCACATTGCCTGTGCATTACGTCTTTCTACATACTATTTGTTCCCCTTAATAGTCATAGACTTTTACTGGCGTTAAGATATGCTGAAAATTCTGAGGACATTATTTTGGAGTCAAGTTTGTATAAGACAGACTTTATGTAATTTGGGGCCATGAGGCTGCTTCTCATGAACTATTCATTAACTGAGTTTATAGTAAATATTTTACCATCTGATTGGAACCAATACTAATGGCTAAAAGATATATAAAATTCACAATGTACTTTATCAGACAATTACACATAGATTAACACACTTAATTCAGTTCTGAAGCAGAGCCCAAATCAGGTGAGATCTGAGCAACTCATTTTTCTGTTTTCTTGTACTCCTAGGCAATGCTGCTGGAATGGTGGCAGGACAGTGGATTAGAAGGGGTCCGGTTGCCTGGGATTTCCCTAGCAGTAGCACACAGTCTCCTATCCCAGGAAATCCCTCAGTCCCAAGCAAATCACGACCTTTGATCACCTCGCTAAGCGGTAAGGAGGCCCGACACTGGGCTTCAGTTATTTTCATGACAAGTCAGTGCCTTTCACTCAGTTTCTTGAGTCGAGTGAATTTACAGACTCAGAGGTCCTCAAATGCATGGGTGGATCTAATCAGAGCCTCACAGGAAGAGAAATTCTGAGCTAGTAAGGGGCAGAGCAGGGATTTGAGTTCCCCTACTCTTAACCATTATTACCTTTTATCTCCGTATAAGGCACAAGGTGATAAAAACCTCGTCCCTGGTCTGAAAGACATTTAAGTCCAGCTGAAGTTCACCATGATGTGAGTGTTGAGAAAGGTACATGGCATTCAAGATCCTCGGGGGCAAATCTGCAATTTGGAAGGAAATCAATATGGCTACTTCTCCTCTTTTCTCCTTTGGGAGAAGGGGTTCCCAGGACCTGTGGTTGGAGGACAGCACCTGATGCCTATTTGTTCACAGTCTTGCTGTACCCGTAAACGCAGACATTTTGAGGCTGTATCTGTATCAGTCAGACGGTACTGGGAGAGTCCCAGCAATATTTGACAAGGGGAAGTTTAATATAAAGATTCAGTCATTATAACAGGGTGATAACTATCAGGAATAAAAAGAATGCTAAAGAATGAATGCCCTAGGGAGGAAAGTAGCCAAGGAAGAAACAAACTCGGAAGGGGTCCCTCTCCTGGAGCTGGGACTCAAACCTGGTTGAGTGGTTTCAGCCCACTAAATGCGGGCCAAGTTGCTGGGTGGCCCTTGGTCGCCGAAGCCGGTCTATAGATACTGGACAAGTAGGGAAAACGCTTCTGGAGGGCAGGAGAGCAGCACTGGGAAGCAGGAAGCATCCTCTGGGGCACATGTGGATACGGCTGACGAATCACTCCAGAGTGCAGGAAAATGGAGGCTGGTGGGCGGGACTGGGCAGGATGTAGGGCATCAAGAGCCCATTTTCTTGAAGCCTAATGTCAGAGGGTTGCAGTTGAGTGGTCACTGCGACAGGGCTGAGTGCTTGCTTTGATGTGCACTCTGGTTCAAGGCCGATACTCTTGCTCCTCCTTCTTCCTGGAACATTGTTGCCCCAGCTTCCCCATTGCCTCCTTCAAGCCTCTGTCCCACCACCACTCAGAATTTGTTCCCTGGCACTCCATCAAACAGCTTGTCTTCCCTGTGACTCTTTCCTTTTATCAAGCCCTGTTCTTCTTCATAATAACTTACCACTATGCCAAATTCTATTATTTTAAATAATATATTTATTTATTTACCTATGCGTATGTATTTACCGATTCACTTAGTCACCAGCTCTAGGAAGGAAGGGACACAACTTGCTTGTTGAGGTATCCTCAAAACCTAGAACAGTTGAAAGAATGGAATAGGTATCCAATAGATATTGATGATATGAATGACTATAGGTGTCAGAAACGGGGAAGTTCTTCTGGAATAGAAGGCCGTATGCAGACAGACCTATAGCAATAGAATTTTAGCCCTTAACTGAGTTAGCAGAGCAACAAAGTGTTTGCATTTTGGTTATTCTACCCCAACTTGATGAAAATGAGTTCCATTCACTTTGTGTGTTGTATAATTAATATACAGTAAAATTTATTTGTGTGTGTATATGTGTGTGTGTACAGTTCTGTGAGTTTTGACAAATATATACAATTTTGTAAAATCAGTGCAATCAGCATATAAAGCAGGGGTTCCCAGGTGGCTCAGTTAGTTGAGCATCCAACTCTTGATTTCAGCTTAGGTCATGACCCCAGGATCATGGGCTCAAGTTCCGCGTCAAGGTTCCATGCTGTGTGGAGTCTGCTAAAGATTCTCTCTCACTTTTCCTCTGCCCCACTCCCCCACTCTCTTTCAAATAAAAAATAAATAAATAAAAATAAAAAAGATATAAAATAGTTTCCTCATTTCCCAAATTTCCTTGTGCTCTTTTGTGTTTAACCTTTCCCTGAACTCCAGTTACTGACAACCCCTGCTCTGTCTTCTGTCCCCATGTTTTGCCTTTACCAGAATGTTCTAAAAATGAAATCCTACAGTGCATTGCTTTTGGAAACTGGCTTCTTTCACAGCGTTTGAAATTCACACATGTGACTGCATGTATTATCAGTTTGTTCCTTATTATTGCTGACACACACACAGCAGTTTGCTAATCTTTCATCAACTGAAGGACATTTTTTTTTCCAGTTTGAGAGATTATGGATCAAGTTACTATGTTTTAAAATTTATAGCTTTTTATTTTATTTTGACAGACGGAGAGCAAAAGGGGGAGGGGTAGAAAGAGAGGGAGACAGATTCCAAAGCAGGCTCCAGGCTCTGAGCTAGCTGTCAGCACAGAGCCCAACGCGGGGCTCGAACCCACTGACTGTGAGATCATGACCTGAGCCAAAGTTGGACACTTAACCGACTGAGCCACCCAGGCACCCCTGGATCAAGTTACTATGACCACTAATGTACAGGTTTTTGTGTGAACTTAAGTTTTATTTTCTCTTGGGTAAGCACATGGGTGTGAGATTCCAGGGTCATATGGTCAATACATAGTTAACCAAAAGAAACTCTTGAACTGTTTTCCAAAGTGACCATACAATTTTACCTTTCTAACCAACATTTTCACTACCACTTTTTATAACATAGCATGGCTATGGAAATAAGATCAGAAATTTCACCTTTCTGTTCTGCTTGATTTGTCCCTATTTCAAGACTTTACACTTGTGGTTCCTTCTTTCTAGAACACATTTACATGTGTTTTTATAACTTTCATTAACATTTGACTCTAGAGAAGGGCCTGTTCACACACATGATAAAGACCAGCCAGAAACAAAATGAAGAAAACCAGATACACGAATGGGGAAAAATTATAAAGCCAGATACCTTTTTCCTAGATTCTCCTGCAAATCCTGAAACGACAACAATTTTCAATTAATAATTAATTAGTTTGTGCTAAAAACTTTCTTATTGGTAACATGTTTTCAAGTGAATTTAAAATACTTAGAGTGTTTAGTTTTACTACCAAAATACTGATCCCAGATAGAAACTCACTACTGATTCTAATGTTGTCCTTATCTCTCTTGGAGGAAATAACATTAGCCAAAAGCAATCTGTGTTTATGAGGCATTCCCGAAACACAGCCTGACCTTGGACACCAGTAATTCTCTCCCAGATACAGTGTCATATTTTTGTGGCCTAAGTATAAAGGAAGTAAGAGTCATGATAACTTACTTTCATTAAATTGCTCAATGTTGCCCAAGGACAAAGTTAAATAATAATCTTAATTTTTAAGAGAAGATTCTTAGAGCTTTAAACCAAGTAAACAAATAGAAATCCAATTAGTATTTGCACTGTTACTTCTGATTTCTTTACACTGAACTTATACTTTACTAGTGGGTAGGCTATCCCCTTGAAAATTCATCCATAATCTTAACAAGTTCTCCACTTTCTGTTCCACATTCTCCACTCCTAATAAATCAAAACCATTTAAGAAGCTCAGGCTTAGGAACTGAATGTAAAACTGTTTTCCTAAAATAGCACCTTAAATCAGCTGTCTCTTAAGCAAGTAGTTTCTCCTAAATGACTTTTAAAGAGAGAGTTTGGACAGAAAAGCAAACCTGAAAATGCCTGCAAACAGTAACTGTATTTAATGAGCACATCCTGTGCTGTTAGGAGCTTTACGTATATGATTCATTCAACAAATATTTAGTGAGCACTTACTTACTCTGTGCTAGAGACTATTCCAGACTTGGGAGATCAAGTATTGATCAAGACAGAAAACGTCTGTGCCCTCACAGAACTTAGATTCTAGATGATGAGGTCAGACAAGAAAGAAATAAAAACAAATTATATCATATGTCCCGCTATGAAAAAAAAAATAAAGCAGGAAAAGAGAAAGGGGCATTTGTCTAGGTAAAGTGCGAGGTTTTAGAGAGGGGAGACCAGGGTTCACTGAGGTGGTGCTATGTGGGCAAAGACTGTAGCCTGCGGGAGGGGCGGGCAGCCTGGATGGAACCTGGGAGAAGCCCCGTGGCGGGAAGGACAGTGATGGCGGGAAGGACAGTGATGCCGGGGAAGGCTGGAGCCGCTCTGCAGGGCAGACAGGAATGGGGTGGCAGAGTCTGGAGGTAACAGGCAGCTGGGGCAGACAGGGCCCTGAGGGTGTGCATAGGACTTGGCTTTACACTGACAGAACTTGGGAGCCACTGAGAGCTCTGAGTGGAGGCAAGGCAGGTGCTGGCTTACGTTTTAACAGGATCACCCTGGCTCTTGGGGTGAGAACAGAACGCAAAGGGCAAGGGAAGACCTGTTAGGAAGTGCTATTCCGGGGACAGAGGGTGGTGCTTACCGGTGGCACCGGGAGGTGGTAAGAAAAGGTGGGGTTCTGCATACCTTCCGAAGGCGGAGCCAAGAGGCTCGCTAACATCTAGGACCTGGAATGTGAGAGAGAGGGAGGAGTCACGGACAAAGCCCGAGGTCCTGGCCTTAACAACAGGAAGCTGGATGCCATTACTGAGATGGAGTGAAGGGTGGGAAGAGGTATGAGGGGGAAGGTCGGGAGTTCAAACGCCTTAAGTTAGAGGCGCCTATTTGGCATTCAAAGGGAAATATGAAGTAGGCAGTTCAGTATCCGATTCTGCCCAGTTCAAGTTCGAGGGGGATGTTTAGGCTGGATTACTTAGGATTAATAAACATATAGACTACATTTATCTGGAGACTGGAGTTTATTTTCTCGTGCAATCCTCTCACCGCCACAAAGCAGATCTTATTTGAACCCTTTTTAGATATAAAGAAATTGAAGCCAGAAAAGTTCACTATTTTGTCCCAAGTCCTACAGTTAGTAATCATGTGAATTTAAATGGTCATTCTTGGAACGCCCAGGTGGCTCAGTTGGTTAAGCCACAGAGTATTGATTTTGGCTCAGGTCGTGATCTGGGGGTCCCTGGGATTAAGCCCCTGACAGGTTTTGTCCTGGGCATGGAGCCTACTTGTGATTTTCTCTCTCTCTTTCTCTCTTTGCCCCTCCCTCTGCTTGCTCACTCATACTCTCTCTCAATTAAATAAATAAACTTAAAAAAAAGTTCATTCTTATCTCAATTCTCATCTGACAGTAACTTGTGATAAGTAAATTATAAGTAAATTATTTCTCCAGGTCTTAGCTTCCTCAAAAACAAAATTAGGGGATAAACCGATTTCAGACTGGGTTGTGTAAGAATTAATTCTGAGGCTCCCCGGAAGTCCAGCAGGGGCTTTTTTTCAACGAGAAAGGGACGCTCAGAAGGGAGGATTCAGGCATCCTTCATCCAGGCTAAAGGGACATGCCTCTGCTTTCATCTGTATTCATGTATTGGGGCCATATGTAAGATTTTTTTTTTTTTTTTTTTTTTTACGTATTTCTGTTGCCTATTTCACAGAAGTTAAGAAATTCACTGGTCTAGGTGGTCTCTGTGACCTGCCTGCCCCAATAGTCCCATTTCTTCATCCCAGAGGCAGTCAGTGCCCGCTCATGCTGCTTCAGTCACTCATCTCTGCTCTTAGGATTCTAGCCAGATGTTGAGAGTGAAGGAGAGCTAGGGAGCTTTTCCTATTTTCTGATTAAAATGTCAATAGATGAGGAGGAATAACTATCTCTGTATCTAGGTGGAACAATGCACTATCTTGCCTTGTAATTGGCAGGGATTTAAATATCGTGTCTTAGTGTTGGCTAGATTCTGAGGAAAGAGGTCCTCATGTACCATAGGTAAAAATATAGACCCTTTCTCTAAAATGTGCATACCACCATGTCTTACCCTCTACCCCCGCCCTACACTCCCTGGAAATATGCTTACAGAGATATTCTGCTTCTAGGAATTTATACTATGGAAATAACCAGAGATGTACCCAAAGATAGGAATCTATTCATAGAACTAATCAGGGAGGAAAAAATAGTAAAAACCCTATGTCATCAATAATAGGATTAAATAATAATAGTACATACATATGATAACCTATGCAACTGACAAACGCTCAAATTTTGAAAGAAAGTTTAGTGACGGAAAATATTAAGTAAAAGAAGTAGATTTTGAGAAGGAAGTGCAATATGACTCCAATTTTATTAAAAATGTCTATATGCCTGTTAAAAAATCTAGAAGACTCTCAGTCTGGTCATAGCGCATACCTCTGGAAGATGATGTTAAAACATCAATTTTATTTTTCTTTTTGTGTTTTTCTATATTTTTAGACTTTCCTGATGTTCCTTTAGTAACTTACTAATGTTACTTTTACATTAGGAAAAAATGTGGTAAATGTTATTTCAAAAAGAAGAAAAATCTATGGACAATTTTACTTCATGCCTTTTTTATCAGTTTTTCCTGATGACAAGAAAATGGCATTGCTATTTCCTGTCACACATTTCTGATAATGAGGAAGGTGTGGTGATTCATTGCCTAACATTACAAGAAGACTTTGGACATCATTGGTTAAGAAACTATGTTGGCTCCATAGGGAGAGGAGGAAGTGACTGTTGTACAGTGTGACTTACTGGTAGCCAAAAGGATGTCTCAACTTTGGTACCCTGTTGGGGCTTACTTTCTTTGTTAGGACTAGAACTCTTTTTCAGATGTGCGCAAGGATTATCACTTAAAGGAAGATATGGAAGTCTGAGACTGCAGTTATAGACCTTCTGTTAGTATACAATCTTCTCCTTTATTTTGGAAAGAAGTTATTAAAATAATGATAATCTTCTTTCCTTTGTTTTTATAGGGGCTACAAACAGGTTGTATTGAAGTCCATTTTTTTAATAGTTTATTTTCAAATTGGATTCCATATAACACCCAGTGCTTCTCCCCACAAGTGCCCCCCACCATGACCACCACCCCCTTTCCTCCCTCCCCCCCCCCCTCCGGTCCATGGTTCATTTTCAGTATTCAATAGTCTCTCATGATTTGTGTCCCTCACTCTCCCCAGCTCTCTTTCCCCCTTTCCCTCCCTATGGTCCTCTGGTAGGTCTCTCCTGTTAGACCTATGAGTGCAAACATATGGTATCTGTCCTTCTCTGCCTGACTTTTTTCGCTTAGCATGACACCCTCGAGGTCCACCCACTTTCCTACAAATGGCCATATTTCATTCTTTCTCATTGCCATGTAGTACTCCATCGTGTATATATACCACATCTTCTTGATCCACTCATCAGATGATGGACATTTAGGCTCTTTCCATGATGGCTATTGTTGACAGTGCTGCTATGAACATTGGGGTACATGTGCTCCTATGCATCAGCATTGAAGTCCATTTTTTAAAAGCAAAGATTAAAAAGTGAAAATAATACTGGAAGAACAGTTACATTCATAGATTACTGTGAAACATGACATTTAGGAAAAGTGCTCCACTAATTTTATTATAAAGCAAAATTATAATAACTTATTACCCATGAGATGGCTTTCTATTTGTTTCTTAAGGTCTTCAATATATATATTTCTACATAGTTTTAATCATATGTACATGAAAATGTTTATTTTTATTATGGTGCTTCACATGGTGAATTTTTTCATATGTTGTTGAATGATTAATAATTTTTTTTAAGTTCATTTTGAGAGAGAGAAAGAGTGTGTGTTCACAAGCAGGAGAGGGGCAGAGGGAGAAGAGAGAGAATCCTAAGCAGGCTCTGTGCTGTCAGTGCAGAGCCTGACATGGGGCTCAATCTCATGAACCGTGAGATCGTGACCTGAACCAAAATCAAGAGTCAGTTGCTTAACTGACTGAGCCACCTAGCCTCTCTGGCATTAATAATTTCTAGTGGTTGTACCTAACACTAGGTCTAGCAAGTACTCAAATGTTAGCACAGTAGCACTGCATAATATATACAATTGTTGAATTAACTACGTTGTACACCTGAAACTAATATAATTTGCGTCAACTCTATTTCAATAATAAAAATGAAAAAAAGTACACTAATGTATGATCAATTACAAATATTTATTGAGTGCTCACAGTATGGTGTATTGGGGCTACTTTAGTGGCTAAGACAAAGTCCCTGTTACCAAGGAATCTGTATTCTAGTAGATGGAGACCAATGATTTCCACAAGGGCAGCCCCATTGAGGAACGGAACCACACAACAACACTACCTGGCTCAAGTTCATCCAACAGGCAGGCAGATTCTAACCCACACAAGCTATTTCCTTGGCCTTGAACTCTTAGCAGTTGTCCCACTGGTACCAACCGAGCGCTCTGGTAGGTCAGAGGACAGGTCAGAGCTGGAATTGTTCTGTTAGTTTACTTTTGCTGCTAAAGCAAGTTACCACAAATGTAGTGACGTAAAACAACACAAGTTTATAATCTTACAATTCCAGGGGTCAGAAGTCCAAACTCAGTTTCACTGGATATTAGTCAAGGTGTCAGCTGGGTTGGGTCCCCAGAGTCTGAGGGGAAAATCTGCTTCCTTGTCTCCTTCAGCTTCTAAAAGCCATGTGCATTCTTTGGCTCATGACTCACCCTTACTTCACCTTAACTTCCTACTTCCATCGGTCCACTTCTTGCTACTGGCTTTAACCTTCTTGTGATTACAGTGCCCCCACCTAGATAACCCTCTCTCAAGATTCTTTTTCAGCACATCTGCAAAGCCCCTTTAGTATATACTGCACATACTATATAGTTAGTATTGAAGGTACCATGGAAACTGGTTCTGGAGATTAGGACACGGACATCGTTGGAGGATTTTATTGAGCCTACCACTGTCGTGATTACTCTTAGGGCTAAAACGTGTGCTTTAGGACAAGCGGGTGGGATTCGGTGGAAAAGGAAGGGTTTCAGGTGAACTGCATTTGCAGAGTGTCTTTTCTGTGCTAGGGCTAGTATTGTTTGCTAGGGCTGCCATAACAAAATACCACAGGTTGTATGGCTTAAAAAAGAGAAATTTATTTTCTCAATTCTGGACACCTGAAATCTGAGATTGAGGCGTGGGCAAGGTTGCTTTCTTCTGAGGCCTATCTCCTGGGCTTAAGTGGCCATCTTCTCTCTGTGCCTCCACAGTCATCTGTGTGTGCAAGCGTCAGTGTGTCCAGACTTCTTATAGGACACCAGTCACAATGGATTAGGGCCTACTCTAATGCCTCATTTGAACCTAATAACCTCTTTTATAGACCTCATCACCAAACACGATTACATTCTGAGTTATTGGGGGATAGGACTTCAATATATGAATCGGGGGCAAAACAATTCAGTCTGTAACGGGCTATAACATCAATGCCAGCTGTTTCATGCTGTACAACAGCCCAGTTTGGACAGAGAATGTGGCCATTGAGGGCAGGTCATCACTTGCCTGAGGTCTGCCACTGGCAAATACACAGGGAGGACGCATGCACGGGCCTGCCTGCTCCAAAAGGCAAACCCTCGCCGAGACCAGCTGCCAGGACGGTGGCCATGGCAGAGCTGTGCAGGTGAGTGTGGCCTGTGGATAGTGAGGAGACTAGCCCAAGGGCGGAGTGTATGTTGATTCGGGGAAACAGTAGGGCGTGGCCTGTGGAAGCCTTCACAGCCTGCAGGGGCCCAGAGCGATCTCGTGCAGTCCAGGAAGAGGAGAGCTAGCACTTGGGACGTGTTTCTAACTCTGTAGCCAGATATTTTTTTATCTTTATTCATATAATTTTTAATTTTTTTTATAATTCATATCCAGCTTAGCACATGGTGCAACAGTGATTTCAGGAGTAGATTCCATAACGCCCCTTACCCATTTAGCCCATCCCCCTCCCACAACCCCTCCAGCAACCCTGTTTGTTCTCCACATTTAAGTGTCTCTTATGTTTTGTCCCCCTTTCTGTTTTTATGTTATTTCTGCTTCCCTTCCCTTATGTCCATCTGTTTTGTATCTTAAAGTCCTCATATGAGTGAAGTCATATGATATTTGTCTTTCTTTAATTTCGCTTAGCATGATACCCTCTACCATCCACGCAGTTGCAAATTGTAGCCAGATTTTCTATAGCTCCCAGCCCAGTCCACCCTCACCTAAGCTCCTACTACGTAGCTGTTCAGTCTACAAAGTTCTTTCACATGCCTTTCTGTTTACATCCTCACAATGATTCTGTAGCAGAAAAGTAGGGAAAGGGCTCTCTCCATTGAATAAATCTCCCAAAACATGACTGGTAATTCCACTATCTGAAGTTACAGTACCCCCATGGCCAAGCGGGAGATGGACATCCTGGCACTAGATCACATCTAGTGCCACTAGATGACAGCTACACTTTTTCCAATGCTGAGTTGTTTGAAGTCCATGATTTCAGAGGCTAATAATCTACTTCATCACCCCCTCCCCCACCCAAGCTTCTCCTTACCTATTAATACTACTTTTTCAGCTTTTATAGAGAAGAAATGAAAAGGAACTAAAATAACTCAGTTAAGTTTAAGCAGCTTTTTGAGAACAAAATCTGTGAACTTTAACTTATGTTCTCCTATTCCTATTTATCATAAATGACTGCAGTTTTGCCAACTAGGATTTGCACCACATTAACTTTCATCAACCAACTTAGGAAAATAAAATCAGAATATGCTGTACTTACCCTCTGTTAATTGGAATCAGCACTAATGAATGGGTTAAGATTCTAAGCAGTTTGGATCACCTGAGTGGCTCATTTGGTTAAGCATCAGGTCATGATCTCAGGGTTCATGAGTTCAAGCCCCACATTGAGCTCTGTGCTGACAGCTCAGAGCCTGGAGCCTGCTGTCTCCCTCTCTCTCTGACCCTCTCCCACTTATGCTATCTCTCTCCCTCTCTCAATAATCAACATTAAAATAAAAAAAAGATTCTAAGCATTTTTAAATATAGGGTGATCTGTAAATTATGTAGCCAGTCTAGAACAGATTATGTAGACTTTGGCAAGTCACATAGCCAGGCCTCAGCAGGACTACTGCCCTTTTAGACGCTGGAGCTTCTTCCTACATGCAAGAGGCGCTCTGCTTTAAGGCTTCCTCTAGGGAACAAGGGAGGGGATGCCACGCCAGGCCCCTGTGCTCAGCACAGATCCCCACTGGCTGGGCTCCTCCACCATTTATCCTGGCTTAGCCCACATTCTTTTAGAGCCCACACGTGGGAGAAGGCATTCAGAAAGCAACATTTTTTGCTCCAAGAACTGGTATATTTTTAAGAGGCATAACCCTTTTCTAGGCTCAGTTTTCTTATTTCTCATTTCTTTCACTACTGAAGATATCGCTCTGTTTACACTCTGTATGTTTATTATTGCAGTTTTAGAAAAACTGTGTAAAATGAAACAAAACCCAGGAATCAACAGATTTAAATTTTATCTATCCTGATGCAAATCATACATGCTAATCATATTTCCCTAAAAGTAGGGTACATTTGTATTCTCCCCTTCAACTCACTGCTGCTACAGCAGAGTAGAATCATGGCTGCTACTTCTGTTCAATGTAAACACTCCCGGTGGTTCAGTATTTGCAGCCTGAACAGTTCATGTTCCCGCCTCATTCATCAGGGCCTGCCTGCTTGTCAGCTGCGCTGTCACCACCACTGTCATCACCGTCATGCAATTCAGTGTTTATCACTGCCCACAATCCACATTCACAAATAACTGCCCACCCTACACCCCACTGTCCATGAGATGTATTTTAGGTTAATAGTGCTAAGTTCTGGGGAGAAAAAAACAATACAGAGCACGGGAGTACAAAGTGTAGGTAGCATTTGTTATGAAATTTTACAAGCAGTGGCTAAGAAAAGCATCTTTGAGAAGGTGACATTTAGGAAAAGACCTGCTGTGAAGGACTGCCAGGCAGAGAGAAGTACGCATGCAAAGGCCCTGGGGCAGAAGCCCGCTAGCCTGTGAGGGGCAGTGAAGAAGCCAGCGGAGCGAGAGAGAGGTGTGGGAAAGCAGTCTAAGATGGGGCCAGGTCATGAAGGGCTTAGCAGACGACAGGAGTTTTAGTTTGTACTGAGGGACCTGAGAAGATCCTGGAAGGTTCTGAGCAGAGGAATGACAAAACCTCATGTAGGTTTTAAGAAAATCACTCTGGCTGCCATGCTGAGAACATTCTGAAGACAGCAAGGGATGGAACTGTTAAGGACACTTAACCAATATGCCACTGCCCTATAAACCATGATCGACTAAGATAAAAAAGAAATCAACAGAAATTAAAACAGTCCCTGGTCACTGCCTGCCTGCTTATATTGGTCACCACGGCTACATAGAGAGACCGGATGCGGGAAATAAATGTCAGGACTGGTAACAACAGAAGTCCACATGGATGTAGTAGATAAAAAATTTTATTTACTTAAATTCTCCTAAAATATAAAAACCAGAATGGTTTCCTAAATTACAGCTTTTGACAGTGAGTAAAGGTCATTACAAGGAACAAGAAACCCAAACTTTCTACAGCAGCTTTTATTTTTCCCTAAAGTGAAGTCCATTTTCCTACATTCATTCATTTAGATGAGATACAAATCAGGTGTCTTTTAAAGTGCCCAAACTCATGCCATTCCTGTAACTGCAGATGGGAATTATAATGAGCAGAAGAATGCATCCATATCAGTACTCAAGGTCACCGAAATCTTCAAGAATTCCTGGTTTCTGAGGGGAAGATTTTCCTAGTAAATACCTACACTAAATCCAGGCAAACAGGGTCTACGTCTTCACCTCCTGGTTCTCAATGCTTTACCATACTGCAAGACTGTTTATCCAAATCTAAGTTTGTGGTAACAAGACCTGAGAGTGTTTTGTAAAAGTTGTTTTAAACATTCCTAGTTTATATGGAAACCAACTTGACAATAAACTATTTATAAAAAAAAAAACATTCTTAGATCCACTTCATTTGCTAATTTTTGATTCCATTATCTATGCTTTTCTCTGCTTCATCTGACTTCTTTTCTTTCCACAGATTCCCGAGGACAATCCCTAAGAAAACTATTAGTCCTAGTGTTCGGTTGGAGGTAAATTTATCCCAACAATCCTCAGGTCTGTGGATGTCTAGAGTGCAAATCTGTAAGAGAAGATCACGATGCTGCATTAGTATTCAATATAAACTTTCTGACGCCACAAGTAAACACATCAGCACAGAGAAGAAAACTGCACTTTGTTACGGGATCTTAAGCAATGGGAAGCCTTTAATGTGCCCCAAACTGTTTCCGAGTGTAGGAAAATCTACGGTATCTGTCACTGGGTATTATCTAAGCTCGGTCCTAAAACCTTCCACTTGAGGGATGCACGAATGCTTTGAGAGGCAACCCATACTATTTTTAGTTCTAACTAATTAGAAAGCTCTAAGTATTTACACTGATCTAAAATCTGCCTCCTACAATTCCTACCCTGCAGTTCTAGCTTTCTGCTTAGGAGCAATGGTTCTCCGCATGTGAACACGTCCCATTTGGGAAGGACAACTCTACTGGGCAGAGCTGTCTAGAGCATTGAAAGGTATTTAACATACCTGGCCCTCACTCACTAAATGACTGTGGGGACCTCTCCCCAGTTTATTTATGGGAACTGAAAGTACCCCCATGCACCTTCCCTTCCCCACATAGAGAAGGGGGTCTAGCAACCTAGACCTACGGTTAGTGACCTAGAACAAATACATTCCTTTTTCTCCATCGAAGTCCTGCAAATATATCAAAAAGGTGTCATGTCCCCCTCTTATCCATTCTTAGGCTTAACTATTAGCACCCCTCATTTTCCCAAATATTCTTTATTATATGGCCTCCCGAATTAAAATCATGATTTCCTTTTTTCCAAATACCAGATGTCTATGTCCATCTTCAAATACTGTGGCAAGGACTGGATAGAAGACCACAAATGCAATTTAGAATTGTAAGATAGGTTTAAATATTGCTTATAGTATTTGTAATTGTCCTTACAGTTTTTGCCTTTGTCCACTAATATCCAGGTGCTTAAATATGGCTAAACATCCATTATCCTGATTGGACAATCAATTGATGGTGACGACCCCCACAGTGCTGCGTTATGAGCAAAAGGGAATGCTAAGAAGTTCTGAGGAGGAAAATGGTGAAATCTAGAGAATTCTGGAGAAACACCAATTCCTACCTTTTACGATTTCATTGTGAGGAAAACCATGAAGGTGGCACAGCATCAGATTTACTTTATGGACATTAGATTTTGGTTTCCTTCATACGATGTTATGCAAGTCTTGTTTACACTGGTAAGTAACTTGTAATAATGTCTATAAAATAGATCATCTACCTCTGGGGAGCCTGGGTGGCTCAGTTGGTTAAACATCCAACTTCGACTCAGGTCATGATCTCACTGCTTGTGGGTTTGAGCCCCACGTCGGGCTCTGTGCTGACAGCTCAGAGCCTAAAGCCTGTTTCCGATTTCTCTCTGCTCTACCCCCGCTCACACTCTCTCTCTCTCAAACATGAATATTTTAAAAATTAAAAAATATATTTAAAATAAAATAGATCATCTACATAAAGGCTAACACCTTTTTGAATCCATTCAAAGAAAATGACAGTAATGCTGATATAAAAATAAAGTCTATTTAGAGGAGCCTGGGTGGCTCAGTTGGCTAAGCATCAAACGCTTACTTTCAGCTCAGGTCACGATCTCACAGTTCGTGAGTTCGAGCCCCACATCCAGCTCTGAGCTGATAGGGCAAAGCTGAGCTTGTTTGGGATTTTGTCTCCACTCCCCCCCTCCCACCTCTGCTCTCTGTCTCTCAAAATAAATAAGTAAATATTAAAAATTTAACAACAAAAAAAGTTCATTTACAAGCAATCTACTTCATTAAAATTATATTTGGTCCATTCATTTTACAAGTGTCAATAATACAGATCCAATATAAGCTTGAGGATGATGGCTGAACATCTTGAAATGACAGTTCCCCACTACAGAGGCCGAACTCTGACGTGTGCATTTCACGTCTTATCTGGCCTTGGTTGCTAATGCCAGTGGGACCCATCCCTGTGAATGATTATTTTGCTAACCATCACTGCCGTCCACATATTAAAAATACAGTTATCTTGATCAGTTTGCTTTCAGCGCACTTCAACTCAACCCACAACCGTCAGACACTGCTGAAATTTTCCCAGACATCAATCAGAAGTAATTCCAGAAAAATCAGGGGAAAAAAAAATAAATCTAGATTTAGTTTTAGATTATTTCTCTAAACTAATACAGTGGGCTTTTTTAGATGACATGTTGAGGCAGGGGAGAGGGTGGTTCAAGGTAACATAAGCCAAGTAGTTGTTTAAGAAGTACTTTGCTTGGTAAACACAGAAGTTGTTTCTGTTTAAATCACTTTTACAATTTATAACCCAAGGGGAAGTGAGGGGAAAAGGAAGAAGAAGGCCAAACCTGGTGTGCCAGATGGGCTCCCACAGCAGCCAGAGCAGCGTAGTAGGGTGTGGTCTGGGCACTGCTCACTCCCACCAGGCCCAGCGCCCCCAGCATGGCCACACTGAAGCCACTGAGCCACCGCTTGGTGTTTTCATGGAACCGCAGCGCCGTGGACTTGAGACCAATCAGAGCATCATCTCTTTTGTCCTAACATCAGAAAGTAATAATACATTGTCTGGTTTTTATTGACATACCATAAAATTCGCCATTTTGGTTATAATAACTATCAGCACTATCTAATTCCAGAAGAAATGGTCTTTGTTTCCCCCCCCCTCAGAAGAAACAGTCTTTCAAAGGACATACGCTGTGAAAGGCGACCTTAACTTAGAAACACAGGCTGATCAGTAATAAATGTGCGGGTCAAATCCAAGTAAAATGTCACTGCTAAAACCATCTTCTGGTTCTATTTCTACATGTCACTGTATTGCTTACAACCTATTAATGACTTTTAACTACACACGGACCACATTACAGTAAAACTCAAGTCTACCTGCTCACATAGCTCCTCCTTCCCTGAGTTCTCATGTCTCAACCACGTCTTGTGCATTTTAGTTTCAATCTTGCTAAAACCGCAGATGTAGAAAAACACTCCATTACCACCTGACCACATCCATTCACATTTCACCTCTAGTTCGGTTTATTCTTCACCTCTCCCACCAAATTCTTTAAGTAGAGGTCGATTCCAGTGATACACTCACATCTAGCTGCCTGACTTCCTCCAGCAGTTTTATTACTAATTTCCACATGCGGTTGTGATTATGGCTGTGGGATGTCAGAGGCTGCGTGCCCAACTGCGCACCCACCTGCAGGCAGAGAGCTAACTGACAGGCTATCTTTTGGGCGTCCAAATCCAAAGAACAATGAGCGCGGGATTAGTGTATGTTTTTCCCTTTGTACGAGAAGCACCTTCAGGGTGCAAACTGTGTCTCTCATGACACACAGCACAGAAGTGTCGATGAGTGTGTGGTGTTTCACTGAAGAAGTGAATCTAACTGGAGTACAAATATCCTCACCACTGGTTCCAGACATTACTGTGAAAAGTACAGGCATCTCTTCTGAACTGTCAGTCAGGTTTCATTTCAGGAAATCAGGCTGATGAGAGGTCTGGCAAACTTCATCATGATAACACAAGCTCAGTGGGGGGAGGGGCTAATGAAGGAACGCAGGATGAATTCCAGATTGGAATTTTAGAAGAACATTCCATCAAACCAGCACATATTCTTCAAGTAAATGACTGAGAATACAGTTGTATTTCAGCAAACTACTGAGAAGAAACTTCTTCAAAGTTCATAAATGTAAAAGGAAAATTAAGAACATAAATTGAGAAAGCAAAAGTGGGTCTTTTTAAATTAACCTCATGAAAAAGGCAGTACAAAAGCTATAAAAATGTTTATATTCTTTAAGTTATACACCCCTAAAAATTTAACCCCAAAACTCATAAAGATATTAATGATTAGAACAACATTATTTATAATTGCAAAAACTCAGAACTTAAATGGCCAAAATAGACAAATTGTTAACTTAAAAAGATTTATGGCATATTAAACCGATGGACTATTATTATGCAGCCTGAAAGTGGTAATGACAAAACACAGGTGAAAGTAGGGGAACGTGTTTACTACCTACACGGCTATGCAAAAGGCATGTCTGGTAGAGGCCTCCTCAGAAGGGAGACCGCAGCAGTTAGAAGCACATACTGTGAGCTCTGCCTGGCTCTGAATCTCAGCTCGGCCACCCGCTAACTGTGACAGACACGGTGCTTCTCCACATGTTTCCTCATTTGTAAAATGAGGATAATAAAAGTACCTTCCCTCCCAGGTGATTATGAGGGTTAAATTACTACTCGTAAGGTTTTTTTAAAAACTGTGCCTGGAATACAGTACATACAATCTAAACGCTTGTAAATTAAAGAGTTGATCTCTTTGGTAAACATACATATACGTTAAACAAAAATATTTCATTGGTGCCAAAGAAGTGTGAATGATTTTTCTTTTCAGAAAAGATACTTGCCCTTTAATGTGGTTCATAAAGTTCTTAAGTGGCAATAATAACTAAACCAAAGTTAAGAAAACAGGTATTTTTACCTGGTGAGCGTAGATAGTATCATAAATTAGCGTCCACATAATTCCAGAAAAATAAAGAGGCAGACAAATTGATGGATCGCAGGAGCCCTTGATAGCAGACCATCCAAGTAATGCTCCCCAATTAAAAGTCAACCCTACAATTGGTGAGACAGAGAGAGAGGGCAAGTCTAAATACACTTCAGACTCCCAAGGGGCGGGGGGGGGGGGCATTGGCACACATTAAGTGATTCTATGCATTAGGCTCTGTGCACTGATCACTACTATGTCTCTTCCTGAAATTGTCTCAGCTCTCTGTGGTGGTGACTAGCTACTCTGCACAAAACAGGAAAGAGGCTCAGAGAAATTAATGGACAAGTCAAGTAACACGGGTAATAGAAAAAATAATATCACTCTATTAGGTTTCATGAGGACATTTACCCTACTGAGCACAGTGCCTGGCAGTCAATGAACAGTAGAAGCTGGGGGTTTCAACTAGACCTACCTGAGTCAAAACCTTGTTTTCTGTCCTTGATCACTACTTCCCCCATAAGCTACAAAATCAAGAGTACGGACGGGAACCCTTCCTCATTCTGTAAGCCCACCCTCTCTGAGGGCTGTAAACAAACATGGACATGCGGACAACTCTCAAATCTCTATGTGCTCTCTGATCAGCTCTACACTTCAGACTAGATCCGGAACTATCTGCTCGACATCTCTACCTTCAAGTCCCTCAGGGGCCTCATATTCAGTGAGTCCCAAGGGTCTTTTTGCAGAAAATCCCTGTTCTTCTTTTATTCACTGAAAAAAATAGTTCAAACAACTAGAATAATTTTAGGAATATTCTAGTTTATTCTATAGTATGTATTTTTTGTAATAGATTTTGATTAACCTACCTGTCTTTTGTTTGCTCTACCAACAAATATTTATTGAATGCCTGTGAGGTGCCAAGTGCTCTGGAGATGCGAGGTCATCCACATAAGATAACAGCAGGGAGGCTTTATCTGTTATGCACGTGTAATTTATAACTGGGGAGACAGAGGCACCGCCAGCATCTTCTGGTTGAGTTACTGCTGGTGAAATGGGTACGTGCCACCCCGGAGTGTTGTGGGAGCCAGAGGCGAGCCTGGCCAACGTTCTCTGGGAGGTCTAGGGAAGGCTTCACAGAGGGGCTGTGGAAGCTGCCACACACTAACCCTTCCTGACTGACTGCTTTCTACCCTGGCCCCCACATTCTCAGGGCATCTAGGTTGGTCACCTACAGAGAAGGGTATGCTCAAATCTATTAATTTTTTTCTTCATGACATACCTAGATTTTTTAAAAAAGCATTTCAGGAGATAATAATGATGATAATCTTAATAAATAGATAAGATTTTTTTTGCCAATAAAAATGGCTAATTGCCCTTCCTTAAAATCTATTCTTGGTTTAGAAAATTTCATGACTGACCTGACATTTTATCACCTCCACATTACACACACACACACACACACACACACACACACACACACACAGAATTTTGAGGGTATCCAAGGAAATACTTGTAGTTATTTCGAGCTCACCCAAGGCTAACTGAGGCCAGTATGTAATTCTTTTCATTAGCGGGTAGGTGATGACAAGAAGCAGGGATGCTGCTCCCAGAGCTATACTGAAATCAAGAAAAAACATTAAAGATTAATGTCACCATCTCATAGAAATCACTAAATAAGGCAACAGTAATGATCCTAATTGGAAAATGATTGATCTAAAATTATACTTTTTGTTACATAAAATTATTTTCCTGGATCTTGAGTAAGATAAAAGATGATTAGAAGATATTTCAAGTATCACAAAACAACCAAACAAAATAATAATACATAAAGCACTTTCATATATTAGGTGCTACTCTGACTGCTTTATATATGTTAACTCATTATAACCTTCACCACAAACCTAAGAGGCAGACGTGTTATTCTACTTGCTTTTTGCAGATGAGGAAACTAAAGCACCAAGAGACGAGCACTTTCTTGACTGTCACAGAGCCCGTTGGCAGCAGGGCCAGGAGTCAGACCCAGGCGGGATGGCCCCAGAGTCCAACTTAATACGCGCTGAACGCCCCTGCCCCTCTAAGTGCCGTTTTAGATTACTGGAGCCATCCAAACAGAACCTGAGTCAACACAGCCCTAAGTGCACGATGGGTGCTACTCCTCAGAAGAGGACAAGGTCACAAAGCACCTATAAAAGGGTGACAGCATAAGATGTTCTTAGGTCCCAGCTCACCCAACACTGTCTTCCCAGGACAGACCTTCCAAAAGCACTTTCATGTGATACTATCAGAACAAAGTACACAATTAGGTCTAGTTTCTATAAAGTGACACTTTTTTTGGTCTTTTTTCCCTCATTTAAGTACTTTCTAAGCAGCCATCTGATGCCCAAAAGCTTAATGCTATCTCTGTTTAAGAGACACAGAAATGAATCCTTCCATTTTTTCCCTTTGTCATTGATAAGGAACATGACTCTGGGAAAGACCCAGTTAATCTTTTTGCAAAATGAGTATAATTACTTCCACCTGCTTTAGAGACACTGTCAGGATAAATAAAATTACACATAAGGGTATAAAGACACATCCATGTATGCATCTGGAAAAGCTATGAAAGTGCCGTGTGTTCCCCAGGGAACATGCAAGGAAAGTATAATGTGGTTCTGAATAAATTACATGCTGATCTTCCAATTCCTTTGGCTGAAAACATTCTTGATTTTATAACATGGGGTGACTTATTTATACTTGCTAACTACAGATGTTCAATAGGTAACCAATAAACAATTCTGTGATAAAGATATTTCTATTTTATTTATTCCTACTTTCTCCACTTCCTAAAGAGAGAGTTTTTACACGATTCTGAAAGAGACATTCACTATACCTGTAGTAATTCAGACACAGAAGAACGCCCAGTGCCAAGGTCAGCTGTCCCCCGAGGAAAATGAAGGACTGGAAAGTTGAGATGTCTCCAGCAGCTATTGGACGATTTGCTGTTCTTATAACCTTAATACATAAAAACAGATTCCTGAGCCTCATGTAATGGTTCGATCATGGATTTAAACATGCAATCAAAAGAGTATGGCCCATGGCAGGCACTAAGGCAAAAATGTGAATGAAGAGTGAAATCAGCATTGGTAACACTGCCAAAAACCAAAACTTCATATTGAAAACGACCCTGAAAAATATAAAAAATCCCCACCACTCACTCCACTTCCTTTCTCCCATTTCTGTCTCCAAAAAGACAAAACAAACCAGCTTCCTTATCTGGCTATTTAGCTACCCAGCTAATTACGAAGTATATGCCTAATTTCCACAGAGCAAAGAGAGACGATAATAATGATAATCTCAGAAAAGAGGAAATTGCAGTGAATGTTTTGATTACAGGAAGCACTGCAATTAGAAATCATATGTAAATACAGAAAGAAGACAGATCATCTGGGTTTGAAAGTGGGAGTGCTTTTGCCAGTTATTTAAGAATGAGTCTATAATCTAATATTAATTGTACCCAAGTGTAAAGGGCAGACTCAGTGTTAGAATATGAACAGGCAGCTATTATGTGGAGAAAAAATATACACTAATTCTTCTTTTCCTGTCTGGAGATCATGAAATGTGATTATTCTACACTGAACCATTAAAAAAAAAAAAAAGCATAACCAAAGTTCTCATCATTGTTAGAAGAACTCAAAGATCTGAGATCCTAGAGCTCAGCATTCTAACACCATCTACTGGCTGTGTGAATTTTGGCAAATTACTTAACCTCCCTTGGACTAGAAAGAGAAAGGGAGAAGAAGAGAAAGAAGTACTAAGAATGCCTAACTCATAGAGTAAATGCAATGTCTAAAGCATGTAAGTATGCATAAATATTAACTACTATTAACATATCTTTGTTTTGATTGTGATTTATGTCAAGGGTTAGCAAACTATGGCCTGTGGGCCAAATCCAGCCTACTGCCTATTTTTGGATGGCCCATGAGTAAAATGAATGGATTTTATTTTTTTAGACAGTTGAAAATAAGTTAAAAAAAAAAAGAGTAATATATATTTTTTTTTTAATTTTTTTTATTGCTTTTTATTTTATTTTTGAGAGACAGAGAGAGACAGCTGGAGCAGAGGAAGGTCAGAGAGAGAGGGAGACACAGAATCCGAAACAGACTCCAGGCTCTGAGCTACCTGTCAGCACAGAGCCCGACGCGGGGCTCGAACCCACGAACCGTGAGATCTGACCTGAGCCGAAGCCGGATGCTTAACTGACTGAGCCACCCAGGTGCCCCAAGAGTAATATATTATGATACATGAAAATAATATGAAATTAAAATTTCAGCATCCGTAAATAAAATTCTATTGAAATGAAGATTTACCCATTTGTTAACATTTTATATATGTGCGTTCGTGCTCTAACAGAATCAAGTACTTACAACAACGATGGTATGGCCCACAAAGTTGAAAACATTTACTATCTGGTCCTTCACAGAAAAAAATTTGCTGACCCAATTTACAACATGTCTCATTGTGCAATTCAATAAATAGTTTGTCAAAAGCTACAATGACTCACCTTGGCTAGAGTGCCAAAATTGGATCTTTTATCTTTGATTTGGTCCCTAGAGTCTTAGTTGGAAATATATTTATGTCTTACATTTGTTGTAGGATATTATGATTATTTCAGCCAGTACATGAATGCTCATAATGTGCCACTATTCTCATAACTATGTATACATCACACCACTGAATCTTCACAACCCTGGCTTTTAGACACTCACAAGTTCTTGCCATTTCTGTGTGAGAAACTGAGGCAGAGAAATTTGGTACCTTTCTGAGGTCACAGATGGTTAGTAGCACAGTGTGTCCAGTCTCACTGACCACACGACTAACCATTGTCCCTTCAGTAGTGATAATTACCTAGCTAAATTTGAAAGTTGAAAATAAACAAGCACTCCATCAAATGACTAAAAATGATATAATACGAAGATCAGAACATATTCTATGTGGTTTTTAGGAAACCAGATTGCTCATAGCTTATAAAACTAAATCATTAATGCTTATGCAATAAGATTATTTCAATGTTTATGGATCTAATGTTTATCACGTGGTTGGCAGATTACATAACACATTAGCCCTATACCCGAATAACAATTCAACTTATCATTTAATATACTAGCAATTTACTTATTATCTAATGGACTAAGTACACCCTAAGCCACAAACATATCTTTATTGACGCAGAGCCTTTAAGATATGGTGAGATAAGCATGACAATGCGGCCAACCTTTTTACCTCATCCTTAAACATGCAAAACTCTATTGTGTTTCTTTAGGCTAATAATGAACTATCTGAAAGAGAAATTAAGAAAACAATCCCAGTAAAGAATTGCAGTAAAGAATAAAAGACAGATTTTACCTAAAGACAGATTTATCCAAGGAGGTGAGAGACCTATATATTGAAAACTACTACACATTAATGAATGAAATTAAAGAAGACATAAAAAGTGGAAAGATGTCCCATGCTCGTGTACTGGAAGAATTCGTATTGTTAAAATGTTCATACTATTCAAAACAATCTACAGATTCATGCAATCCCTATCAAAATTCCAGTGGCATTTTTCACAGAAATAGAACAATCCTAATATTTGTAGGGAACCATGAAAGACCCCAAATTGCCAAAGGAATTTTGAGAAAGAACAAAGCGGGAGGCATCACACTTCCTGATTTCAAACTATACTACAAAGTTACAGTAATTAAGACAGTATGATTCTGGCATAAAAACAGATCAATGAAATACAACAGAGAGTCCAGAATTAAACCCACACATATAGGGTCAAGTGATTTATGACAGAGGAGTTAAGACTGCATATTTCCTATATAATGGGGAAAGAATAGTCTTTTTGATAAATGGTGCTGGGAAAACTGGACAGCTGCAGGCAAAACTAAGAAATCTGGACTCTTATCTCACAGCATACACAAAACTAACTCAAAATAGTTTAAAGACTTGCACATAAGACCTGAAACCATAAAACTCCTAGAAGAAAATGTAGCAATAAGCTTGGCAATGATTTTTTGGCAATGATTTTTTGGATCTGAGACCAAAAGCAAAAATAAACAAGTGGGGTAACATCAAACTAAGAAGCTTCTTCACAGCAAAGGAAACCACCAACAAAGTGAAAATCAACCTACTGAATGGGGGAAAATGTTCACAAATCATGTGCCTGATAAGGGGTAATATCCACAAACATATACAGAACTCATATAACTCAATAGTAAAAAAACAAAAACTAAACTAAAAAAAAAATCCAAATAAAAAATGGGCAGAAGATCTGGATAGACATAGATGGACAGCCAACAGGCACATGAAAAGATGCTCAACATCATTAACCAGCAGAGAAATGCAAATAAAACCACAAGGAGATATCACCTCACACCCAGTAACTAAGAGACAAAGAGACAAGAAATGACCTGTATCGACAAGGATGTGGGGAAAAGAAAACTCCTGTGCACTGTTGGGGGGGACGTACTGATGCAGCCCCTGTGGGAAACAGTATGAAGGCTCCTCAAAAGATTAAAAATAGAACTGCCCTGCCATCCGGAATTTCACTTCTGGGTATGTATCCAAGGAAAACAAATACATTAATTCAAAAAGATATGCATCCCCATGTTCACTGCAGTATTATTTACAATAGTTAAAATATGGAAACAATCTAAGTGTCTATTGATGGGTGAATGGATTAAAAAAATGTGGTACACACACATATACACAAAATGGAATACTATTCAGCCATTTAAAAAATCCTGCCATTTTGCATCTCAAGGTCTTTATACTCAGTGAAATAAGTCAAACAGAAAGACAAATGGTGTATGATCTCTCTTACATGTGGAATCTAAAACAAACAAGACAAAAACTCAAGGTCACAGAAAGAGAGAACAGGTTGGTGGGGGGCATGGGAGAAATGGGTGAACTGGTTTTTTTTTTTCCTCCAGTTTAAATAAATTGAACAATTTTTTAGAGAGGAAATTGGATTACAAAGGAGAGATACAGATAACATTTTAAGTCATGTTAGCAAAATCTCTTCAACAGTTATAAAACAATCATTTAAGAGCTTTGATATATGTCTATATAGTATCTGGACTTGGAGCCCCTGGGTGGCCCCGTCAGTTAAGCATCCAAATTCGGTTCAGATCATGACGTCACAGTTCATGAGTTCCAGCCCCATGCTGGACTCTGTGCTGACAGCTCAGGGCCTGGAGCCTGCTTCGGATTCTGTGTGTGTGTCTCTCTCTCTCAAAAATAAACAATAAATTAAAAAAAATTAAATAGATTCTGGACTCTTTTAATCAGAAAAAAATGTTATGCAGGAAATATACCTCATCAATAACCTTTTACCTAAGGAAACTAAAATGGTTATTTCCCTAAAGGGAAACTAAAATGGTTATATTTTGTTAATTAAATGTTGGTTTGAATATTTTTTTAATTAACCTTTTCTTTTGAGATAATTGTAGATTTATATAAAGTTTTTAAAAACATCTCTGCATTTTGGGGTGCCTAGATAACTCAGTTGTCTAAGCACCTGACTCTTGATTTTGGCTCAGGTCATGATCTCGTGGTCATGAGATCCAGCCCTGCATTGGGCATGGAGCCTGCTTCAGATTCTCCCTCTCTCTCTCTGTCTCTCCCCTGTGCTCTCCCCCTAAAAAACAAAACACCCACCCAAATCTCTACATTTTAAAAATATAGATTCCATATATCCTTTATCCTGTTTAGCCCAAGAGTAACTCACATTTGCAAAACTCTGTATTACAATAAAAGATTACAGCCAGGGCTCTGACAGTAGCTGCTCTTAACATGTCCAAAACCTATCTTGAAGGGATACATACCAGAATCCACAATCCTATGGTTATGCAGAAAGAAGAACTGCCAGGGTGTAAGAACCCCAAATCAACACAGTGTGCATCTCCTGGCACGGACTAACCTACCCCAGTTGGGCCAGTGGGCCAGAGATGTGTTTGTGAGGCAGTATCCCCTGGCCATACACAAACCACAACACTGTTGTTATGCTTTCTACTTCCTCTCACAGCCACGCCTCTGTATCTACTGTTCCCTCAGGGCAGAGTGACCTTCGCCCTCCAGCCCACCCTTTATTGCCATCTTATTCTGACACAGTTCAAAGGTCACCCCCTGGAAAGTTCTCTCTGCTCCTTAGGCTGAGGTAGGTGGTCTTCTGTAAGTTCCCTTGTGGACACCACTCTCACGATAGTGCTGCTTTAGTGTAACCATGAAATTGTGAGGTCAGGAATATTGTCTTTCATCCATGCACTCCTAAAACCTGTCATTGTGTCTCACACACAGCAAGTATTCAAAACACTTTTTTAAAATTAAAAAATACATTGTGATACTGTTCTTACAAACTAAAAATCATTACAGGTGTGCCCTGCTGCAGGAAAATTCAGACAAGTATGAAAGGCAAACTTGGGAGGATTATTCACTTTATATAAAGGTATAGAAAAGCATTCACTTTATATAATTCACTATGGCTTTATTATCTTTTAATGTTTACTTAAGGGAGAGAGCATGCACATGTGCATGGAAGGGCAGAGAGACAGGGAGAGAGAATCCCAAGCAGGCTCTGAGTTGTCAGAGCAGAGCCAGAGGTGGGGATCGATCTCACGAATTGAGAGATCATGACCTGAGCTGAAATCAAGACCAGGATGTTTAACTGACTGAACGGCCCAGGTGCCCCCACTACCATGGCTTTCTTCTAAATTGAACGTTTACTTGATTATTTACTCAAACATTTAATGAATGAGCTTGTATTTGTTATGGCACAATTGCTAGGGTAAAAGGCAAACGAGATGGAAGATTCCCTTGAGAAAATAACAGTGTGTTGAGGAAGAAAGAAATAACTATGCACGTGCATTAGGATATGCACAGAGAAATATAATCCAGAGAAATATAATACATCAAATTGTTAGATGAAGGTTCTCTGGGCGGTTGTGAGAGGAGATAAGGAACACTTGCACTTTCTACACTTTCTATTTCTGTACTGTCTGAATTTTTCAGATTAAACATGTACTGTTTTTCTAAGGAGAAAAATAATAAAATTTCATTTTTTTAAAGAAATAAGCATAGTAAATGCTAACAGGGGCTTCCTTGGCTTGTTTAAATTAAGATTTGATACTGCCATTTGCAACAACATGGATAGAACTGGAGGGTATTTTGCTAAATGAAATGAGTCAGTCAGAGGATAGATATCATAGGTTTTCACTCTTATGTGAAACTTGAGAAACTTAACAGAGGACCATGGGGGAAGGGAAGGGGAAAAAATAGTTAAAAACAGAGAAGGAGGGAGGCAAACCATAAGAGACTCTCAAATACAGAGAACAAACTGAGGGTGGATGGGAGCGGGGGCGGGGGGGGGGGGGGAGAGGAGAAAATGGGAGATGGGCACTGAGGAGGGCACCTGCTGGGATGAGCACTGGGTGTTGTATGTAAGCCAATTTGACAATACTTACATTACAAATAAAAAAATATTTGATGTACAGAAAAAGTTACAATTCTAATATATATAATTATTTTTAAATGCTTATTTTTGATAGAAAGTAAGAGAGACAGAGTGAGGGCAGGGGAGGGGGAGAGAGGGAGACACAGAATCTGAAGCAGGCTCCAGGCTCTGAGCTCTCAGACAGAGCCAAATACGGGGCTCAAAGTCACAGGCGGTAAGATCATGACCTGAGCCGAAGTCAGTCGCTTACCCAGCCAAGCCACCCGGGCACCCCTGTAGTTGATGACCACGGCCTCTTGTATCCCACATTTTCTTTTATGGTTTACTTTTAATTTTGCCATCCTTGAGTAAATATTTTTTTTGAGTTTATTTATTTTGAGTGAGAGAGAGAGAGAGTGTGTAGGGGAGGGGCAGAGAGAGAAAGGGAGAGAATCCCAAGTAGGCTCCACGCTGTCCGTGCAGAGCCTGAAGATCTCACTACTGTGAGATCATGACCTGAGCCAAAATCAAGAGTCAGGCACTTAAGTAACTAAGCCATCCAGGTGTCCAGATACTGTTTATCTATTTTGCGGGGAGAGAGAGAGGGAGACACACAATCCAAAGCAGGCTCCAGGCTCCGAGTTATCAGAGCAGGACCCAAAGCTGGGCTCAAACCCGCGAACCGAGAACTCATGACCTGAGCCAAAGTTGGAAGCTTAAACTACTGAGCCACTTAGGTGCCCACGACTCTAATATGTATCTTAAAGGAAAGAACGATGGTTCTTTTGGATACCCAAAGGTTCAGGATGAACTTTTCACTTTGCGCCTCATGTCCTTACCTTGGCCTTCTAAATTCTAATTCATTTTGTAAAAATGAAGTACACATCACACCTGGCCACTCGCGTCGAGGAAGCAAGTACACCGCACTTTGCCACACCTGCCATTCAACTGAAAAGTGGCACCTGTTAGGCTGGTACACTGAAGTACACTAAAAAACATTTGCTTTCTGTGGCTTTCAAAGGTGATGCTGCCAGGTTACTCTGCAGAATTGAGAGGAGCCTCCCTATTCCTTTCCAGGAAGAAACTACCTTTTTATCATAGTCCCGGTCCCACATGTCATTAATAGTACAGCCTGCTCCGCGCATCAGAACGGCTCCAGTGCCAAAGAGGGACAACATGTACCAATCTGGAAAACAACCTGGGTCAGCTGCTAACCCAATGCTCCAAGTACATGGCAGGTACAGCAGCCAGGTTCCTAAGCAAAGATAAAAAGACAAAAAAAGGTACACATTCAAGTTAGTTATCTGTCTTCATTAATTTAAACACCACATCCCAAAGAAGTAAAGAATCCAAGTCAAAAACACATGACAAAACTGGGAAAATAAATTTAAGACTCATATCACAAAGGAATCTTCGGCCCCATTATGTAGTGTTCCTAGAAACTAGAAAGAGATCAATAGTACAATGGAAGAACAAAGAAAATAAAGTTCACAGAAAAAGAACGACAAATGACTCTTCTTCATGTGAAAGATCAGCTTTGAGAAATACACGTCAAAATTACATTGAGAGAACAGTTCTCACGTGTCAGATGACAAAACCCAAAGTCTGACAATACACCCCAAAGCGTCTGATACGCATTTCTCATGAAGTTGCCAAGTGGTCCAACCATATGGAGGATAATTAAAAAATGTTCACCCTGTGTGTGCTCACCCCCACTCACCAAATACATAAATTTGAATGTCAGGAGGTTCATAGACCACGTTGGGGGGATACATTAGGAACAGATAATAATATTTGTCTCTGCGGAGGAGAAATGGGTGGCTGGGACACAGAGGAGGAAGACTTAGTTTTCCCTCTATAGCGTTGGCCTTTCTGAATTTTGTATCATAGGCGTGCCTTACCTGCTAAAAAAATGTTAGTAAAACTTTCTTCACTGTTGTTAGTACAATAAAATAAAATAGGTTTGAGGGAGGAAGCTCATTAGCCTACTGCTTTTTTTTTTTTTTTAATATTTTGCACCTACATACACAGATGGGATTAGTTCTTGGTAAGCAGCCCATAGGCTAGATGAAATTAAGCTAAATGGAATAGACTGTACAGACAGGAGACTTCACATGTGAACTTTGATATTCTACTTTCAAAAGAAAGGCTTTCAACAAATGTTTGGACATGGTGCCTATTAAGACAAATCCTGAGCTTTCCTTCCCAATTTAGCCATGTAAGAGAAAAAGGGGATGTGGCTAAATAAAGGTGAGATCCTCTACAAAAATGGCCAAATGCCAAAGTGCCTATAATCATATTTATGCTTCATAAGTTTAAGCTCTTTTCATTTACAAATGTTTATAAAGCACATACCAGAGCTGAGAATACAAGAGTGACTAAGAGAGGGAGGCTTTCTGCCTTCACACAGCTTATAAATGAAAAGGAAGAAACACAATTAAACAGGGTCCTCTAAAAGCATAAAACAGTGCCACCCAAGTCACTAGGGGAGGGACTAGGGAGGACACAGAAGAAAAGGTAAGGAGAGGCTGAAAACAATAAAGGGCCAGTCCAGACTCAAATTCAGGTTCAGGTTGTGTCCGTATTCGGTGTGTCCCTTATAAACCAATAGCAACAACAGCTCACATTTACGGAAGGTTCATGAAATACTAGCCACTGTTTTAAATGCTTTTATTCACACCAACTCATTTAACCCTCAACCACACTCTTACAGAGTAAACTCTACTACTGTTCCTATTTTACAGATGAGGACACAAAGGCACAGACAGGTTACAGGAACCAACAGGTTTAACTACTTCTTTTTCCTGGACCTACCAGTATAGCTCAGGGGGCAGGGTTACTCTGAAATAAAAGAACATTTAAATGTTCTTGAAAGGCATTATTTTCCTGATGCAATTAGAATGAGTCTATTTAAAAAGAAATCTGGAGGGGTGCCTGGGTGGCCCAGTCAGTAGAGCAATTGACTTTGCTCAGGTTATGATCTCGTGGTTTCTGAGTTCAAGCCCTCTTAGGGCTTTGTGCTAACAGCTAAGAGCCTGGAACAGGCTTCCCATTCAGTGTCTCCCCGGCTCTCTGCCCCCTCCCCACTCATGCTCTGTCTTTCAATAATAAATAAACATTGAAAAATTCAAAAAGAATAAAAGGAATTCTGGAGAGAAAAGATGTGTAATCACCTACAGATTTTGTGTCTGGAATGAGACTTCCTTCACCATTAGTCTATATTTTAGGCACTACAGGGACTGACCTATAGGAACCCGTCGGGCACCCCTATGGACGACGGGGGCTTCCTATAATGCAGGGGAAGGTCAGACATTCGGTTTGATGTCTGCCACAAGTAAATGGAGTGATGCCGGACACTAAAGTTTACTAAATTTTAAGGTTTAGTCTTCCTCGTGTACAAATAAGGGGAAAGAGTATCTACCTCTCAGAGTTGTTAGGAGAAAACGATACTAGTGATGACGAATATAAAGAGAGTAATAGCAAATATACAGCTGTTGCTATGTGCGGTCATGGAACACTTGATGCTCACAACAGACCTGAGATAGCCACTATTTTTATTATACCCACTTAACAAACACAAAAATTGAAGCCCGGGAAAAGTAATTTGCCGGAGATCACAAGGCAAAAGGTGGCAGAGTGGAAATGTAGACTTAGGTTTGTAGACTTAGGTCTGGCTCTAGTCTGTCGAAGGTCGATGCTGTACCCAATATACCTAAATCTCTGCAAACACTTAAGTTCTTATTGCTCCTTTGTGCTCTTGATTCTCAGCAACAGCTCTTTCCTTTCGTCCCTCTTACACTGTCATTATTCTCCCTCCTATGAAGATGGATGCAGAGGTGACAGGACCCAAAGAGAAAGAGAGGTCTTTGTAGAAGAAGGAAAAAGTCTTTGGGAGATAAAATAAAACGAGCAAGTTTTGAGAAGTAATGGGCAGACCAAAAAGCCTGTGTAAACTGATTATAAAAACTTTACTAAATTACATATTATCTTCAAGACAACATAATTACCCATACATGCAGTAAAACAAAAATTACACCACTAATTTAGGGTAAAGAGTGCCACCTGGTGAAACTTCCCAAAATACTATAGTTTGTGACACATTTGAAAGCTGCAATCCATTCTGAGAAACAATGAAACCCACTTTGGTGTATAAAAACAAACCAACTATAACAAAGTAAAACAATGAACATAAAATTTACCTCACAAAAGAATAATTTAAATACAGAAATATCAAACTTACAAATCCTACTGTCAGTTTATTGGTCCTGGCATATAGTAGGGACTCAAAATATGTCTCTTGTATAAACTGCAACACACTACTATTAGTAAATTACCTAAAGAAAACTCTACACTTATCACATTATTTAGAACTAAAGCACGCAAGCTGGTATCTTCTTAACATACATAACTATTAACCTAGTCTTCTCCAATTCCCACTTCTCAAGTATTAACGCCAAACACTTCTTGAGCACTTACTATGTCAGTCATTGTTCTAAGGAATTGACATACACATATATAAAATGATTCTCATGACAACCTTATAAAGTCAGTATTATCAGTATCTTCATTTTACAGATGAAAAATGAAGGTCTTTTATGCCTTGTATCTGGCCCCCAAATGCAAGGGGTCATGATGGCAGGACTGTCACTATTATTTACTTTTATACTTTAATAGCTAATTGTTATAATTCTTAGTGCTCTAATCCTAAATAAGTACTGCATAAACCTAGAATACCACAAGCAAGACCTACATTTGGATCTTGGCTAGGCAGAGGTGGAGTGAATGTATCTAGGCATCTGAATGCATTTCCATGCATTGCGCTGGCAAATGCTATCATCCAGATTACCTGGAGTTTAAGGTCCGTCCCTCCCTACCCACTGTCCATTCTTCTTTGGTTCAGCTCTTATCCAGCCTTGCCTCCCAGTATTTTCTACGCCCACTGTCATTCCAGATCATCTCATATTCTTGATGTTCCAATTCTCCACCCTTGAGTCTTTGCAAAAACATTTCCCCAACCATGAAGATCTCTTATCTTCTCTGCAAAATCTACCTGTCCTTTGAGATACAATTTGCCTTTTGACACTTTCTAACAATGGAGATCCACAGTAATTACTCCTTTTCCTGCAGCACTTGGCCATCTGTAACACTAACATTTGATCTCCTACTTTCCCAGCTCACCCAATAATTTGCCTTTTTCCACCAAGACTAGGAGTTCTTGAAAGCGGGGAGTTTCCATAGCTCTTTCTGTACCTGAGGCTAGGTAATATGGTAGAAATTCGTTTGATACAACTACCAAGCTATGTAGGAGGCACCAGATAGAAATGGCCTATTTTTATTAACGTGTTTTTTTTTTTGTTTGTTTATTTTTGAGAGGCAGAGAGAGACAGCGCAAGCAGGGGAGGGTCATAGAGAGAGGGAGACACAGAATCTGAAGCCGGCTCCAGGCTCTGAGCTAGCTGTCAGCACAGAGCCCGAGGTGGGGCTCGAACCCACGAACCATGAGATCATGACCTGAGCTGAAGCCGGGCGCTTAACCGACTGAGCCACCCGGGTGCCCCAGAAATGGCCCATTTTTGCGTAGCTTAGATTGTACTGGAGATTCAACCAACCCATAAATGCATCCGGTTAGTTAGTGGTTAGTAATGTGAAGAAAAATGGAGGGTACAGGTATAAAGAGTAAGGTGACAGGTGTTAAATAGGAAGGTCACGGAAATCTTCGGAGGCGATAGTTAGCTGATAGGCGGTCCGTAAGTGGTATACTTGCTGCATTCAACTGAATTAAATCTTTTGTGTTACGGGTGGTGTAGGACAAAGCTAGAGCTCAGCATCAAAACTAAGTTCACCTGGTCCGGCTCTGGTTCCTTCAGTCATTAGAGTTCTAGTTCTTTGCTCTGGGAGCCTTACAGAATTACAGGAAGGATCAAATATAATGAATGTGGACGTGTTTCGATACTGTAAATCTGTGCAAATAAAGGGTCACAAGAACTGAGCTCGCGCTCGATTCACTGTTTACACAAGGTCCGTGGAATGAACCAACTTTGTGCCCGCCCGGAGCACTTAGGACTCAGGCGGATGTGAAAGCCCGCGAGCCACTGCGGAGATCGCCGCTCCGGGTGTCCCGAGAGCACCGGGCAGCTGGCGGGCAAGCCCCAGCTCCCCGGCTTCTCCTCCGGTACTCCCGCATCCCCCACCCCGGCCCCGTGCGTCCGCTCGCACTCACCAATAGGCTTGTCCAAACGCATGAGGCGCAAGTAGGGCTGCAGAGGGCGGGGCGCCGAGTTCACGACCGCAGCGGCCGACAGACTGAGCCGACGCCTGCGCGGTCCCGGCCCGGCGGAAGGCCGCCAGTGCCCGGCGCGGGGCGTG
>NC_043700.1:129383047-129430937 GCF_006229205.1 Suricata suricatta | reverse complement strand
TGCGTCACGACCCGCAGGCCCCGCGCGAGCCCCGCGCCGCGAGCGCCCAGCATGGCGCTTGGGAGGGCGTGGCCCCATACGGGCCTGAGGTCGTTCTCTGGCGTCAGGTCGCGGCCGGCTTGCGCAGTGACGTCAGTGGGTGACGGTCCACGCCAGCCTGGTTTGGGTGGTGATGCGGTCTGAGCTTTTCTAGTTACGGTGAGGTAGGGATTGTCGTGGTCGCTTTAACTGGGGGCGCGGAGAGTTCTCCAATTTAGCATTACGAGGAATTCCTATTACCCGCTTCTCCCATAAAGGAACAAGGATAGTGTTCATTTATTGGAACAGTTGGACCAGGAAAAAAAGCAAGCCTCGGAAAACCTAACAAAATATTGATCGCGGGCAGGTGTTCTCTTTTTAAAGCTAAAAGGACGCCAAGCGCCAAATGTAAGAATGTAACTTAAAACCGTACTCAGAGTTAAGGGACATTCATTACACAAGTGAAAACTTTCTATGTTAGTCAGTTCTGAGGACTTTTCTGTAATCAAGAGGCAGTGGGATGGTAAGAGGCTGCAGCTAGAACATTGGTTGTGCTCTTAGTATTAGCCGATTCCTATTTAGTGCTGGCTGCCAGGCACTGTGGGCGCTATTCATGTATTATCCCGTTTAACCTCTTAGTGGCCATGGGTAAGTCACTCATCTGCATTGTAGTATTACAGAGAATTGTGTTTCGTTTTTAAGCTCCTTTCCTTAAACCAGAACAGTGATTCTGTGATATCTTGAGTCTCCAGTGGTAGTGGGGAGGGAACAGACCTTGCTAATTCTAGCTAAATTAGCTCACAACTTTTCATGGATTGTAGACAGAAGGATCAAAGCATCAGAATTTTTACTATATAATCGTAAAGGAAAAAAGCACACTTCCTCCTGTATGTGTTACCTCTACTCTCAGTACTTGGCTACAACACTACATCACTTCTGAAACCAGATGTGTAGGTTTTCTGCATATCAAGTAATTCTGTGACAAAATGTGGTATCCTATCATTGAACTCAATTCTGGCACTTGCTACCTAGAGACACCATCAGATCCCACAGGTTAAGGGCTTGGTCCCACAAGGCCGTTCCTTGCCCCACTTCAGACGCTAACTGCAAGTCCAGGTCATGACCTGTGCTTCTGACCTGTTGGCTGTAGATTGGAGGTTCTGAAGACCCCTTCTTCTGTTTGATTAATTTGCTAGAGTGGCTGACAGAATATAGGAAAACATATTACTGTATTACGGGTTTATTATAAAAGCGTGTAACTCGGGAACAGCCAGATAGAAGAGATGCTTAGGGCAAGATATGTGGAAAAGGGCCCAGAGCTTCCATTTCCTACTCTCCCTAAACCTCCATGTGTTCACCAATCCTACAGTTCTCTGAACCTTGTGGTTTGGGGGTTTTTTGTGGATACTTCATTACATAGGCATGATTGATAAAATCTTTGGCCATTGGTGATTGAAAGGAACCCCTTTCCCTTCCCTGGATGTTGGATCTTGGGCTGAAAGTCCCAATCCTCTGATAACACACGGGTTGGTTCCTCTGGCAACCAGCCCACAGCCTTCAGGACTTTCCCAAAGTCCCAGTGTTAACACAGACTCAGGTGTGCTCAAAAGGGGCTCCTTATGAATGACCAAAGACACTCCTGTCACTGAGGAAGTTCTAAGGGTTTTAGGAACTTTGTGCCAGGAACTAGAGAGAAAGACCAAATATACTTCTTATACCACAATATTTTATATATGATTATTCAATATAATGTATATATACTTGTTTATTTAGAGAGAGCACAGTGTCATTTTGAAACTTACTTATTCCTGCTGGCTTTGCAACTTGCTCTCAGAAGTTGGAAACAGATGAGCTCTCTTTTAAGAAGAGATTTCTGGAAGATATTGACAAACAGTAACCCAGAGACTGCCAGTCTTTTGCAGCCAAAATAAATAGATTGGTCTCAGATAAACACTTAAACTAATAACTTGTGAACCTGCCTCCGGGGATGAGGAAAGCTCTAAAGCGGCAGCCCTTGTTGATCAGCCAAGTGGCATGGACTTTTCCTACCTATTCTCACCCAGTTATAAAAGTTACAATATTTTGCTGAATCAGATTTGCTACAAAAGGACAGAAGGTCTTGGAGGTTATTGGAGGACAGTGAAAAACTTCTGAGGCTGCATGAGTCCTGGGAAAAGGGTTCTTTTCAGGGATCTGCATTTTTGTGGAGTGGCTGGGGTAGTTGGAGGATGGGTAAGATGTTTAGGCCGAGGACCAACATTGCTGGAGGGGAACTCCAGGCCATTCAGGCCTCCTCATACGTGTGTCTTGCTAAATTAATTAAGCAAGGAGGCCATTAAACTGATGTCGCTCTAATGAGGTGACAGCCAAAATTTAAGCCTATAAAATATACAATAGGATTATGAAATCAAAATGCTAAGAACAACCAATCACAGATAGCCAATTAGGCTTTAAGCTATAGCCAATCAAATTTCTTTGCTTTTACACTTTTTCCATGTAAGTTTTGCCCTGGCTCCTGTCCAGGGAGCATTCCTAATAAATTTCCATGTGGAGCTGCCCGATTCAAACCAGTAAAGGCTCAAATAAACTCTTAAAATTTTTAACATGTCTCAGTTTCTCCTGTAACAGTTTCAGTGCATTTTTCATCTGAATTCTCAAACTCAAGCCCAGCGGAGACTTTGCGTTGGCTTTTGGAAAGATGAGTTTCTGTAGGCATATCAAAGACTTAGATTGTCCCCAAAGTGGAATATACCTATGTAATGTGATCCTTAACATGGGAAGCCTTTTAGTGTATATTTTTGTAGATTTGCGGGGGGAGATATCCCATCTTTTCCTGTCCTTTTCATCATTTATAGGAGATTTAAATTTGGAGTGAGAATGATACACATTGTCCTGCCTCTGATGAAAAGAACTCAGAGAAAACTGAAGCCTCCGGACAGCCTTTTCCCTGCAGCTTAGTGCAAAAAGTGTTCATTGCAGATGTGGTCCTGCAGTGGTCATCATTGGGTGCGTTATCTGGAGCTAGGGTTCCAGCTTGCTTGGTGGGCTCATTGCTCTAGAGCAGTCATTAGACTTGTCAGCAGAGCAGTGTTTGTGTTTGTTGGAGAAACAGCCCTAGAGCTGGATTGGGGTCAGGGGGGAAGAGATGAAGGGGAAAGTTGCGCTTCTGAGTTTGCTATTTTGTCTGACCACGCTCTCTACCACTGAAACTTACGTGAGAGAGCAGTGACTTTCCATGACTATCACTCTGGTTTTCAGAGTTGTAGACCTAGTCCTTCAGTTATATGCAATTGCTCTCTCCTTAAACACCAGGAGAACTTTACTTTTTCTATTTTACAGAATTTAAGTAGTTTTCCTTTGTATTATACTAATTTATGTTCTCATTTTAATTGTAAACCCCTTAGAGTTAGAGATTTAACATTTAAAAGTTAAGGTTAGATATTTAAAATTTATTTAACATTTAAAAATATTTAATGATATTTAACATTTAAAGTTAGATATTTAAATTTTAACAAGGTATTTATTGAATTCTTGTTTTATGAAAGCACTGTGCTTAGCACAGGGTATGTCAAGGGGGAAAAGTGCTGTCATCAAGGAGCACAGAGACTAGAGGGCAAAACAGACAGCATTTGATACTAAGTGGCAGCGCTGTATTACACTGTGGGAGCATTCAGGAGGAACAGCCTGTTGAGCTTGGTGTGGTGAGGACAAGAAAGTCTTCCAGAAGACATGATGTGTGGTCTGAGATCTGAAGTTCAGGTCCAGATTAACTAAGCCAAGATAGGATGGGAGGAAGAGGGGAGATGGAGGCAGGATGTGCTAGACTAAGAGCACATACAGGGGCGCCTGAGTGGCTCAGTCGGCTAAGCATCCGACTTCGGCTCAGGTAATGATCTCATGGTTCATGGGTTTGAGCCCTGTGTTGGGCTCTGTGCTGACAGCTTAGAGCCTGGGATCTGCCTCAGATTCTGTGTCTCTCTCTCTCTCTTTCTGCCCCTCCCTCTCTTGAACTCTCTCTTGAAAATAAAGAAACAATTTTTAAAAGTAAAATAAGAACACATACAAAGTTCTGAGGAATAGGGAAATAGATCTTCCTGAATTTCTGAGGACTCCTATGAAAAGAACTGCCTTCCTGCGTTATAGAGATGTATATAGTATAATGATAGAGAATGTTCGCCTTCACTTCCCCTAGAAATATTTTACTTTTTACATACCATGAAGATCCAATCTATAACCCTTTGTCTAGTGAATTGCTCTGATCCAGGAAGATGATAAATTTCTTATCTCCCTGAAATGGACACATAGTTATAGCCCAAACGAGGCTCCTAGTTTAAACTCTGCTATTAGAACAATTCCCAGTTCTCCTAATCTCTGAAACCAACTGTGTGTCCTAACTTCAACTCGTTCATGTAATTCACTGGACAGACTTAATGCAGACCCCATTATTTAAGGGCTCAGTCCCCCCAGACTGCCGCTGCCTCAGATGCCAGCAACAAATAGGGTGTTCAGGCTAATTGCACTTCTGCCTTATGGATTATAAATTTAGACATTCCTGTGATCCTCCCTCATGTTTGAAGTCCTCTAGAATTGACTCACAGAACTCAAGGAAGCACTACAGTTATGCTTACATTTTATTGTAAAAGATATAAACGGACAGCCAGATAAAGAGGTAGATAGAGGGCAAGGTTCAGAAGGGTCCAAACCACAGAAAGGTCCCCATGGAGTCAGACCGAACCACCCTCTTGACATCAGCAAGTCCAACAACCAGGAAGCATTCTGGATCTTGTTGTTCAGGAGTTTTTAAATCAGCTTTTCATTATGTAGGCACTATTGATAAAATCACCAATCGTCAGTGATTGATCTTAATCTCCAGCCTCCCTCCTCTCTCCTGAGTCTCCTGAGGCTCTTTCCTAGGTCTCTGGCTTGCTGCCTTTCTCGGCAGATGTGGGCCTTGGCAACGTCCATTATCATGTGAGCCAGTTTCCTAAAATAAATCCCATAGATGTGTATATCATATACACACACATATATACTCTGGTTTTATTTTTGTAGAGAACCCTACCTAAAACAGGAACATAATACCTAGTAGATGGTGAATAAATTCATTCACTCTACAAATATTTGTTTAAAGATGAGTCAACCAGCACATTTCACTTTATGGCAATCCACACCCCCTCCACTGCCCTGTTCTCCATGTTTTCACTTTCCAGTGGTTTCATTTACCCGAAGTCAACTGTCTGTCACCCGGAAGCAGATGATCTTCCTCCTGACAATCATCAGAAGGTCAACATTGGCCTGAGGCTACATCACAGTGCCTACATAATTTACGTCATTTCATCTCATCACGCAGGCATTTATTATGTACCCAGAAGAAGGGTGTCCTACAAGAAGAGTGAGTATAGTATGATAAGATATTTTGGGAGAGAGAGGGAGACCACACTGACATAACTTTTATTGTAGTATGTTGTTATAACTTCTATTTTATTGTTAGTTTTTAATGTTAACCCTATAAGTTCTAAGTTAAACATTGTCATAGGCATATGTGCATAGAAAAGAAACCAAGTGTATTTAGGGTTCAGTACTACCCATGGTTTTAGGCATTCACTGGGGGTCTTGGAAAACTACCCCCTGTGGATAAAAGAAGAGTACTGTGTATGTATCCTTTAATTTTACAGATTTACCTATTTTAAATACTTCTATATTCATCATATTTGATCCTTAGAACAAGCTTTACTTCTCTACTACATTTCATCTGATTTTTGGGAGTAAGTAAGTCCTAAAATAGGTGTTTTAGATTTTTAAAAAAAAATAGCATTTGACTCCCCAAATGGGATGTTAGAGTTGTGAAAGTGACTTTTGAGCTGAAATAGAAGAATCATTGACTGTAATTGCTTCAGGCCTTTAAACCATTTTACTTGAAGCTGATGTTCTTTATAGAAATTATAATTGGCAATTAAGTGACTATAAAATGATAGCTGTGAGAAATATAATAACGAAAGAAAAACTCTGGGAGGCACCTCAGAAGCTTCTCAGCAGTACTGGCCGTGGTGCTCTCACTGCCTACTTCGGGAAACTCCGCGACAAACCTTGATTTCCTTCTCTTCCACTCCACTCTCCCAGACCTCTCACCCCTGCTTCCTGAAGTCTCTTCCTTAAAATTACCTAACCCCAAATCCTCGCCTCCGGCTTTCTTTGGACAATCCCAGCATCCGACATCTAAGCATGAGAAGGGCTGAACCCAAGACACTAGTGGTTCTTTATCCTGTTTCTGGACTTTCTAACCACCTGATTGTTGTCTTCCTTGGAGCGTTGGACCTGACTTGGTAATTCTGTTCCTTCTGTCCAGCGGAGTAAATTTATAACGTTGGGATAGAGAAATGATATTTTTATCTAAAATGTAGTTATACAGATTTTACTATCATTTGGTTTTTAAAGATGTCTGACTGTTTGGGGAGCTTAAACAAAACAAGTGCTTAGGACACTTAATTTGCTAACTTTGTGTGTGATTTATTAGATGTATAAGAGTTTTGAAAATGTGTTTGAAATACTATGTTAAATATGCACATTTGCCTTACTAAGTTTGAAGTGCTGTAAAATGGGATAAACTAGCCTTGTTATTGTCCTTTGAAAGGTCTATGGGAATTTAAATAAATATGGAAGTTGGATTTAACAATGTAACCTATCCACGAAAAAAAAGTAACCTAAAAACCAGTTAAAAAAAAACAAACTAGTGGACTATCATCAAATATATGAAAATAAAGAACAAATTTGATTCAAATCAAGGATGTCATAAAAACCTCTAGCATTTAATATTATACAAATAATGACAATAATAGAAAAGGTTTTTAAAATAATGTTAACTTAAAATTTTTTTAAATGTTTTGTTTATTTTTGAGAGAGAGATAGAGACAGAGTGAGCAGGGGAGGGTCAGAGAGAGAAGGAGACACGGAATCCGAAGACAGGCTCCAGGCTCCGAGTCAGCTGTTAGCACAGAGCCTGACACAGGGCTCGAACCCACAAACCATGAGATCATGACCTGAGGCAGAGCTGGGCGCTCAACAGACTGAGCCACCCAGATGCCCCAAACTTTTTAAGTATCTAAACTTCTCCAGGCTTTTCCAACCCATAACTCTGTAAAATTAAGAATGTTATAAAATTAAAAAAGGACAAGACCAGAGTATTTTATCCTTGAAAGAACCCCAAGTCTCTGACCCAAACATGGAGTGTGGGTTGGTCTGCACATCATCAAAAACATTTTCTAAAAGATCCCTAATGATACCTGCAGTTGAAAGGACTCTTTCATTCTGCTACTTAATTTTAAACACTCCTGGTTTGATTTTGTATCGCATTGTAAGATTAGACAGATGAATGTTGTGTTAGCTTTGTTGGTAGTCAAAATTATGGCCAGAGGACAATTAAAAGATTGACTAACCGTGAGGTGATTCAACAGATTGATGAGAAGAAGGAAAATGAAAAGGAAAATGAGTACCATTACTGAATGGACAAGACCTGAACACATGAGTTTCACAACACGACTTAGAACTTACTAATATCAGGGAGATGATGGATAAAAGACAAAAATAAGTTTGAATCAATATAAGAAGATGTAGGAAATAAATGTATTTGATTAATTAAATACCAGTGGAAGTGTGTTGGCTTAAAACATCTCACTGACACTATAAGCAAGATCTTCCTCTAAGAAAGCTTAAGAAAACCTTGATACATTTAATATTCACTAACATATAACTAAGAGCACTCCTTTCTTCACATAGCCATGCCCCCATAACCATCTGCCATTAGTAAGAGCTCACTAGTAATAATTTTTTAAAACTTTTTATTTTTTTAATTAAAAATAATTTTTTAACATTCATTTTTGAGATGCAGAGAGAGAGAGACAGAGTGTTAGCAGGGGAGGGGCAGAGAGAGGGAGGGAGACATAGAATCTGAAGCGAGCTCCAGGCTCTGAGCTATCAGCACAGAGCCTGATGCAGGGCTCAAACCCACAAACTGTGAGATCATGGCTTTAAATTTATTAGGTGGCAGAGGGGACAGGGAAAAGAAAAATTGGACAGGACGTTGCTCATGATTAAATCTACATGATCAGGGAGGAAATTGTGTTTGTGCCTGATGATCTCTTTTTTTCAAGGTCAACTCTTCCGATGTAGGGGAAGCTGAAGGGAGAGAGAAAAGTAGGAGGTATAAACAAAGTGCTGAAGGAAAATAAGGCTTGCAAATGGAGGGTTCTGCAGGCTTAAGGTTTTTTTCCCAAGGCCTGAGTGTTTTTAAAAAAATAATCATGCAAAATTGAGGTTATAAAAATTTATTTCAAATGTGAAAATATAAAAACAACTCATATATAAAATTTAGGAGTATTGAAGCATTCAGACTCTGGGTTCTGTCTTTATCTCTTTATAAAGGTACTTAAATTTAATAGAATATTCATAGCTGGCATAAATATAAAGAGAATTCTATCTCTAGAAATTAAGATATAGGAGAAAATAATACCTTCTGTCACTGATTAAAAAAAAAGCACAGAAAGAAATATAGTGGCCAGTGCCATGGACTTTCCAACACACTCTCCATTCCGAAAGATCGCTAGGAGACAATTACAGGGATCTCAAGGACGTTAGTAGTGACGGTGACCCATTCCTGACCAATAAGACATGAGGAGACATGAGGCGAGGTTCACTGAACCTCGGAGACAGGGTTCTTCAAGTCCATGAAGGAGATGCAGAAAAAGTCGCTCGTCTTGTCTCTCTGGCTGCTGTTGGGATGAATGGGTGCATGGAATAGCTCCAGCCATCGAGTCACCAGCTGGAGAAGGAAGCCAACACTACAGGTGACGGAGCCAAGAGATGGAAAGGACCTGAGTCCTGGGTGACATCCAGGTTTAACCCTTCATGGTTTAAGCCATTTGAATCAGGGTTTTCTGCCACTTGCATCTGAAAGTTTCCCAACTAAGACGCGAACTAAAGGTAGATTAAAATTCAACAGTAAGAGGTGGTTATAATGTATAGAATTGCCTCTTCTCCTCTTGGTAAGTCAATTTCATTTACAGTCACTTTAAAATTCCATTTGAAGTTTACATAATCCAGTCCCTCTGAATTGTCCTTAATTCTTTTTTCTCTACTATCACTTCTAACCATCTGTCCTCTCACACAGTATTGTTGACAAAGAGCAGCGAGAAGAGAAGAGAAGCAGCAGCTAAATCTGGCTCTCTGTTAAGGTGATAAGAGACTATCTCTCATTTAGAGACAGTTTGACGATGGTGGCAGTATACTTTTTGTGATGAGAGCACACAGAGACAGCATATAGAAGAAAGAACCCGGCAATCTTTTAATAACTGTTTTTTAAAATAAAAACAACTAAGCATTTTCTTAAAAATAGTCCTGTATCCTTCACTTACTTACCTCGTGGCTATATTGGGAGCATCCATATACCTTTATAATAACTTTGAGTAAAAATAGAACATGCAAAGCACTGAGCATAGTGTTTGGCACCAGGTATTATTATTAGCAGTGGTCTACTTAGAACAAAAGACTGTGCTAAATGTAGCACTGCGGGTGTCCCAGTGTCCCTAAAGCGTCCCTAGTTGATCTGTAACGTTATCTGCTTGCCTTCCTGTAGCTTGGGTTTTGCTTTCCTCTTATCAATACACTTGAAAAATTCAGTTTCAGGGCTGGTGTGTGCCTTTCATTTTCAGAGGCAGGCAGTAACTTTGGCATTCCTTATCACAAAAAACCCATAGGAGAAAGCTGGCAATCCCAGAGTACTTCCTGGGCGGAGAGGTTTTTCTGTCAGAGCCGGGAGAGTGTGATCATCTACCATCTTCAGAGTTTGACCGTTGAGTTGGACAGATCTGCAAAGAGGAAAAGGTACACCCAAGTTAGCCAAGTTGCGTGTGCTCTACCTTCTCTGCCAAAGTTGTGACATCTTTGTAAGGCCCCCAGAATGGTGACAGCCTGTATTACATAACTTGTATTTCAATTCTATATAGGGTAAGTATTTGACCCAGATGATGTTTCAGCTACACTGGGAGAGCTGAGTTATTCTAACAGAGACCATATGGCCTGCAAAGCCTGAAATACTTACTATCTGGCCCTTCAGAGAAAATGGGACACACATAATCTATAGTAGGCACTACGATGGAGGTATAAAAAGTATAAATAGGACGTAACTTCTGGATTTGTAGCACTTTTATTTGATGGTAAATAATTGAAGACATTTTTAGATAAAGCAAATAAATAGGTAGAAGGGAATTTAAACATCACAAATTTAACATGAAAAATGACATAAATTTCCCACTTGTAACTGTGCCCATAATCCCTCTCACTCCCCTTCCCCCAGGTTTTGTGCATTCATTTGCATATCTTATGTCCTTAAGATATTTTGGTAGAATATATATTGCTGGAGTAAAACAAAAATAATTTTGTTTCACTAAACCGAAAGTTTCCCCCCAAAAATGTATGTTTTCTTTGCATTCCACTCTTGGAATTCAAATTCAAAACTGAGTAAAAAAATGTGAAAAATATTTTAAGGACAAGTGTTGCTTTTTATACACATCTACTATTTTTGAAATCAAATTAATACATGCTCACAGCAACAGATCCAATATAAACAAGAGCTTATAAAGAAAACCTTTAGTCTGCTCTTAGTTCCACTGATAGTTAATTCCATAGTTCTGAACAATGCTTACATTTCTATGATCTTTTCCTCAAGCACTTGTAACACTATGATGTTTTTATAATACGAAAATTTTTATTTTATATTATTTTAGTTTTTAAAATATTTTGAGAGAGAGAGCAAGCAGGGGAGATGGAGAAAAAGAGGAGAACAGAGGATTTGAAGTGGGCTCCACGCTGACAGCAGAGAGCCTGATGCAGGGCTCGAACTTACAAACTGTGAGATCATGACCTGACCTGAGCCAAAGTCAGACACTCGGCCAACTGAGCCACCCCGGTGTCCCCCCAAAAACTATATGGTTGAAAATTGGTTAATGTCAGAGTTATATGTGTGTCATATATGTACTATATGTAGTATATGTAGAACACTTATTGCCTTGCATACAGTAAGCACTACAAAGGTATTATCTATGATCACCATTATTCTGATAAATATAACTGGTTAATTCATTATAAGCATTATTTCCTTTTTTTAATGTTTTTTTATTTTTGAGAGACAGAGAGCAAGCACGAGCAGAGGAGGGTCAGAGAGAGAGGGAGACACAGAATCTGAAGCAGGCTCCAGGCTCTGAGCTAGTTGTCAGCACTGAGCCCGAGGCAGGGCTCAAACCCACGAACCGTGAGATCATGACCTGAGCCGAAGCCAGACGCTTAACCGACTGAGCCACCCAGGCACCCCTCTTTTTTTTTTTTTAAGTTTTTCTTTATTTTCAGAGAGAAAGAGCAGGGAAGGGCTGAGAGAGAGAAGGAGAGAACGAATCCCAAGCAGGCACCGTGCTGCAGCATCGAATGCAATGCAGGGCTCAATCCCACAAACCTTGAGATTATGACTTGAGCTGAAATCAAGAGTTGGATGCTTAACTGATTGAGCCACCCAGGCAATGCTCATCATAACCATTTCTAGTGTTTTGATGTATATTCATTCATTTCTTTTATGTATATACACATATATTTTCACTTAAACAAAATTGAGGCTATAGTACATAGTCTCTTTTCTTTTAATTTTTAAAATCTTTTTTATTTTTGAGAGACAGAGAGAGACAGTGTGAGCAGGGGAGGGTCAGAGAGAGACCTGAGCCAAAGCCAGATGCTTAACCCACTGAGCCACCCAGGCACCCCTTCTCTCTTTTTTTTTAATGTTTATTTTTGAAATGGGAGGCGCAAAGAGAGTAGGACAGAGCCCGACGTGGGGCTCAGACTCACAAACCATGAGATCATGACCTGAGCCAAAGTCAGACGTTTGACTGACCAAACCACCCAGGTGCCCCAGTTTCTTAAAACTTGATTCTCTTTTCCTCAGCACATCTTAACATTTGCTCGCACCATTAAACATTCATCTACCGCATCATTTTAACAGGTGTAGAGGATTCCATTGTGTGAGCATATTAGCCTATTGTCTAGTGTTAGACATTGGTTGTTTACAATTTAGAATTATTATTAAAGATCCCTTAAATTCGGGGTGCCTGGATGGCTCAGTTGGTTAAGTGTCTGACTTCGGCTCAGGTCATGATCTACCAGTTTGCGAGTTTGAGCCCTGTGTCAGGCTCTGTGCTGACAGCTCAGAGCCTGGAGCCTGCTTCAGATTCTGTGTCTCCCTCTCTCCCTGCACCTTCCCGCTCACATTCTCTCTCTCTCAAAATAAATAAACATTAAAAAAAAAAAAAGATCCCTCAAACTCTATCCTAAGTATCAGTCAGCTAAAAATTTAGTTTTTATTTAACCTTTGTTAGGTACCCAGCTTTGGGGTCTGTACCTAAAGGCTTAATAAGATAACCATGATCGTTCTAGAGGCTACCAAGCCCACACTGCATTTACACTCAGTCCACATGCACATGAGTTTTGTTTTAGTACCCATATCACATCAATTTTTAGAGGGGATGCGGGAGGAAATGCCATGACCATCATCAGGAAACCACAAACAGAAATAGGCCTGAAACATCTCTACATGTCAGTAGTAAAAGCTGTTCTACATGAAATTGAGAACCATTTTCAAGGGTACATAAAGAAAAGCTTCAGAAATGCTTTAGGAGAGGCCGTAGAGCTTAAAGGTAAATCTCACCATTATAAATTAATACTGCTGGGGGTTAGGATGATGAAATATGGACAAGATAATACTTCATACCATCTGGCTATATTGTTTAATCAGCTGTAAATATGGCTAAAGGATGCTATCAGTATATTGAGTATTAGCTTAAAGCATGCTGATTATTTCTGAATCAGGCCGGGTAAATCAGGGTAGGATTTTATTCAAGATTAGTATCTTGTTTCATATTTTGAAGTCAGTAACATGATGACAAGAAATTGAAGACATGCTTGTCAAGTTTCAGATGAAACAGAGCAGAACAGAATTAGCAAGCAACAGTAATCTGAATTAAGGATTCTGGACAAAGTTGATCTGAGATAAATATAGAATACTGCAAACATATTAAAAATATATTCATTCAAATATTTACTGAACACTTACTATGGAAGACCTGTGGGCAGTATACATGTTGTTCCAACTAAAAAATGTTTTGGGGGGGGCGCCTGGTTGGCTCAGTTGGTTAAGTGTCCAACTTTAGATCAGGTCATGATCTCACAGTTTATGAGTTCAAGCCCCACGTTGGGCTTGACAGCTCAGAACCTGGAGCCTGCTTTGGATTCTGTGTCTCTTTCTCTCTCAGCCCAGTCTGCTCATACTCTGCCTCTCTCTCAAAAATAAACATTAAAGAAATGATTTTTTAAAAAGATAATCATTGTTTAATCCTCTGAGGTCATTAGAATGAACAAGCTTGCAGACTGTACACTCATCAAATTTACCTGGGATACTTTTGAAACAGTTTATTTTATTTTTTGCAACATATTAAAGAGAAAAAAGTTTAAGTACTATACACTCATGAAAAAGAATTTAGGGTCATAAAATATCCCATAATTTCACAAATTTTCCATTAATAATAAGCATGAAATGTGTGATCAGAATGCCATGGGGTCTGATAAATAGAGCAAAGAAGAAGAAGTTGGTCATATTTAGCCTGGAGAGACAACAATCCAATTGTTCTTCAGATATTGGAGTTATTCCAGAGAAAATGAGGTGTTTGGTATTGTTCCAGATTAAGGGTAGCAAACTCAGGTGCCCACAAGGCCCAAGGAATTTATATGTGCAAGCGCAGTAGAACAGAGTCATAGAGACAACAGGGTCATGGAGAGACTGAAGAGAACCCGTCTCAAGTAAACAGCCCTGATTCAACTCCATCTACTTGGGAAAATAAGCCCAGGGTTGCTAGAGTATCTGTTTAAAAAATTTATTTTTATTTTTTTTATTTTTGAGAGACAGAGAAAGATAGCACTAGCAGGGGAGGGTCAGAGAGAGAGGGAAATACAGAATCTGAAGCAGGCTCCAGGCTCTGAGCTAGCTGTCAGCACAGAGCCCAACATGGGGCTTGAACCCACGAACCATGAGATCATGACCTGAGCAAAGCCAGATGCTTAACTGACTGAGCCACCCAGGCACCTCTAGAGTACCTGTTTTTAAAGAAAAGCTAGAAATCCAGGTAATTTCACAGTTGTCAATTTTCAAATGTTCACAACTTAGTAAAAATAAGAATTAATATAGAGCACATGCCAAACTCCCCTACCAGAATAAAAGAGGAAAAAAAGCTTTCTAAACCCACTTGTCCACAGGCATGAGGTATAGTTTTCGACCTTGGCTTTCCAGGACAGAACTCAAAACAGCAGATGAGAGGCAGAGAGAGGCTGACATTACCCTTGAGAGAAGAGCTGCCTGGAGAGGCTTCGAGATCCAACAGGGGAGCCATCAAACAACTGAATGGCCTAAACTACCCACCTGAGGTTGGACAAAAATATCTCTTAACACACTCCAACTCTACAACTATTATTCAGTTACTTCAGAAAAGCTTTTCCCTTGTCAGCATCAGACACAAATATGCTAAAAATACCCATTTCTTTTTTATTTAAAAAAATGTTCATGTTTATTTTTGAGAGAGAGAGAGAGGGCACATGTGGGGAAGGGGCAAAGAGAGAGGGAGACACAGAATCAAAGCTGGCTCCAGGCTCTGAGCTGTGAGCACAGAGCCAAACATGGGGCTCAACTCACAAATCCCAAGATCATGAGCTGAGCCAAAATCTGATGCTTAACCAACTGAGCCACCTAGGTGCCCCTAAAAATACCCATTTCAAAAAGCCAGAACTCAAATAGGAAAAAAAAAAAAAGTATCTGTTACCCAAATATGTATTATTTACATTAGGAAAAAGAAAAGATTTAAACGGTGGGAAAATGGGTAAGTATACCACAATATTTTATAAAACATGTAGCCCATTAAAAATGTTTATGAAGGCTATGTATGGAAAGACATTTTGGAAAACCTGTGGGTGTCCCTCCCTTTTTCTTTTCCCATTAGGGATTGTGTGATTACAGTTGTAGTAGAATAAAGAATGGTACCCAATGTTAATGTCTGTCTAAGGAAGATGGGTCTTTGGAGGAAGCATGTTTACTGTCCTTTGACAGGTTCTGAGGCTAATTATCACTGAAACATCACCCCTTTGCAAAGATGGGAGGAGATGGTGAGAATTTTGTAAACACTTAATTTTTTATGCTCCAGTGTGAGAACAGTTATGATGAAGAGAGCTCCTTCCAACACACATTGGGCAGAATCTTACAATGTTTTTGTGCCTGACTCTTCTAGGGTACTGGCCATTTGGAGTGTTCTGTTGAATATGGTCTCTTATAAGACATATCCAAGAACCACAGTGTATTATGAACAACTTCAAATAATCCACCTAAAAGCTACACTTCAGACATTTTATTTTCTTGTTCTAGCCAAAAAACAAAAACAAAAACAAAACTACTTTAACACTGTGAGGGAATCACACTCAGCTCACGTGGTATATTCACACCAACCCCCATGCCCTTAGTAGCAATTAGATACAGGTATGATTCTGTTGCCAAGAATTATAACTCTTTTTTGAGCAAATAATCTAAATGTCTTGAGGAGATCTTGACATACAAAGTTGTTTTGAAATGCAAACTCTTCCCTAAGTTAACTGGTAAGTTCATATCCTTCTGCGTTGGCCTCCAGGTGAATTATACCTGTATGGATAAGTCTTCATCTATAAACTTCCTGAATATTAAGAATTGTTAGAACTTGAAATCGTTGACTTTTTTTTTTTTGTTCCCTATCAACACTCTCTATTCTGATAAATACCAATCAATTTGGTGAACGTTTGAAATGAAAAAAGGAAAATTACTCACTTAGAAAGTAATCCATCAGGCCCTACAGGTTTTACCAGGTATTTGTCCACTTGTTTGTCAAATAAATGATACGGCAACTGCAAGCGTTTGGTGACATTATGGAGGTTTAAGGCATAGAGGGTTAAATCTCCTTCTTTATACCTTGGGCTAAAAGCAAATAGATTAACTCAATAAAAATATTCATCTAACTTAAGCAATTAAAAACTCAACTGCAAACATAATCAGGGGTACTGAGTACTAGTATCTATAATGATGATGGGCCCTCTTTTTATCTTTCCTTTCATGATTACATTGGGCCACTCGTGTGGTTCTATTTGAAAAGATGATTTAAACTATTGCTCTTCACACTACCATTTTCTGGGTAACAGCATTCTGATCTCTGCCTAGCCAGGCTGAGTTGCTAGGAAGCTGGTCAGCCCACCCATGTTCAAACACAGGAGGGTTAAATAATAAAGTGAATTTTGTGGGTTCCTATGAATTCAAATTATAAACTATGTAAACAGCAGCTTTTTCTAGGCTTATTAAAAAAAAAACTAAAACAAACAAGAAAATTAAATCTATTGACACCTTTCAGAATTTCCATCTAGACCATTCCCCTACTTCCCAGTGGGTCCTCACTATTTAAAGAGTTCCCAGTCACCAGAAATGATGAATGGCTTTTTTGGGCTATAGTTGTTATTTTAGTATCATCCTATCAGGGAGGACATATTAATGATTAAAAGTTGGGCAGAAAAGGGTATATTACATACTTACTGGTTGATGTTGGTACAGTGAAGGTAAACTCGAAGTTTGCTGCTGTCTGGACCTTTCACACTCGCCATTAATACATGGGTGCCCACCAATTTCTTGAACAGAAGAGATAGCCAATAATCCTAGTTGGGTGGTGGGGGAGAGGAGGGACAAAAGTAGATCTTCACTTATTTCTTTATTTAACAAAAACTGTGTGAGTAAATAGTTAACCATACGAGGACTGTGATTGTTATCCTAGAGGTATTTAAATGGAATGCATCTTTTGATCCATGTTCCCACCATGCATCTGAAGGCAATTTCTTGTTTGCTGCAGTGGAGGACTGTATTTCCAGAATTCTGAAAGCCATGACCACAAGAAGATACATCTTCAAGAATGCAATTCATTGCTGTGCAAGTTTAAGTGTTCTTTATTGTCTATCACCAAGAATTCAAAGCAAAGCTCAAAGCAGATAGGTATGCACATATACACATATGCACATACACACAAAGCAGGTTTTTACAATAAAACTTTTATCTGCCTAAGAGATTAAAATTCTTTATGAATTTTTAAAAATTTTTAAGTAGTCTCTACACTTAACAAGGGGCTCGAACCCACAACCTTGAGATCGAGAGTCGCACATTCCACGGACTGAGTCAGTCAAGAGCCCCTAAAATATTTTCTTTTAGAACCTTATAATCCCCCTTCCTGAATGGGTTAGGCAACAATCATCACTAGCTATCAAGGTGAAAGAGAGAGAGACAACTAGAGATCATGTGCCTCTCGAAGAATGCATGCTACATCTCCTTTGAAGAATTATTGCAGGGACACCTGGGTAGCTCATTTGGTTAAGGGTCCGACTCTTGATCTCGGCTCAGGTCATGATCTCACAGTTCATGAATTTGAGCCTTGCGTCAGGCTCTGCACTGACATCATGGAGCCTGCTTGGATCCTCTCTCTTCCTGTCTCTGTGCACCTCCCCCACTCTCTCTCGCAAAATAAATAAATAAATAAATAAATAAATAAATAAATAACATAATTCTTAAAAAAAAAAAGAATTATTGTAAAACAAAACAAAACCCCAAAATCTGACTAAGCTCAAGCCTCGAGGTCTAACTGCCAGTTTACAAGAAATGGAGGAACATACTAAAGGACAGTGCAGGAAGAAATTTAGGGAAAACCAGAATGTGGGAAACACAATAGAATAAATTGCCTGCTCTCTTTCAATAATTAATACCATAACACAAAAAATGAGCAGTAGGGGAAACTTTAAGATTAGCAGACTTGAGAGATATTTCAACCAAATGCAATATATGGATCTTATTTGTATAGTGATGTGAATAGGCCAACTATTAAATACATTTGAAAAATAAATAAAAACATCGGAGACAAGGAAAATGTGACACACCTACTGACTAAACATTTGATAATATTGAGGAATTATTGTTTTTTAAAGCTTCTTTTTTTTATTAACGCTTTTTATTTATTTTTCAGAGACAGAGAGAGACAGTGTGAGCAGGGGAGGGTCAGAGAGAGAGGGAAACACAAAATCTGAAGCAGGCTCCAGGCTCTGAGCTAGCTGTCAGCACAGAGCCCGACAAGGGGCTAGAACCCACTGACTGTGAGATCATAACCTGAGCTGAAGTTGGATGCTTAACCGACTGAGCCACCCAGGCACCCCGAGGAATTATTGTTAATATTTTAAAGTATGATAATATTTTATGTTTGTCTAAAGGAGATGCATACTGACCATACATACATACTGATGGGTACTGATATATCTGATATTTACTTGAAAGTAATCCAGTAGGTGGGATGTGAGGAGTGGGCAGGATTATGGATTAAACAAAACTGATTAAATGCTTTTCTCTCTAGTTTGAAATTTTCTGTAATAAAAAGTTGTTGGTTTTTTAAATTTATTTTGAGAAAAAGCAAGAGAGAGTGTGAGTGTGAGCACAGGGGAGGGACAGAGAGAGAGGGAGAGAGATTATCCCAAGCAAGCTCTGTGCTGATCAGAGAGCTATCTGCTATCAGCACAGAGTCTGGTGCAGGAATCAATCTCATGACCTTGAGATCATGACCTGAGCTGAAATTTAAGAGTCGAAGGCTTAGATGACTGAGCCACCCAGAGGCCCCTAAAATTTGCTGTTTTGAAGAACGTGACTCAATGTATATTCCAACTCTTCCTTCTTGAGCTGAGGAAATGCAGACTCAACAGGACAAACAGCTTTTATTTCCCTACTTACATTCAAATGTTTCACAGGAGACAAGAGCAGAATCAATTAAACGTTTACAAAGGAGACCTAACAATCATGGTTTGGTAACTGGTAGGATAGAAAGCATTCAGGCCTCAGAGCCAGGTTTTGTATGGAATTCTAGAGTAACACAGGACAACTATGTGACATCCAACTTATCATACAACCTTGTCTCAGTCTGAATTTCCACATCTGGAAAACAGATTTAAGATACTTGCTTTGCCAGCTTCCAGGACTGTTATATGAATAAAATAAGAAAACAGCCATGCATGTTGGATTCAAGACTGATTCCCTTGGACTCTGCGGATGTTAAGGGTTGGATAGTGTAGGTAATTTTAAATTTGATTTACTTTGCAAAACATTGGTTTTGATTCGAGTTTGTTATTTTGTGAAACTGGAGTTGCAAAGTTTCAAATTGTTCCTTTAAAAAAAAAAAATCCCAGGGTGCCTGGGTGGGTCAGTTGGTTAAGCATCCGACTCTTGATTTCTGCTCAGGTCATAATCTCACGGTTCACAGATTTGAGCCCACATCGGGCTCTGCGCTGACTGTGTGGAGCCTACTTTGGATTCTCTCTCCCCCCCCAAATAAACAAATAAACATTAAAAAAAAACCACCACACTACATCCCAAATAGCACACATTAGAATGGATGATCTCTAAAGTTTCTTCCAACTCATCATTCCATGGTTTGGCTACTTGTTGAAAGTACTGAATTTATTGAGAAGATTGACTTTTCACAGGAGGCTGATACAGGGGTGCTCAATATACTCCATCCTACTCACAGCAATAGGAAAACAACCATCACTTACAGGTAAAGGTTCGAAGTTTTTATCCACTAAGTGGTAGTTTCCGGCTCCAAAAAGCACTTGCCTCATCACCACTTCTATGCCCATTCTGGCCGACAGGCCCAGTTTATCCAACCACCTGGAACAGAGAGAGGCCCAGCTTTCCTCAGGTTTCAAAAACAAAACAAAAAAAATCCCCTCAATTCTAATTACACACTATTCTGATTTATTCATCCATGTGGGAGGAATTGACAGGAAACCAGAAAAGCAGTATTAAATATCAATAAGTCATTCAAATGAAATGGAGCCTACCCTTTCCTTCACATGTTCCCAGACTTGAGCAAGATAATACATCCTAGCATGCTATGAATATGCCATATGAGTTTCTTTCAAGGTAAGAAAACTTCTACAAAGCAGAGTAGACAAATTCTTACCCTACAGGCAATCGTTCTCCATCTTGCTGGATACCCTCCCCAGGCCCCCACCCCATGTGAGGGCTGAAGACAAGGTTGTTTGTGGTCGGCAGTAGTACAATGTGAAATAAGTAAAATCACACCCAGACTTTTATGGCTGTCTCCCTCCATTCCCTCCATCTTTGGTTTATGGCAAAACAAACACCTTTATTCTTTACTCTCCTCCTCATGACCCTCATGAACAAAAAGAATTTATTTTTTTATTCTGGATTTATAAGAATAGGGATAGGAGAGCAAAGAGAATAAGTCTCAGTGTGAGGATATAGAACTAGAGATTAAGAGTGTTAATAGAGTTATGGAATGTAAGTAAACCAATTGTTTAAAGTAATCAAGTTTATACTAGATACTTATCCAAAAGGATACAAAAATACTGATTCAAAGGGGCGATGTTTATAGCAGCACTGTCAATAATAGCCAAAGTATAGAAAGAGCCCAAATTTCCACTGATGGATGAATGGATAAAGAAGATGTGGTATATACACACAATGGAATATTACTTGGTGATCAAAAACAATGAAATCTCGCCATTTGACAATGAGAAAGAATGAAATCTGGCCATTCGTAGCAAAGTGGATGGACCTCGAGGATGTCATGCTAGGCAAAATAAGTCAGGCAGAGAAGGACAGATACCATATGTTGTCACTCATAGGTCTATCAGGAGAAACCTAACGGAGGACCATAGGAAGGGGTGAGGGGGGAAGAATTAGGGAGAGGGAGTGAGGCAAATCATGAGAGACTCTTGAATGCTGAAAACAAACTGAGGGCTGAAGGGGGAGAGGGAAAGGGGAAAGGGGGTGATGGTCATGGAAGAGGGCACTAGTGGGGAAGAGCACTGGGTGTTATATGGAAACCAACTTGACAATAAACTATAAAAAAAAGAAATCTTGCCATTTGAAACAATATGGATGGAACTAGAGTGTATTACGCTAAGTGAAATAAGTCAGTCAGAGAAAGATAAATATTATACAACTTCACTCATATGTGGAATTTAGGAAACAAAACAAGAACATAGGGGAAGGGAAGAAAAAATGAAATAAGATAAAAGGGGAGACAAACCATAAGAGACTCTTAAATACAGAGAACAAACTGAGGGTTGCTGGAGGGGAGGTGGGTGGGGGTGAGTTAAATGGTGATGGGCTTTAAGGAGGGCACTGGTTGGGATGAGCACTGGGTATTGCGTGTAAGTGATGAACCACTGGATTCTACTCCTGAAACCAATATTACATGGTTTGTTAACTAACTCAAATTTAAATGAAAAAAAAAGCAATCAATTTGACAATAAAATATTAAAAAAAAAAAGCAATCAGGTTTCTGGTGAGGTGATTTAGTATAACTTTAAAGTTATTGGTAGTTCCTCTGGTGAGACCTCACACTTCTGATTCTAAACTCCTTGGGAATCCAAATAGAGCTATACATACACTGAGGATCCCTCTCAGACTCCAACCTCTAGAGGCACTCTTTTACAATCGCTTTCAGAGGAAGGAACCCTTGGCATATTTATGGGCCATAATTAAGGAACAACACTTCTAAAGCAATTCATTCACTCAATGATTAATTTGGGACACCCATTAAAGGTGTCCAACAAACTTGAGTAAAACGCTTTCTTACAAAACGTGGCATGAATTTTGGGTCTCAGCCATAGAAACTGTCTTTGGTCAGCTTTTTGGCTGATGAGCTGTTTCAACAGAATCTGTTTAATAAAAGGCCAGGAGAGCACTGCAGCCTGGTCCCTGAGGCGATGCTGCTTTACTCACATAAAGCCAGCTGCAAAGGTGTTGGACAGCAATGGCGCTCCACCCCCGTAGGCAGAGCTCGTTTCTCCCAGCCACACCGCCTTGTGCGGTCTGGTCTCCTCAACAACCTATGGGACAGGAAAGTCTCCATTATGTTGACAAACAAGCTGACCAACTATGGTGCTGAAGATTAAGGACATTTAAAACCTTGTATTCCCAGACTGGCTTGTCCAATATAGTTACAAAATATGTTCATGGTCACTGAGGCCTTGGGCAATTTACTTTTACTAGAATATTAAACTATGGAAGGAATTTAAATAATCCCATTCCAATGGCCTGTGAGGCTATTCCAAAAGGCTATTGGAAGTATTTTTAATTTTTCATCAATAAACATGGATAAGACCTGATGCTAAGGGGGACCGACAGTGAATAAGCACCTGTTATCTAAAATTGGAAAAACATGTAAATGTCTACACATATAGAATTTAGAATTAGCTAGACTACAAAATAAAGACTGGTTTTACAGAAGTGCTTCCTTATCGATGGTTTTGCAATTTCGGTCACCCACAGTCAACTGTGGTCTGGAAGCAGTTCAGACCTATCGTCAGAAGCTCAGTAGTAGCCTAATGCTATGTCACTTGCTTTCATCACATAGGCCTTCTATCATCTCGCATCACCACACGAGTGAGTGCAGTATGAGAAGATATTCTGAGAGAACACATTCACATAACTTTTGTCACCGAATATTATTAGAATTGTTCTCTTTTAGTATTAGTTACTGTTGTTAATCTCTTACTGTGCCTAATTTATAAATTAAACTTTATCATAGGAATGTACGTATAGGAAAAAGTATATATAGGTTTTGATATTATCTGTGGTTCCAGGCATCCACTGAGGGTCTTGGACCATCTACCCTACAGACAAAGGGGACCACTCTACATTTAACAACAACAAAAAAAGACTATTACCTGGAAAATTTTTTGCACAGATGAAGTAAAAGTGTCTAACACATCAGGGTTGAGAAAATCCTCTTTGGTAGCAATTCGTCCATTCAAGTAGTAGCTAAATTATTCAGAAAATATTAAAAAACAAACAAATCTTACTTTCTGCTTTTAAGTTAGTTGGCTATCTTGCTCTCCTTCCTACCTCTTCCCACCCCTCTGTTATTTAAAAAAAAAAAAAGTTCTAGTAAGAAGAGACCAAGATGGAAAGGAGTTATTTTGTTTTGAAAGGACATAGTCTGGGGAGCCTGGGTGGCTCAGTTAGTTAAGTGTCAGACTTTAGCTCAGGTCATGATCTTACAGTTCATAAGTTCGAGCCCCTCATCAGGCTCTGTGCTGACAGCTCGGAGCTTGGAGCCTGCTTTGTATTCCGTGTCTCCCTCTCTCTCTGCCCCTTCCCATTCACACTCTGGCTCTCTCTCTCTCTCTTTCAAAAATAAACATTTAAAAAAAGTTTTTAAACGAAAAGACATAGCCACAAGCGCAGGTACTTAGAGGTTACCCATTGTTTGGCTAGCAGATTGGTTTTAGCTACTTATCTACTCCATGATTTAAATGACAGTATGCCTTGATCTTACAGAAACTACCATATTAAAGTTAAATTTTTGTCTTATCAATATTAAGTGTTTAGTACAGTGCTGCTTGAGCTATTATTTGTTTCTTATTTGAACTATTAGCGGTTAAATGGAAGTAATTTTTTGAAAACGAAGTAATAAGTAAAACTAGCATTAATTTCTTAGTACTAAGAGCAGGAGACATACTTACTGATGCCATGTAACTGAGTCAATCACTTCTCCCCCAGCCTTCAGGAAACTAGAAAAAAACATCTATTATGATCTTCACTAATCCTCATATGCACAATATATATATACACAATATATACACAGGAGTTTTATTTCCTAGAAACAGGCTGGTTATTGCTTTAGCATCAGGCAAGCACAAACATCCTAATTCTTAGATAAATTATGCTGTAGGTTCTATCTGCCCCCAGATTCTTGGTATTCTGAGTCAATCAGTGTTTCCTCTTTTGGTAAAACATTTGCTTCGGTAGCAAATGATTTAATAACACAAGCATTCTCCACCAGAGAGCAATATTATTTATAAGAAAAGTGGTCCTGCTGCATCTAGTTTCTACCTCGTTAGCATCTTGACAGTCTTTCCTCGAGGCTGGCCAATATCAGGACCATAGAGATTCGCAGTTTTGAAGGTGGATTTTCCTAGAAGTTTATGCAACTTGACAAAATCTTCTCCTAACTGCGATCCATCGATGAAAATACCGGCCTTCTTCCGGAAACTGTTAGGTTCTGAAAAACAGCAATTCTCAAGATAATCACTTATATAGAAATTTTGCACTTCAAAGCAAACACAATGGCAGCATATAAAAGCAGGAAAACATTTCCCAATTACAAAGACTTAGAATCCAAAGGCAAGAATAGGAAAACCTCCCTGTTATAAAGAAGATACTTCAATAAAACAAAAATTTAAATGACAACACTAAAGTGTGAGAGGACATTAACACAAATTGAAGTTAATAATGGGGATATTAAACTAATGGATGTTTTGGAAATAGTCTATATCCAGTATTTAATACACTAATTTCTTTTAAGATGACAGCAAGTTTCCTGCTTTCTCTTCTAGGATTTTGATGGTTTCCTGTGTCACATTCAGGTCCTTCATCCATTTTGGGTTTATTTTTGTATATGGTATAAGAAAGCGGTCTAGTTTCATTCTTCTACATGTTGCTGTCCAGTTCTCCCAGCACCACTTACTAAAGAGACTGTCTTTTTTCCATTGGGTACTCTTTCGTGCTTTGTCAAAGGTTAATTGGCCTTACATTTGTGGGTCCAATTCTGGGTTCGCTATTCTGTTCTATTGGCCTATGTGTCTGTTTTTGTACCAATACAATACTGTCTTGATGATGACAGCTTTGGCAATGAGAAAGAATGAAATCTGGCCATATGTAGCAATGTGGATGGACTGGAGGGTCTTATGCTAAGTGAAATAAGTCAGTCAGAGAAAGACAGATACCATATCTTTTCACTCATATATGTGGATCTGGAGAAACTTAACAGAAGACCATAGGGAAGGGGAGGGGAAAAAAAGTTACAGAGAGGGAGGCAAACCATAAGAGACTCTTAAATACTGAGAATGAACAGGGTTTATGGGGAGTGGAAGAGAGAGAAAAGTGGGTGATGGGAACTGAGGAGGCACTTGTTGGGATAAGTACTGTATGGAAACCAATTTGACAATAAACTATATTAAAAAAATAAAATGGCAAAAACAATTTTTTTAAAGACAAAAAGTTTGGGAGAGAGGGGAAGACATTTAAAAACCGATTTCTCAACACCATTAAAAGCCTTATTAAGATTGTTCATTCACAAATCATATGTGCAGGTGAGCTTGGAAATGGCCATGCTGAAGACACGGAAGGAAAACACAGGAGTGTTCAATCTACATCCCCAAACACCCTGCACAGGCTCTCCCTTCTTCTCTCCGGAAAACAGATCTTTTCCTTGCAAAATGGAGCCCAAGGAAGAGGGAATCATGATGGCATAGCTCTTGATCTTACTCTGAAGAGCAGAAGGAGTTGGGGATGGGTACAGTGGAAAAGTAGTGAGAGAGGGATAGATAGAGATGTGTAAGGATGGGTTCAAAGGACCCGTTATCCATGTGGCTGTCATTATTCAAAGCTGTTCAGCATCTAGCTAAGATATGGTTACCTCTACCCCTATATTCTATGCCCTGTGCTTCAATTTGCCAGTACCCCTCAGCAACCTGATCTCCAAATCTGCCTCTAGACATTACTATAATACATACATACTACAGACATGTATCTTACTTCTTTGCTTGCTTTCTTGTTGATCTGGTTCCCTTCCTCTAGAAAACAGGGACCGGGGTGCCTCGGTGGCTCAGTTGGTTAAGCATCTGGCTTTGGCTCAGGTCATGATCTCATGGTTTGTGGGTTTGAGTCCTGTGTTGGGCTCTGTGCTGACAGCTAGCTCAGAGCCTGGAGCTTGCTTCAGATTCTGTATCTCCCTCTCCCTCTGACCCTCCCCTGCTCGTGCTTTCTCTGTCTCTCAAAAATAAATAAAAAATTAAAAAAAAAAAAAAGAAAGAAAGCAGGGACCTTGCTCAGGAGCCAGACTGCCTGGGTTCAAATCCCAAGTCCTCCACTTGGTAGCCCAGCATCACAGAGTGACTTAAGCAAATTTTTGTGCCTGCTTTGTCATGTGTAGAATGAAGGTCATAACTGTATCCAACCCAGGGTGGTTATAAAGATAAAATAATACTTATGAAATGCTGAGAGCTGTTCCTGGAATGGAGTATGTGTCCATGATATCACTACATCTCATTTCCCATTCCTTTCAGTTCCATTGGCTCATGTGTGGAAAAAGCACCATAAATATGTTTAAATGAATGTGGCTAATCATTAGTACTTGAGTTAAAGTTTACAAGTTCCTTGCAAAAAAGTGAAGATGGAAACAATCAGGAGCTTGACCTGGGTAGGATTCTATACTAGGAACTTGTAGCTTGAGCATATCCTGATGGTGGGATGGAGTTGCTAAGATTAAGTAACAAGTGGAGAAATAGACAAAGAAATGGAAAGCAAAGTGCCTGATTTACAGTTTTGCTGAGTCCAGCCTGCCATGTACAATAGGGTTAAGTAACCCTAAAAATGTCAAGTGAACCTGGGAGCTGTGGAAGTTTCTGGATCCAACTAGTTGTCTTCAGCTCAAGTGTAACAAAACTGGAACTATCAATAGGTTCTGGGATATATAAAGGAGTTTTCTGCCATAAGCACTAAAGTTGCACTGTTGGGTACTGGTACAATTGTGCCAAGCCAGAAGAATATTTGCTAATATTAAAAAGAATGGCATAAATAGGAACAACTAACGCCAAAGGGTAATCTCCTTATTGTGAAACGTTCCTGGGAATGCAAACTGCTGCATCCACCCTGGAAAACAGTATGGAGGTTCCTCAAAAAATTGAAAATAGAACTACCCTGCAACCCAGCAATTGCACTACTAGGCATTTATCCAAGGGATACAGGAGTGCTGTTTTGAAGAGGCACATGCACCCCAATGTTTATAGCAGCACGATTGACAATAGCCACAGTATGGTAAGAGCCCAAATGTCCACCAATGGATGAATCGATAAAGAAGATGTAGTACACACACACACACACACACACACACACACACACACACACTGGAGTATTACTCGGCAATCAAAAAGAATAAAATTTTGCCATTTGTAACTACAAACTAGATGGAACTAGAGGGTATTATGCTAAGTGAAATTAGTCAGAGAAAAACAAATCATATGACTTCACTCATATGAGGACTGTAAGATACAAATCAGATGAACATAAGGGAAGGGAAGCAAAAATAATATAAAAACAGGGAGGAAGATGAAACATAAGAGACTCTTAAATATGGAGAACAAACAGACGGTTACTGGAGGGCTTGTGGGAGGGGGGATGGGCTAGATGGGTACAGGGCATTAAGGAATCTACTCCTGAAATCACTGTCATACTAAATGCTAACTAACTTGGATATAAATTGAAAGAAAGAAAGAAAGAAATGTTCTTCAGGGACTTACCATTGCCTAGCTCCCAAGAAATGTTATAATTCTTGGAAGAGCAATAATCCAGAAGCAACTGAGCATTAGAACTGTTCCACTGCAAATCTGCTGTTCGTAGTAAGGCGTTTAGACCAAAGATCAAGTCCAGTCCCGAGCAATTTGCAAAAGTATACAGCATATCCACGGAGCTCCCTAACGGAAAAATAGTGGTGATTCAGTAGTTAGGTCAGCACCACAATAATGAAGCCTCCAGATTTGTTCTCCAGTGAATTACCATTTTGGTTGTTAAATTGAGGGCATTCCAATCCTAATGAGTTATAAGTAAGAGACAAAAAATGGACAGGTAAATTAAAAGATTAAAAATTAATATGACTTAATTTACTTCCATTTTTTAATCAGCTTTTCACACTGAACCATGTAAAGTACCAGACTCTTTGGTCTGGTGCTCAGGTTTTGTTCAAATGACCTCAGGTGAATTCATGCTCAGGCCAACTGTCATTAGTCAACATAAGCCCCAGTCTTCATAATTTAAACACCTCTACTCACAAACACAGTCACAAAATATTTTGGTAAATTTAACTCTATTTAAAATATTTTTTTAATTCATGTGTATGATTTATTAATTTAAAATAAGTAAAATTGGACATTAGAAAATTGGCCCAAGGCTATTGATCTGTGGTTTCTATACTGTGTGCTAAGGTCTCTGGGCAAGCCTCAATACATTCATCACACAGTTGTCAGGTTTAGCAAGTGAAGATACAGGCATCTAGTTAAATTTGAACTTTAGATAAATGATGAGTAATTTTTACTGCAGGTCTATGCAATATTTTAGAAATACTTACAATAAAAATTAGTTTATCTGAAATTCAAAGTTAACCAGACAACCCTACTCATGAGTACTACAGGAGCGTTTAAACTTACAAGGGAAGCAGGGCTCCTGGGTGGCTCAGTTGGTTAAGTGTCTGACTCTTGATTTTGGCTCAGGTCATGATCTCACAGTTTGTGAGTTGGAGCGCTGGGTGGGGGCCCTGCACTCAGAGAGCGAAGGTTGCTGGGGATTCTCTTCCTCTCTCTGCCCCTCTCCCACTCATTCTCTCTCAAAATAAGTAAACAAACTTTAAAAATAAATAAATAGGGGCACCTACGTGGCTCAGTCAGTTAAGCATCCTATTCCTGTTAAGGTCATGATCTCACAGTTCATGGGTTTGAGCCCCGCTTCAGGTTCTGTGCTGACAGCTCAGAGCCTGGAGCCTGCTTCAGATTCTGTGTGTCCCTCTCTCTCTGCCCCTCCCCTGCTCACATTCTGTCTCTCTCTCTCTCAAAAATAAAGAAACATTAACAAAAAATTTTAAAATAAAATAAATAAATAAATAAATTTACAAGGGAAACATCAACTGTGTTGGGACACCATGAGAACTATTACTATTGGGCTTGTTTGAACCAAACAACTTAGTAGTTGAAATTCTTAGGTATTTTCTTGGGGCTAAGTCAGATGTGAAAAAAAAAACTTACCAAGTCACTAAAGTGCCATAAAGGTTTGGGAACTTTTGAAGTTAGCTCTTCTAACCATTAGCTCATCTAAAATCACTTCTTAAGAGTGGCAACAATGTCAGTTTGAATATCATCTTTAGGTCAAGAATCATATGCATAAGTCTGTAATTTTCATGTATTGTTAGAATTGTTTGTGAATAGAAATTCACTCTTGAACTTTCCTAGTTTAAAAACATCTAACTGAGGGGCATGTGGGTAGCTCAGTTGGTTAAACGACGGACTCTTGGTCTTGGTCTCCGCTCAAGATATGATCTCTCAGTTTGTGAGTTCAAGCCGCGAATTGGGCTCTGTGCTGACAGCAAGAAGCCTGCTTGGGATTCTCTCTCTCCCTCTCTGTCTGCCCCTCCCCACTCATGCTCACTCGCTCACGAGCGCACGCTCACCCTTTCTCTCTCTCAGATAAATAAACTCAAAAAAGAATCTAAGTGAATTCCTTGGATCAGCAGCACAGGGAAACCCTAAATTTAAAACTGCCAATGAAGGCTGAGGGGCAGAACGACTCTAGCAAGTTGTTTGAGGTGTTTAGGGTGTTTGCAGTGTCACGCACTTCCACGGGGCTGCTGCCTATCATGAAGGAGTTACAGACGACAGGGCTGAAAAGCTCTCCCGTCCTGTGGCCCAGCACTCCACTGGATCTTGAGCCACATTTTGGGACAGCACAGAGCCTTGGGGGTGGCTGACTTCTCCCCAGACCTCCACTCCCATTTTTCTTTGAGGAAACTGGCACCAAAGAAGTGAAGTGCTTTGCCCCATACCACATAGCTTTTTGGTGGCAGTGCCAGTACTACAGCCTGTTGTGAAGGGGAGACTTGACTGTCTTAGTCACAGCTCCGTGTGTGTTAGAGTTAAATATTGCAAAATCATGTGGCAGAAAGTTTCCTGGATCAGGAATCCTAACACCTGAGCTCCAGCCCGGCTCTCCCACTTACAGATTGTATAACGAGGTGACCCCTGTCCCCTGCCTGAGCCTCGCCATGCATCCACAATCCCGGAACCAGCCCCATTGCCTGCCTACTCACAAAACCGAGGCTGAAACAACAGATGTGAAAACCCTTTGTAAATCATAGAAAGCCCTTAAACATCCTAGGCACTGTTATTATGTACTCCCTCTATGGCCTTTTCAAAAAGCCTGGAATGTTTGCATTTTAGAGTATCCCACTTATACTTCACTCTTTTCCTTTTTCCAAATGCAATTGGAATTTACATAGCTTAAAATTCTATTGTACGCTTCCTACAACAGAATAGTGACATCTCCTAGAATATGGGCTGTACACTACTGAGTTAGAATCTACTCTTAAAAATAAAACCAACCGAACACCACCCCGCTTGCTCCCTCCTCAAAATAAGAACAATAAGAAAACCCAGTGCTAATTTTCCAATTCCCAGTCATTACCCAGTCTCTTGTCTCTTACTTTATGAGAGGGTGAAAAGATCCCTGGGACAAAGATAATCTTAATGGCACATTAAAAACTGGCATTGAAAACCACCACCACGAGAAGAAACAAAACAAAACAAAAAACCACCACTGACTCTTTCCCTGGCGTTATGCCAAGTCTGTTCACATAAATGTGTCCAATTCTAGTGGGAGATCGAGGTGGAGGAGTCAGGTGATGAAAAAGAGAGGTAGAGAAGAAGGACCACAAAGAATTAGCTCATTAAATATGATTATTGTAATAAGGAAGTTTTTTATGCAGTCAGCTGCACCCAGAATTACATCTAGAACATTACTTCCTGTTCCTGCCTAAACAGGTTTACAAAGTTTGTGGTCTCGTGACAAATGTTTCTGTCATCTTCCACTTAAGTGCAACCCACCATCTAATGGGTCCTGTAATTAGAAAGCTTACCTATAGGTGAGTGTCTTCTATGACACCTAGTTCAAGGCTGCAGGTCACTAAGCAATGAACCTGTCCTGCAGCAGCTGCTGTCTCCTCCCTGGAGCAAGGGCAGGACAAGGTACTCCCGCATTCCCGGCCTCAGTCATCAGTGCGCAACAGTGTGTGGAAATACCTACTAGCTTCTGAGATACTTACCACTATACTGAGCTGGTACCCAGAGGAAACACAACAGATTCCTATCTATATGCTTCTAAGACACCTATATTAAAATAAAACATTTCAAGCCAGGAGCCAGATGTTTCAGATCAACGATCTGTATTTGTTAAATATTTTAGCATTGTCCAAAGGGCAGCTGCAGCTACAATGACCTAGTTACATCGTTAAGGGACTTCTGGGGTAGGAACCATGAAGGTCCTAGTTCCCGACGCAGGGGAAGAGGGTGGAAACCTACCATCTTGATTCCGGAAAGATCATGTGAGCGAGAAAATCTTTTTTTTTTTAGAAAAATTAAAGATAAACTAGTATAAAGTTTAACATGATACAAAATAAAGTAGAAATGCATAGATTACCTAATACCATGGAGTCTTCTCTTAGCAGACCTATTTCAATGAGTTATTAGAGGTGAGACCTTACTGATACGGGTCTCCTGTCATTCCTTTCACAAGATCTGACACAGGCCCTGCCTTATGCTAAATTCCATTCAACCACAGGCCATTTAATTAAAATGTCAGAGTAGTCCTCCTTTAAAATGTAATAAATAATTTAGAGGACTCTATTATTTTCTGATTTCTTATGTGGTACTTTTTTCCTGTACCTTATAAATAAAAAATACAAAAATAAAAATCCACTGGATACATTGAAATCCAGATAGTATACCATAAAATCTTACAAAGACCAATAATCTACTTTCAATAATGTACCCTTAGAAAAGCCAAGGGGCCCAAATTAACTTCAAGAGAATTTATTTTTCAAAAATCAAAAGAAGAGAGTTGTATCTGAGTGGATTATTTCCTTAACTGAGATATGGGGCAATATCATCCCTTAGGTGGGTATAAAATATCAACTTTCAGATAAAAATAGTTTTCATAGTAAGGAGTAAGTAAGGATTGCTTGGTTCCGGTTGTTCAGAAGCTTTGCATGACAACATCATCCAATTTTGAAGACTGGATAACTGTTTTTGTGAATGGAAATAAATTCCTGATTAGCTGAGTTAGTTCTACACAAAGCTACAGAGCAAGGAAAAAGAGAGAGCTGCCTGGTGGCCAAGACTGTCTGGTAGGACTCAGGCTTCTGCTGCCTAATGGTACACCTACTCATAGCTACTCATCATAGGGGTTGCTTCTGGGAGGAGAGAGAGAATGGATGATGAGGTGTGAATTTTTTTCACAATTTACTCTTTTTAAAAAAAAGAATTTTATTTTTAAGTAATCTGTACACCCAGCCTCACAACCTTGAGATTAAGAGTCACGTGCCCTACAGCCTGAGCTAGCCAGACACCCCCACTATTTATTCTTCATACTTTTGTACTTTACTTTTACATAAGGAATGTATCCATGTCTTCCTTGACTACCAAGTTCTTCAGAGCAGTAAAGGTCATTATTAGCTCATGAGTAAATGATTTTTCACTTCACGGCTAATAGGCAAAGTCAGGTAAAGAAAAGAAAAAAACCACAGAAGTTCAAGATTTCCCATTAGTTCCTGATACATTGAGTATTATGCCACTTTAAAGAACTGGAGTAGGGCTTATGGGATTCAAGCCCAAGTTCAAACTCTCCATGTATTCTGGAGGCTGGGACACCTGCAGGTGCCTTTCATCTCTTACTTGAGTACGTGCTGTTTTTGAACTTTTTCTGATACTGTTCTCTAAGTAGCAATTGCTCCTGGAAGGGCCACTCCAACTGTAATTTCTTCTCTAGATCAGAAGGGATGGATCCAGATTTACAAATATCTGCAAATGGAAGAAATAGTTTAGAGAATCTGTTTTCACAGTGATAAGGTTGAAATCCCATACATTTAATTAGTTACCTATTTATGTGACTAAAGCAGGATAATTTTGTTCCTGGTTTTTAGGTAGATCACAAACAGATACATTCTGTTACACACGTCAAATTTGCAGCTAACCAATCACCACACACACACACACACACACACACACACACACACACACAAAACAACCAAAGGGCAAGTTTCTTAAGAAACACTAGACATACATTGGACACAGATATACTGGGCATATCTTCAAGTTATTTAACAATTCAGAAAACTCCTCAGAAACTTGAAATTACTAGAGAATCCCACTGAAGAAAACAGTTCAGAAATGCCTGGTGGCTCAGTCGGTTAAGCGTCTGTCTGACACTTGATTTTGGCTCAGGTCATGATCTCACAGTTTGTGGGTTCAAGCCCCATGTCAGACTCTGCACTGCACCGCGTGGAGCCTGCTTGGAATTCTCTCTCTCTCTCTCTCTCTCTCTCTCTCTCTCTCTCTCTCTCTCTCTCCCTTCCCCACTTGTGCTCTCCCTCTCTCTTTCTCTCAAAATAAATAAACATTAAAAAAAAGAAAACAGTTCAACTCTCTTAAGGTTCACTTTCAAGATACATAAAAATTTGTTTCAGGGGACTTTATCTGCTTTGTGATGATTTGCTCTTGCCGTCATAACAGGACAGGAAATGTTGACTTCTTCTTTTCCTTCAACTATGGTGCCCTCAAAGCTTCTGAGACTATGACGTGCACTTGGAAAACTCGGCCACTACACTGACAGGCTGACTGGGCTTCTTTATCACAAGGCAGCAGAGCCACTGGGCACTCCTCCCACGGCTGGCTGACCCACCCGTAACTTCCTTTCTGGGAAGCTGCACATTGTGGCTTTCTGGCAGCCGGGGCCGCAGCCATCCCTGGGCTCACAAAGGATGCTTCAGAGGCCCTGGCACCTCCCCTCTTCTGCCACTTACACACACGGTATAAAGAAAATGGAAGGGGAAAGGCCAGTTTCCTGTCTGAACTCAAGAGACCTTTCGGACCCACATGACCGATGGGCAGTGCCAAGTCCGGACATCAACTATTCCCATATGTTATGTTAAGAGAACTCTCCTGCTTTTTTTTTTTTCCAGTTTTTTTCTAATTAGTCATCTATCAGTTTGGGCCCTATTACTGATTAACTGTTCTGGACACTTCCTAACTGAAGACAATAGAAGGAAAATATGTAATATATGAAATAATGACATGCCATTCACTAAGACATACATTATACAGACATTATTATAATTCAATGATGTGTACCTTATTTTTAATAACTGTTAAGATAATGACTTAACGTCCATTTGCTGGCTGTATAGCACTGAGGAAAGACATAGAGCAAATCCTCGTTGCTCCCTACGGCATTTTTCTCAGGGGGAAGCCAACAGACTTCCAATATCAGAATCACCTGAGGAGCTTCTAAACTCCTGACCTAAGGTTGGAGCACAGAATCCAGACATTCAAACTCACCCCAACTGACTGTGGATGGTCAACAAAGTTTGACCATCACGGCCCAAGCAGTGAAGTCTTAAAATCCATTCTAAGAAGCAGAGTGTATCTCCACAGCCTCGTTATACCTTTCATCCACATTCTATTTTCAGAATAAATGGGTTTCAGCCCATCATTTGTGTCTTCGGCTGGAAATACTCATTTCAAATCGACACGTTCCTCCCCACACACTCCTGCTAAGCAGCTATGTCCTTCAGCTACAGTCATTGTCCTACTTACAGCACAATTAACTCTCAGTTATGCCCAGCACACATGTTTTGGGTGAGGTCTCTCGTTCATGAAAACATCAGGAGGAGGAAACCTGCCCACTGCTTCCTCCTTTTGTGTGGGTGTCTTCATTGGTCTGTTGGGAGCCCTTGGTTTCTTATTAATTGTTAGGTATCAGTAATAACACTTCTCTGAGAATGTTTAAGCCTGACTCAAGTGAATCAAAACATATCGTGAATCTTTACGAAGTTCACCCTGGTTGGGGCGCCTGGGTGGCTCAGTCGTTAAACGCTCATCTTCGGCTCAGGTCATGATCTCCCGGTTGGTAGGTTTGAGCCCGTGTCAGGCTCTGTGCTGTCAGCTCGGAGCCTGGAGCCTGCTTCAGATTCTGTGTCTCTCTCTGCCCCTCCCCCACGCATGCTCTATCTCTCTCTGTCTCAAAAATGAATAAACATTAAAAAAAAATTAAAAACAAAAGTTCACCCTGGTTGACTTGAGACTCCCAGTAACTTCTCTCTTCAAAGGTTGGTTCTTTCTTGGGATCAAAAATGAGAAAGTCTGTCTTGGTGCCACCAAACCTCAGGTATGCAGGAGACAAACCTCTGGCCAAAGTACGGAGCTTTGTAGAACTGTTGGAAGACAAGCAAGAAAGTAAAGTTATTATTTTCCAAGACAATCCAGTGAAACATGTTTACTATCTTCTTTCTAGGTGGACCTATTTCTTAATATCTAGCTATATAGGCCTTGGAGGAAGAAGTCCTATGGTTATCATGGGGAAATTTCAGTCTGAATCTTTTTTTTTTTTTAAGTTTATTTACTTAGAAAGAGAGAGCTGGGAAGGTCAAGGAAAGGAAAAAGAGAGACAGAATCCCAAGCAGGCGCTGTTCCGTTAATGTAGAGCCCAACGCAGGGCTAGAGCCCATGAACTGTGAGATTGTGACCTGAGCTGATACCAAGAGTCAGATGCTCAACTGACTGAGCCATGCAGGTGCCCTTTATTCCGAATGTAACTGCAAAGTCACACTTCGAGGCACCTGCAGGCAATCTGGAGCTCTGACTCCGGTAAGAACTTCTATTTTAACTTGACAAGTAAGATAGCATTCAGGACTTTCAAAAAACCTGTAGCCTTTTATGATTGATGGAGGAAAAGAGGTTAAGAGAGGGGAAACTATAGGAAAGATGACTCTGTGTTTCTTTGAAAAATAGATTGTCTTCAAAAAAAATTTATGTTCCCAGAGAAGTTCATAAATGACTTAGGATTCTTCCTCTTCTCCCTAATTCCAGCTGTCAAGGAAAACCTTCCTTCTAAATTCAAGTCAAATGATAGATTGATAAGACTCTTAATTCCTATCATCAACTCCAATTTGAGCAATTCTTTTTTATTTTTATTTATTTATTTTTTATTTATTTATTGAGAGAGAGAGAGACAGAGTGTGAGCCAGGGAGAGACAGAAAGAGAGGGAGCCACAGAATCTGAAGCAGGCTCCAGGCTCTGAGCTAGCTGTCAGCACAGAGCCCAACACAGGGCTTGAACCCACCAACCCTGAGACTGTGACCTGAGCTGAAGTCAGACGCTCAACCGACTGAGCCACCCAGGTGCCCCTTCAATTTGAGCAAGTCTAAATGCATATCTCATCAAGTAAAAATTGCTCAGATGGCACCAAACGCTGTAGAATGATTTTTAATTCTTTCCCTCAGAAAGGTGAAGATGTCACGAATATTTAGGTGAACAAAATTAAGAGAATAGAAGAGCCACATAACAGGGTCACCCGCCATGCATTTTTGAAGTTTCACACATGTGATTCTGGCCACACTGTGCTCTGAATTCTCTTAAAACACATAAAACCCATGTAATGTAGTTCTTTGGAATGGTCTGATTAGTTAGCGTACATGTAGGTTCTTTCAAATTGGAAAATCATTCTAGGAGGACTAATTGATAATACCTCTTGACATCCTAATAAATAGAGACCTTACCTAAACTTTGAAGGTTTTGCTTAACTATATATACTGCTACGTAAAATGTTTGAAGGATGCCTTTAGGAGTGCCTGGGAGGTTCAGTCAGTCAAGTGCCTGACTCTTGGTTTTGACTCAGGTCATGATCTCACAGTTCGTGAGTTTGAGCCCCATATCAGCCTCGGTGCTGACAGCATAGAGTCTGCTTGGGATTCTCTCTCTCCCTCTCTCGCTGCCTCTCTCCTGCTCACTCGCTCTCCTCAAAATAAATAAACTAGAAAAAAAATTAAAGATATCTTTATTTATGCTTAAGAAAGAGAAATTAAAAGATGGAAATACACCAGAGGATAAGTCTCCTGCATTAAAAACTTCAGTGATTCCTCCTCAGCATTTTTACTGTACTCCCTAGGCACTTTTGCCTTCATGATCCCATTCCTCCATTAAAAAATATTTAAAATCATATTTTATGATGATATTTCTATAAAGACAAACACTATGATATTGAAATACTTTCTTTGATCTAAAAGTTCATTTTCTTTGGATCTTGAAAGAACTTAGAGGGGCTCCTGGGCGGCTCAGTCAGCTAAGCATCTGACTTCACCTAGATCATAATCTTGCAGTTTGTGGGTTTGAGCCCCACATTGCATGGGATTCTCCCCCTCTTCATCTCTGCCCCTCCCCTGCTTGAGCTTCCTCTCTCAAAAATAAATAAATAAATCTTAAAAAAAAAAAAAGAACTTAGAATATTTTCATGTTGTGGGGTCCTGGTATGAGGAAATGCAGCACAAAGTCAGGCTTCAGAAATGAAATCCTCACACCACTTGAAAATAAATGGAAATGCTAACTTGGACTATGTAAGGATCAGAAGAAAGCCATTTCCACTTTGCTACAAACCCCAATTTAAAAAAAAGCTGTAGGGAGGGGAAGAGAGTGCTGTCGTTTGATGGGCACAGAGTTTCAGTTTGGGAAGATACGAAAGTTTGAAAACGGGTGGTAGTAATGATTGCACAACAGTGGATGTAATTTTTAAATTAAAAAAATTTTTTTTAATGTTTTTATTTATTTTTGAGAGAGAGACAGCATGAGCAGGGGAGGGTCAGAGAGAGAAGGAGAAACATAGAATCCAAAGATAGGCTCCAGCCTCTGAGCTAGCACAGAGCCCGACATGGGGCTCAAACCCACAAACCGTGAGATCATGACCTGAGTCGAAGACAGACGCTCAACCGACTGAGTCACCCAGGTGCCTCTATTTTAAAAATTTTTTTAAATGTTTATTTATTTTTGAGAAAGAGAATGTGAGCAGGGGAGGGACAGAGAGAGAGGGAGACACAGAGTCTGAAGCAAGCTCCAGGCTCCGAGCTGTCAGCACAGAGCCCGATGCGGGTCTCGATCCCACAGACTGAGAGATCATGACCTGAGCCAAAGCCAGTCTTATGAGAACATACAAAGGGGAGTTTGGGCTGAGGAATAGGGTGTGATCAGAGGTTTTCACTGTTAGACATTCAAAAGGAATAAATCTGATCCAGATCAAAGATAGGTGGGACTGAAGGAAGTGTTCCAAGTGGAGAGAAATGTCTGTAAAGATCAGACGTAGAAGAGAATATGGCACCACTGAAGGGCTAACGGGTGTAGCTAAGCCTACAGATTGAGGGCAGGGAGTCGCAGGAGCAGGAGACAGACTGGAGAGGCAAACAGGGCCTCACCACGGAGGGACCGTGAGCCGCCATCTCCTGGACTCCGACTTTCTGTGAGGGAATATAGAGCTATGGAAAGGTTTACAGCAGTGGAATGGCCTCACCAGACTTCGGTTTTAAAAAAAGAATCTCAGGCTGTCGTGTAAATAACTAAAGAGAAGAGCGGAGACTATGGTCACATTTACGTAAGCAGAAAGTGATGGGCTCAGGTAAGATAACAGCAGAGAGGGTGGGGAGAGATGGGTAGGTAGAACTACTAGGTGTTTAACTGGGTGTTGCAGAAGAGTTGAGGATCCCCCTGGGAAGCGTCTTGGAAGATGGCATTATTTGCTGAGATAAAGAACAGGTAATAGATTGGAGGCGGGGATGAGGGCAAGGGGAGGGTATCAGCTTTGTAATATTTGAGATGCTAAAGAATGCCAGAAAAACTTATTTCCATCTGGCCCTTGGTCACGTGTAACAGGAACTCAGAATGCAGAGTCCTCAATCAAACTGTCAGTGACTAGTAACCCCCAGCCCACAGGGGCAGAGACACAGCCCTAAAACTGATACAAGGTACTTCCTCAGAGTCGCTTCAGACTGGTTCTGTTCCCCGTGCCTTTGGCCAGGCACCGATTCCCTGGCATTTTGATTGCAGTGGATGATAGAGGAAGCTCATTTAGATTTGTTATGTAGCTGGTATTTGCAAGCAATACCAGACACTGGTGCTCTCTGGGAAATGGAGGGAAAACCAGCACGATGTAGAAGGAGCTATGGGACCTTAAGATACATACCTGTGCACAGCCTGCGTCAGATGCCCTGGTCCCAGAGCCTGCTTCCCAGTGAGAGTGACTATACCACCTCGGGTCACTCTCCATCACATTGCCCTGCGTGTTCTTCAAAAAGGATTCACCACTTCCTGAAATTAACTTCCTTATTTATTTCCTTGGTTTACTATCTGTCTCCCCTCCACTGCTGTAAGCTCTGATCTGCTTGACTCATCAGAATCTCCTTAGCACCTACTTAATTAAGTGCAAGGCACATATTGGCGCTTAATAAATATTTGTTAAGTGAATGAACAAGTGAGTGCACCCTGGTGAAAGGGCGAATAGAGTCAACAAAGACGGTTTTCTGAACACAATCAAAACTCAACGCTACAGCTCCTGCCAAGTAAAAGAAGTCACATGCTTCAAAGCATTGGTATTTAAGACCTTTTTGACTATCTCCTTTGCAGGGAAACATTTCCTTGTTTTGAGAATACACTATTGATGCCCTTTGACAAAAACCAGACTTTAAAGAGCTGCCAAGCAGGTCATAAAAACAAAACTGATCAAAAGGACACTGTTTCTATCATATACAGGAAAAGAAAAGGCAGCGGAGTCTCTACCACCAGCACAGTGATATGGAAATAAGAACAGAACACGTAAAGCAGCTGCAGATATTCCATTTCCGGAGCAGTTTGTTAGGAGAAGGAAAAGACTGCAGGTATTTTTATCTTACCTTATGTGTAAAAATAAACTGCTTATCTCTGACACAAAAGCAGAGGTGTGCTGGGGCCAGCTTGTACCGGCTCATAGCAGCTGTGAGAGTCAGTTGTTGTATTTTGAGAACAAGTTATTAAACTGTTGGCAGTTTGAAATCAGCCACGGGGCGAGGATTTATACCACAGAAATCAGGAAAAAAAATTGAAAACAAACAAACAAAAACCCATAAATCAGTTTCCCTTCCTCCCCAAGAGCCAATTGCTAAACATGTCCTAGCACACCACTGCATGAATTCAAGCCTGGGGTGGGGGGTACCACCTAGGAGATTCCATGACGTGCAAAGAAGGCTTACAGCTGAGGCCTGAGGAATGTCAAACATTTGTGAAAAGCTAGAGAAAGAAAGGAAGTGTTAAAGAGGTGGGGGAAAGCCCCAGAAACGGAGCCAACATGGAGTTTCAATTGTCCACCTTGCCAAATGCTTCCAAGAGCCTCCGTTACTTTGCTTGGACTACAGTAACAGAGGACCACAAACAGTGCCTTATACAGGGACATTTACCATCTTTAAAAAAAATTTTTTTAATGTGTATTCATTTCTGAGAGACAGCATGAGTGGGGTAGGGGCAGAGAGAAACGGGGACATAGAATCCAAAGCAGGCTCCAGGTCTGAGCTGTCAGCACAGAGCCCGATGCAGAGCTTGAACTCACAGACTGTGAGATCATGACTTGAGCTGAAATCAGACACCTAACTGGCTGAGCCACTCAGGCACCCCATATATTTACTTTATTTTAGATGTGGAGGCTAGAAATCTGAAATCAAGGGCTAGCACAAGGCCACGCTCCCTCTAAAGTTACTGGGGAAGGATCTCTTCCAAGTTCTCTCCCAGCTTCTGGTGATTTCTCTGTGGCAGAGTTAACTCCTGTCCTCACACAGCACTCTCTCGGTGTGCGTATCTGTCTCCAAATTTCCTCTTTTTGTAAGGACATCAGTTATAATGGATTAGGGCTCCTCTGTTTCAGTACAACTAGTTCTTCATTAATTATATCCTCAGTGGTACTATTTCCAAATAAGGTCTCATGCTGATGTATGGGCTAAGACTCCAATGTATGAATCGTGGAGAACACTGAGAAATTTAACCCATAACTGAGACCAAATAAGATATAGACTGAAAGGTGTTCATTGGATTTTGCAGTGAAAGGCCATTGGTGATATTGTAAAGATGGACTTTATGACACTATGATAGGCACATTGTGAAGATGGACCAAGGAAGGAGCGGGCAGTAATGAAGTCCACAAAAGGGGAGGAGAGAAAGAGGGCAGTTACTGCAGAGGCACACGTACAGGGTGGCATTTGAGACAGGAAAGACTTGAGATATTTCTATGCTATGAGGAAGGACCCAGTCAAAGGGAGAAATTAAAGACGGGAGAGAAGACAGAAGAGATGACTGATAGAGCAAAGTCCTTGGGGAGGTTCCAGGGGACAGAGCAGAGCTAGAAGCGCTGGCCACAGGAGAGAGAAAGGAAGAAAGCAAGACGTGACCATGGTATGTGTGCAGGTTTGGTGGCAAGAAGATAAGGAAGTTCTTGTCTAGCAATTTCATTTTCTTTGGAAAACAGAAATGTGGTCATAGGTTGAGTGGTCAGACAGAGGTGACATTGGAATTTTAAGGACATGGAGCATGAGAGAGGCAGGGAAATGAAGAGTTAAGGGGTAGCACTAGGGCCAAGTAAGTCTGGAGGCCACAAATTTATAGGGCAACCCCTGTGGCCGGACACTCCCCTCAGCCCCAAGAGTTAATAGCCCAGCTACTCAGGGAGGCGCACCAAGACAGGAGGCAGAGGCAAATACATAAAAGTGGCGTATTAACATGCACTATAATTCATAGTTAGGTGATATTTTCCCTTCCCAGACTTTGTGATAACCTTCCCCTGCTAAGGGAAACTATAGCTGGACCGAGATCAGCTTGGGTTTAGCAGGAAGAACAATGGGGCAGGAGTTAGGGGATATTATCACAAGAATGATTCGTGTGGTAAACCAAGAAGCCCAGATGAGATGTAGAAATAGCAGAGACAGGAAGAGGCTATTATTCAGTGGAGGTATGTAACGGAACAGTTTGGTGGATCCACAGAGTGAAAATTTAAGAGGGTAAGGACTGTATAAGAATGGGAGATTTTCATTGAAGATTTCAGATGTCAAACGGTTTTTAATGATGAGAAGAGGCATGGCCATGGCATTAGGTGGTTGAAATGGGGTGAAGCAGTGTGTGCCAGTAAACTGGCTCCCTAAAGGCAAGTGCCCTGTTTTTTAGCACTTGCCAACTTCTGCCGTGATGTAAATACCCACCAGGGCTGATTCAGGATGGCAGTGATGATGTCAGTGAATGTGGAATTGGCAAGGCATGCGCACATTTCCATAAGACGGTACAAGCTGGTTCCAATACAGCACTGAGTGAAGAGGATTATGAAGCGAGGATGTGAAGAGATTGAGAGACATTTTATTCAAGTACACTTGAAGTCACCCAAGATGATGGTGGAAAGTGGGAGGGGAGAGAACTGAAATCAATGCTTATCTTAAATCGATAAGAAGTGAGTGGGAGCAAAGCACAGTGCAGTGATAAGGAGCACGGGATGAGAGCCACACATAGAGGGAGTGTACCTCACACTGGAGTCACGACCATCATCTCTAGCACGCGCTGGATTTGTGAAAACTTTGTTTTGGACACTTTGCATAAATTATGCAATCCCCAAACAAACCAGTGAGGAAGGTGTCATTATTATCCTCTTTTTACAGACAAGGAACCTGAACAAAAGGAGGCTATTCCCCAAGGTAACAATCCAGTAGGGATTCAAAATGGTGGGTGCGTTTGGTGAGCTGGAAGAGGGCTGCGGTATTGGAGAATGTGCAGTTTCTACTCCAGAGGGCTACCTCAGGGAAGCGGCCGCGTCTACTTCTCCACTTGGGTCTTCAGAGAAGAGCCAAGTTTCAGCGGGGCTGGGAATGTTCTGTGAGGAGGATAGAGCAGGGTACTATGCTAAGGGCTCCAGGCAGCACAGTGAAAGGTTTGGGAGAGAAGGGAACAATGAGCACTTAATCAGGGAGAGAGTGCTTCTGGGGGCGGGGGTGGTCAGATGTGAGTCTATGACTTGTAACTATTCTAAGTTCTCTGTCTCTCTGGCCTTGGTTAATTCTCTCAACAGACACACAGAGGGCCTGAGGTCATTTCCAACATCGGTTTTCAAAACGCGCACTTGACGCTGAGTATAAGTGGCTTTCCAAATATGAAAAGCAATTTTGTCCATGAAGATGCAGGGTTCTGATTATTGAAAGTCATTATCAATAACTATTTGTCAGGCTGGCACAAAGGAATGAACTTTGGCTGGGAAAAAATGAGCAAACCTTCATGAAAAGCAAGCGCAGCTGCATTATTACTACTGTCGCTATTCAAGCACCACCTTTCCTGCTCTGTGGTCCCTACGAATTCTCACACTGACTCAGGCTCTACGTGTTTTCCCTATATTAGAGGACTGTGTGCGTATCCTGTTTGCAGTGTGGACTTCACTGCCAAGACTGTAACCACTAGCCAGGCTAGGTGGCTAGGATTTGACATGTGGCTAGTCTGAATTGAGATGTGCTAGGAGTATAAAATATACATCAGATTTTGAAGACTTGATTTGAAAAAGAACATAAAATACCTTGTTAATATTTTTATATTGGTTACATGTTGAAATGATAATACTTTGGATATTTTGCATTACATAAAATATATTATTAAAATTACCTTTACCAGTTTCTTTTATCTTTTTTTAACATGGTTTACCAAAATTTTTTATTTTTATTTTTTTAATGTTTTTATTTACTTTTGAGAGAGAGAGAGAGAGAGAGCATGCAGAGGGCAGAGAGAGAGAGAGACACAGAATCCAAAGCAGGCTCCAGACTCTGAGTTGTCAGCACAGAGCCTGACACTCCAACTCACAAACCATGAGATCATGACCTGAGCTGAAGGTGAATGCTTAACTGACTGAGCCACCCATGCGTCCCCCCAAAAAGTTTTAAATTACATATATAGTTTGCATATGAGTCTCATGTTATATCTGTCGAGCCATGCTGGTGTCAACGCTCCCTTCTTTGAGGGCCAGTCCTCTTCGGAGCTCTGCACATAATCAGGTTTAGGAAGTTTTTGATCAGGCTGTTGATTAGGTACCTTTGGGAAGAAGGCAAACTGAAAAGATGTTCCTTTCCAATTCTAGACTGTTCTATCATTGGAACTTAAGTTCTGGGCACCCTACATTCTCTAATTGCAAATGTGGAGAAAAACAGAACCACATCTGTTGGCGGTGATGGGAAACCAGAACCTCGCCATCTGGATAGATTTGCCTAGGACTCCGTTGGCACCTCAGAGGTTTGGGTCCTGATCCTCTTACTCCCGGATCAGTGCTTCTTTTCATTATATCAATCTTCTCAATTTGTTTCTGGACGATCTGCTTCTTCTATAACCTACCCTACTGCCTTTATAAAATATGAAGGGCTTACTTTATTTTTGTATACTCTCGTCCCTGCAATTAGTATTTAGGTCCAGACTCTGCTCCTCCATGAATAGCTGGCTGACTAGGGGGCAGTTAACGAGTCTCCCTAAACCTTAATTTATTCATTTTTCTTTAATTTTTAAAAATTTAAAAATTGTTTGTTTATTTTGGAGAGGGACAGAGCATGAGTAGGGCATGGGCAGAGAGAGGGAAAGACACAGAACCTGAAGCAGTCTCCAGGCTCTGAGCTGTCAGCCCAGAACCCAACGTGGGGCATAAACCCACCAGCCCTGAGATCATGACCTGAGCCAAAGTCAGACGCTTAACCAACTGAGCCACCCAGGCGCCTTCTTCATTTAAAAAAAAATTTTTTTTAATGTTTTATTTATTTTTGATACAGAAGAGACAGCGCATGAGAGGGGGAGGGTCAGAGAGAGAGGGAGACACAGAATCTGAAACAGGCTCCAGGCTCTGAGCTAGCTGTCAGCACAGAGCCTGACGCGGGGCTCGAACCCACGAATGTGAGATCTGACCTGAGCCGAAGTCGGAGGCTTAACCAACTGAGCCACCCAGGCGCCCCTTCATTTTTTAAAATGGAGATAATAATAGTACTGACCTCATAGTTTTGTAGGAAGGAATAAATGGGTTAACACCTAGGAGATGCTACAAACCTGGCCTGGCATAGGACAAAGGCTCAATTAGTGCCAGCTATTTTAATGACCCTCTCCTATTACTTCAGCTTTGCTCTGCTCAGCCCTCCCTCGCCCTCTTTGCCCAAGCGTCTTCCCCTTTGAGGAACTGTGCCAGAATAACACCCATCTCACAGCTGTTAAGCTTAGTGTTGCCTTCTGAGATGGCCAGGTCACGTTGGGCCTGGGGAGAGGGACTCTCAGACGCTCACTCGGAAGCTAGCTCTTAGCTGAAAGTGAGGGGAGCTCCTGCTTATCTGAGCCTTGGTTAGTCTTTTCGGTTGGTCTTTTCGAGTCTCAGCTGGGAATAGTATGGGAACAGTATGGGAATGCTTCCAGAGGCCCCTGGGGAGCAGGCATGGGAGCCGGTGCCAAGGGAGGGGACCAGAGTGGTCAGGAGCCAGTCCTGGGAGAAGCCCGCATGAGCAGGAATACACTGAGTTTTGTAAACCAACGAAACAGTCATATCTATTGCACAATATGCTCTTTTGGTTTTCATTGTCCTCCAACCTTTAGGATAATGGTGATGGCCAGCGGGGAAGAAAGACAGCTATGGGAGACGAGGAGACAAAGGTATCACCTTGCTAAACTGCAGATGGAAGTTCTGTGTGTGCTGGCGGTGGGATGAGGATGAGTCAGTGTGTTAGCTTGACTGCAGGGGGGTCAGGCCTGGACCCTAAAAGTCATGCTGTTGGTTTTTCCTTTTGGATGTGTTTCTCCAGGAAGAATCCCCAGATGCCCTTCCTTGGGGAGGGGTGGGCACATGCTAGCTGCAGCAGCGGACCAGGACTGGAGTTCTCCCGTTTCAGGAAAGTGGTTTCAGTGGCAGTGCCTCTGTTTTTAGCAAGGCACGCCCACACCCTCTCTTGTCCTATTGTCACCCCCTGCCCCCCACCTCCCAAGCCAGGCCTGGGGTCCTCAGACATGGAGCCCTGTGGTTCAGCATTTCTGCAGAGTAATCTTTCTGTCCCCCAACAGCTGTGTGGTATTCAGCTTCCTATTCTCAAGGGGAGGGGCAAAACGTGGGGGTTCCTCTCCACCAGGAAATCCACCCTTTTCTACCACAGTGCAAGATGGTTACTCTGACCAAAAGAAACCCACAGAGAACTGGTGAATGATTAGCAAATACTTCTTATTTTCCAGGAAGAAGCAATGACTTTAAAATTTGAACACTTTGTGTCAAACACTGTGCTAAGTACTTACATATTGTCTCATGAAGTCCTCAGAACAATCCTACCCAAAGGCTTTAGAAATTCTATTCTACAGGTGGAAGAATCGAGGCTTGGCGTTGCCAAGCAACCTGTACCAAGCAAGCCAACCAACTGTGGCAGAACTGGGAATCAAGCCGGTGTGGTTGGACTGCCACTCTCTTAACCATTAGGCTACCTGTTTTTATGCGCAGAATAAATGACAAATTAGAAATGGCAGCTGACAGCGTGGGGTTAGAAAGGACAGGATGTAGGTGTTTGGCAATGGTGAGATTCCCAGTTGTTTGGGTTGGTTGAGGTGTGGACATCTCTGGAGGCTCTCATGACCTAGATGAGTGGACTAGATGACCTGGGACTGTCCCTTCAGCTCCCTGTCTTGGGATCAGCCTGCACTTCGGAGGCTGGAGCCAGTGAATATGCACCAGTTTGTCTCTCTCAGGGAAGGAAAAAATTACAGCTGAGTTTGCAGCCTCATGTTGGAAGAATATCTTTTTATTAAGGCTCTGTAAGTCACTGCAATAGTCTCATAGGTCTCCTTTACTTAATATTTAGATTTTTTAAAAAAGTTTATTTATTTTGAGAGAGACAGATGGTGAAAGTTGAGGAGGGACTGAGAGAGAGGAAGAAAGAGAATCCCAATCAGGCTCTGCAATGTCAGCACAGAGTCTGATGAGGGGCTCACAGTCATGAAACCCTGAGTGAGGTCATGACCTGAGCCCAAACCAAGAGTGGGAGGCTTAACCACCTGAGCCACGCAGTTGCCCCAATACTTAGATTTATTTTTAAAAAATAGCGTAATACTGGAAATCTCTGTACCTTGTGCTCAACTTTGCTGAAACTGCTCTTTAAAGGTTTATTTTAAAATATATAAAATTATATTTTATTTATACATACACATGGCACACACAGTTAACCTTCTTTAAGACTTTTAACATTTGACTCCTTTTCTTTTTTCTTTTCTTTTTTTTCTTTTTTCCTTTTAACCTTCCCAGCAGAGTTTATGAGCAGGATGCCTGGTCCACAATCTTACCTGCCCTACACTGTGCTGCAAGTTCAAGGGCTCACCGCCCCCCAGGTGCACTTGCCCTCTTTCAGAAGTGTTTTGGGGCAGTGGGCAAGTTTCTTTTCCCGTAATACCTGGCCCTTAGTGGGCGCTCAGGCAACTCTTGCGGAATGAATGAAGGCGGGAAAGAGAGGTTTGGGGGCGGCTGTCGCGGGAGAGGGAGGGAGGGAAGGTGGGATGGGATGAAGGCGAGCGACCCACCCAGAGACAGGAAGGTTCCCGGGCGTGGCTGTCAGGAAGACAGGACCCGGGGACAGGCGGAGGCCGGCGCTTACCCCAGGAAGGTGAGGAACCGCGGGTCCGTGGCCAGGTTGGCGTCGATGGTGAAGGACAGGAAGGCGGGACTCACCAGGCGCACCGGCCGCTCGGTGGAGAAGTCCAGCGCCACGGCGTCGTCGGCCCGCGCGAGTCCCCCCGGCGCGCGCGGGGAGAAGGGAGCGAGCGGCCCCAGGAGCAGCAGCAGCGGCAGCCCCGGCCTCCAGCGCAGCAGCATCTCGGCCGCACCTGCTGGCCCGCTCGCGGCGCCTCGCAGCCGGAGCCCCGACCCCGCGCCGCCTCCCGCCACGCCGCAGCGCCCTTTTCTCCCTCGCGCCTCACCCCTCCCACTGCGCCCGGCATCCCTCCCACCCCTGCCCCGCATCCCTCCCCCGGCTCCCTCTACTCGCCGCCCCGCCT
>NC_043700.1:129360845-129382947 GCF_006229205.1 Suricata suricatta | reverse complement strand
CCCAAGGTCGTGGCGCGCGTGTCCCACTTCCAGGCTTCATGTGGGTGGCGCCAGGTCTTCTGACCCTCAGCTAAAACCTCCAGTTGAGCATTCCTCGCCCCCCTCTCTCATCTGGCTCAGCAACACTTGTCTGTCACTTGATTAACCGTATGTCCTCTGTCTCTGACCGGAGAGCTGTTCCCCAGGCGTATTACTTTTACCTGAAAACAAAATCTGACCTGGGAATTGGCTCACCTACAGCTAGAAAGATATCAGCCTGCAAAAATTCCTTACCACTTTGTCATGAAAACAGTACTGAAACTCAGGACATGAAGCCTCCACACAAACCCCAGATAGTGATTGTTCCTTGAATTTGGAGCCTTTGACAAATCCCCCGTCTGTATATTTATCTTTAGCTGTTAGGTAAACTCCTTCAGTTTTCCCCTGATGCCTTACATTGATAAATAACTGTGACCAGCACCCTGCACTGAGGGCTTACTTTATGCTGCATGCCTAAGAAGTGCTTTACTTGTATTCTCTTTTCTTCATTCCCACAACTCTACCAAGTGCGTGTTATGCTACGTTTACACACGAGGGCCCAGGTTCTGTCCAAGTGTCAAATTGGGATGTGAAGACAGTCACACAAGCCCTGAGCAAGTGGCAGCCTGGCTCAGCTGAAACATAACTTCCTCAAAGAGGCTATGCTGAAACTCCAGGCAGCTCAAAGTCCCCATGACACACTCTCACCGCACCCCAAACTGGCTAGTTCACTAGTATTGTGACTACTGCTCCCATATAGGGCTCATCTGCTAGATTGTAGGTAGACTCCATGGAAGCAGAGACGGGGTTTGTCTTGTCCATTGCACTAACTAAAGCTTTGTGCTTGGCACTTAGTGGGCATCCATTAAATATTTGTTAACAAGTGACACCAAAACGCTTAGAATTTTCTGAGACTGCACCACCTATAAATAAAATAAATAAATAAAAATGGATTGGGGCTCCTGGCTGACTCAGTCGGTAGGGCACACAACTCTTGATCTCAAGTTCAAGTCCCACTTTGGGGGGAAAAGCTTACTTAAAAAAAATAGGTAAATAAAAATGGATTCTTTTAAAACATCTAATTTGCATAGATATGTCTATTCTTAGGCAACTTAGAAGTTAACTATATAGTTAGTTGAGGAAGGTGACAGTTTGAAGGTTGTGTGTATCAGTTACTATTTTGCAACCTGAATGAAATTTATATCCTGCAACGATACGTAAGAAAAACATTCAAACATAAACCAAATTACCAGGATATGACATGGCGGTAGACATGCAAGTGGGAAGCAGATGCCTAGGCTCTTTCTCTGCCTTTGCCACGACATCGATCTTCCATGCCATCCCAAAGGGCAAAAGTGACAATTTCTTGGGAATATTTGGGTGATTTGAAAAGTGGATCGTTGCCAGTTTTCTAAACTGTGAGTCCTTGTGACATCCTGAGACGTAGGCCAGTGCTTTTGACATGCAAGTTACTAATATAGAAACTGGGAAGACATAAATGAGGAAGCAAAGAAGAATGACTTGCACATGTGATGGTCTGTGTTTGAGATGAGATGAGTTTCTGGCTCCTGGATCTAAGTTGCTTTGATCCATTATGCCATACAGGAGGACTAAATGGGCGCACGGGAGTGGGGAATATACAGCAACATTAATGGAAATGATCATTTCAGAAACACTTTGTAATTGGACACCTTACATTTTTATGGCAAGTTCCAGCTTACATACATCCTAGCTAGAGCTCTTCTACATGCATCCTAGACCTGCAACTTGAAAGGTTGGGACACTTTTTCAACTCCCAGGGCCTCAATTTTCTCATCGATGAAGTGGGAATAATAGTGCAAATTTCACAATGCATTTTTTGAGAATTTACTCAAGATACGTAATCCATCTAGCTCTGTATACAATATGAAGTAGGAATTCAACAGATATGTTTTTATTATTATTATTATTATTACTTCATTTAATCTTAACCATAACCTTGTGAAGTAGATGTAGACCCAGGTTTCTGATTCCAAGTCCAGAGTTTTTCCACTATGTCACACAGATTTGGTAACTCACAAATTATGGGATGATAATGACTTAGAAATAAAAATCTTTTGGCACAAAAACAGACACTCAGACCAATGGAACAGAATAGAGAATCCAGAAATGGACCCAGAATCATATGGCCAATTCATCTTAGACAAAGCAGGAAAGAATATCCAATGGAATAAAGACAGTCTCTTCAGCAAGTGGTGCTGGGAAAACTGGACAGTGACATGCAGAAAAATGAACCTGGACCCCTTTCTTACACCTTACACAAAAATAAACTCAAAATAGATGAAAGACCTAAATGTAAGACAGGAAGCCATCAAAATCCTCATGGAGAAAACAGGCAAAAACCTCTTTGACCTTGGCCATGGCAACTTCTTACTCACCATGTCTCTGGAGGCAAGGGAAACAAAGGCAAAAATGAACTATTGGGACCTCATCAAAACAAAAACTTCTGCACAGCAAAGTAAACAATCAGCAAAACCAAAAGGGGTCCAGTGGAATCGGAGAAGATATTTGCAAACAACATATCAGATAAAGGGTTAGTATCCAAAATCTATAAAGAATTTATCAATCTCAACACTCAAAAAACAAATAATCCAGTGAAGAAATGGGCAAAAGACATGAATAGACGCTTCTCTAAAGAAGACATCCAGAGGGCCAACCAGCACATGAAAATTGCTCAACATCACTCATCAACAGGGAAATAGAAATCAAAACCACACTGATATACTACCCCACACCCATCAGAATGGCTAACATTAACAATTCAGGCAACAACGGATGTTGGTGAGGATGTGGAAAAAGAAGATCTCTTTTGCACTACTGGTGGGAATGCAAACGGGTACAGCCACTCTGGAAAACAGTATGGAGGTTTCTAAAAAAAATTAAAAATAGAACTACCCTACAACCTAGCAATTACACTACTAGGTATTTATCCAAGGGATTCAGATATGCTGTTTTAAAGGGGCACATGCACCCCAATGTTCATACCAGTACTATCAACAGTAGACAAAGTATGGAAAGAGTCCAAATGTCTATAGACGGATGAGTAGTAAAGAAGAAGTGATATATATATATATATACAATGGAGTATTACTCGGCAACCAAAAAGAAGGAAATCTTGCCATTTGCAACTATGTGGATGGAACTAGAGGGTATCGTGCTAAGCAAAATTAGTCATAGAAAGACAAATATCATATAACTTCACTCATATGAGGACTTTAAGGTACAAAACAGATGAACGTAAGGGAAGGGAAGCAAAAATAATATAAAAACAGGGAGGGAGACAAAACATAAGAGACTCTTAAATATGGAGAACAAACAGAGGGTTACTGGAGAGGTTATGAAGGTAGGGGGATGGGCTAAATGAGTAAAGGCATTAAGGATTCTACTCCTGAGATCATTGTTGTACTATATGCTAACTAACTTGGATGTAAATTAAAAAAAAAAAAAAGAAATAAAAAATCCTCAGGGACACCGGGGTGGCTTGGTTCACTAAGCATTCGACTTTGACTCAGGTCACGATCTCAGAATTCATTGGTTCGAGCCACACATCAGGCTCCGTGCTGACAGATCAGAGCCTGGAACTGCTTCAGATTCTGTGTCTCCCTCTTTCTCTGCCCCTCATCTGCTTGTGCTCTCTCTCTCTCTCTCAAAAATAAATAAGCATTAAAAAATGAAGTAAAAGTTCTTAAAATGAACTAGGACAGTTCATGTGGATCATTTAATAATTATAAAGTGGTTATCATGTCCATGTGGCCTTTGGATTGACTTTCTCTACCGGCATTGGATTTTTAGGGACTCACACAGGTTTCCCTGGTCAATAACTGCAAATACTCATAAGACAATAAGCTGAATTTGGAGCACCTTCAGAAAAGAATAATCTTTTCATTTGACTCTCTAGAAAATTAAGATTTTTCTAATGTAGAAATCCCTTAGTGGGGGCAATTTCTAAAGCATTTTTTGTTCCCTTTAGGCTATGTAAATTGTTCACATAAACTATATTGTTTTGAGTTATTGGATTAGACTTACTAAATTTAAGTTTTGGTTTAAATTTTCTGGTTATCAAACTATACTCTAGAACAAGGAGAAATAAAAACAAATGTGTGGTAAGGGCTGGAAAGAAGGATGTTAACATGTATTCAGTGCACTCTGTTCTTCAAGGGGCTTTCACATATTTGTCTATTCGTCTAATCATTCAAATATCTGTTGGGTGCCTACCATGTGCCAAGCATTCAGCTAAGCTGCAGTAAGATTACATTCTCTTCTAGTTAATGTCCATATGTACATGCTATAAATATATATTTCTCTGTGTCTGTAGGAAAGTGGCTACTTGGAGCCAGTGAGTAAGCCAGAGGGTGCCAGAGAAAGCAGGAAATGTCCCTAGAATAAGGACTCCTAAGTTCCAGCAGTCACATACACACACAGTAACCAGTTGGGTTATTATGGTGTAGGCTGAAGGATTATTCAAAAGTCCCCAGAGGAGAGCTGACTGCCCAATTCTGGTCACCAGTCTCTGGGATGATGAGGCCCTATTAATTATACTCATGCCAAAAAGGCAGAATAATGTGAATTAAGCTAGATATTATTTGTTGTTACTCCCAGGCTCAGTAAATGGTGTGAACAATATAAACGTGGGGCAGAGAAGGGAGAGTTCCAGGAAATGCATTAGAAATAGGGAAGTGGTTGGGGTGGGGAGATAGGGAGGAGATGTCCTATCCTAACATTATATGTGGGCAAACTCTCTACTCTGTTCTTAACTTCTGACCAGGTGTCTAGGTAGTTTTGGGCTCTCTCAAGAAATAAGTGCTATGCTACTGGGTATTTACCCCAAAAATACAAAAACACTAGTGCAAAAGGATATATACATCCTTATGTTTATTGCAGCATCATTTAAAATAGCTGAATTATAAAAGTAGCCCAAGTGTCCACTGATAGTTAAATGGATAAAGAAGATGTGTATATATACAACGGAATATTACTCAGCCATAAAAAAGAGTGAAATCTTGCCATTTGCAACATGAGTGGAGTTGGAGAGTATAATGTTAAGCAAAATAAGTCAGTCGGAGAAAGACAAAGCCATATGATTTCATTCATATGTGAAATTTAAGAAAACAAAACAAACAAGCAAAGATTTTTTAAAAATAGAGAGAGAGATACAAACCAAGAAACAGACTCTTAATTATTGATACTAAACTGATGGTTACCAGAGGGGAGGTCGGTGGGCGGATGGGTGAAATAAAGGATGGGGATTAAAGTATACTTATTATGATGAGCCCTGAGTAATGCTGTGCAGAATTGTTGAATCGCTATATTGTATATCTGAAACTAATATAATACTGTATGTTAACTATACTGGAATTAAATTTTTAAAACTTAAAAAACAGAAAGAAAGAGAAAGAAAGAAAGGAAGGAAGGAAGGAAGGAAGGAAGGAAGGAAGGAAGGAAGAAGGAGAGAGCTATAAAGTAAGCTGAAAGCATCTCCTGTTTTGTTGGCTCCAGTTAGCCAGGAAGATGGGGTGTGTAGGAAAGAGTCCTCCCAGCGGAAGCAATTTAGAGGGAGTGATGGAGGCCTTATAAGGGCTACTGTTTACATCCAGCAGAAGTGCATTTTAATCGGTCAATAAGTTGGGCAGACAATTGCTTCTATAACTTTTACTGAATAGTTGTTTCAGGTATGATTGTGGAATTATTTGGCTATTGCATTAGACTTGGTCATTAGTTAACAAAATGAAAAGAAAATCGAAAATACTATGAATGAGAAACATGGCTTCATTAAGTTCTTTCTTTTCAACAGGTGGGAAATCATTGGGTGTACTGATGAGGACAACTCTCTACCCTTGATCTGATGTTCTTCCGTTGTAAGCAGACCCAATGTGCATTTAATTCTGAAGGAAAAACTCATATTTTGGAACTTATCCAAAAATGCTAGAGGGGCACCTGGGTGGCTCAGTCAGTTAAGCGTCTGACTTCCGCTCAGGTCATGATCTCATGGTTTGTAAGTTCAAGCCCCACATCGGGCTCTATGCTGACAGCTCAGAGCCTGGAACCTGCTTCAGATTCTGTGTCTTCCTCGGCCCCTCTACCACTTGCACTCTGTTTCTCTGTCTCTTAAAAATGAATAAATATTTTAAAAAATTTTTAAATGCTAGAAAATAGCCTTATTATAATTCCAACTTAGACAAATAAGCTTTATTTAAAAATTTATGAGGGGCGCCTGGGTCACTCAGTCAATTGGGCATCTGGCTTCGGCTCAGGTCATGATCTCATGGTTCATGGGTTCGAGCCCTGCATCAGGCTCTGTGCTGACAGCTAGCTCAGAGCCTGGAGACTGCTTCCAATTCTGTCTCCCTCTCTCTCTGACCCCCCTCCCCGGCTCACGCTGTCTCTCTGTCTCTCAAAAATAAATAAAAACATTAAAAAATATTTAAAAGAAATTTATGAGACAATTGAGGAAACACGGACTGGATAGTTAATGACATCAAACAAGTTATTGTTAAATTTCTTTAGGATAATGGCATTGTGGCTATTTTTCAAGATTCCTTATCTTTTAGAGATATAGGCTGAAATGTTTGTGGGTACACTGATACGGTGTTTGGGATTTGCTTCAATGTTAACTCAGCAGGAGGAGGGAAGTGGGTACGGGTTTGGGTGAAATAAGACTGACCATGAGCAAATAATTATTGTAGCAGGGTGATAGGTATGTAATGCACACAGTATCTCTGTTACCTGCATGTTAGGAGGAAGTCTGCGCTGTCTTTTCCCAAAATGGGAATGGCTTTGTTTTATTTCTGTCTATGAAGTGAATTTGTGTTCTTTTTTTAAAAATTAGTGTATCTAGTAGCAACTCAAATGTCCATCAATGGGTGAATATAATATAAACAAATGTCGTATATACTTAAAATGGAATATTATGGAGTTATAAAAGGAAGGAAATCCTGTCATATTACAGGATAGATGAACCTTGCAAGATAAGTGAAATAAGCCATATAATTCCACTTATATGAGTTCCTACATTAGTCAAATTCATAGAGACAGGTGGTAAAATGGGGGTTGCCAGGGGCGGGGGTAAGTGGGAAACTGGGAGTTGTTTAATGGGTACAGAGTTTCAGACTTGCAAGATGAAAAAGTTCTGGAAATCTGGTTCACGACAATATGAATAGCCTTTTCACGACTGGACTGTACACTTGAAGATGGTTGAAATGGAAAATTTTATGTGATTTTTTTACCACGATAAAAAAATTTTAGGTAGTACTTTTAGAAAAGGAATAAAGAAGAAAATAAATATCTCCTTATCTTGCAGCCTAGAAATAATTAGCATTAATTGATATGTACCCTTCCATACATTTTTTCTGTGGACACACACACACACACACACACACACACACTAGCTTAATGAAATATGGGATCATACTCACTTAAGATATCTTAAGGAAGATATCTTTTCATTCTATAAATAGGTTTTCATGCCCTATTTCAGCGGTTGCAGAGTTTTCCACAAATTAGATGTATGGCAGAATAAAACTTTGGTAGTTCTTCCCCACATTTTTGGTCTCAGGACTCCTTTATGCTATTAAAAATTACTGAGATCCCAAAGAATTTTTTGTAGGCTATATCTGTGATGTTTAATGTACTGGATACTAAAACTGATCAATTAAAAAGACTTATTTATTAATTATTTTTAAAATAACTATAATAAACACATTTCACATTAATACAAATAACATTTTTAGGGTAAAGAGCTATCTTTCCTAAAACAAGTGTGTGAGTGTGAAGGGTGGCACTGTTTTACATTTCTGCAAATGTCTTATCTAGCTTAGGAGACAGCTAGTTCTCATATGAACTGCGGTCAACGTGCTATGACATTACATGTGCAGCTTCTAGAACACTGCACTGTACTCTTATAAAAGACTGAAAATGAAAAGATCAAATAACATCTTGATATTATTGTGGAAAGAGTTTTAACCTTGCAAAAGTGTCTGGGACCTTTCATGAACTATGGATCGCATTTTAAGAACGGTTGTTTTTATAGATATTACTCTATGTCCTTAAATTTTTTTAAATTTCAGCATTATTAAGGTATAGTGACAAATAAAATTGTAAGATACTTATGGTGTACTATGTGGATTTTTTGATATATGTATACATTATGAAAAAATTTTCCCCAACTAGTTAATTAACACATCCATCACTGTACATATTTACCTTTGTGCGTGTGTGGAGGGACATTTAAGGTCTACTTTCTAAGCAAACTCCAATTATATAATATAGCATTATTGACTATAGTCACCACGTTTCACATCAGATCCTCAGATCTTATTCATCTAATAGCTGAAAATTTGCGTCCTTTTACCAACGTCTTCATGTCCTTTTTTTTTTCTATCTAGCCTTCCCTTTGGAACAAGTAGCCAGTCAGGCTCATTGTGGGGGGTGAGGGGTGGGATGAAAAGGCAGGGGAAAGAAAAAAAACGTTCATTTCCAAAAGTCTAAACCTAAACCCTTGAAGGAGATTGTATGAGGGGCATCAGAGGTGACATTTCACTGTAGTGCAGTCTTCTGACCTTGTACGCATCTTGACACACATAGACAATTACAGCATTTGCAGGGCATTCCGGAGGAAATCTATATATACGCCTGGTGAAAAATGCATTCCATTTTGGATGTTATATAATTATGGTAAGAAACATAAGTACAGAGCATATGTTTGCTAAATATCTGATTTATAGACAACTTCCAAATATTGCTCCTTCCATTTTTTTAACAAAAGACTGGAATTTGATTTCATGGACAAAACTTTTTAATATCCACGGTTGTGTTTCAAATGGCTTATCCTCATCTTGATTAAAAATTTTAAATGATAATCACTTCAAATTCTTTAAAAAATTTTTTTTAATGATTATTTATTTTGAGAGAGAGACAGAGACAGAGTGCAAGCTGGGGAGGTGCAGAGAGAGAAGGAGACACAGAATCCGAAGCAGGCTCCAGGCTCTGAACTGTCAGCACAGAGCCCAGCGTGGGGCTCAAACTCATGAAGTGTGAGATCATGACCTGAGCTGAAGTTGGGTGCTTAACCAACTGAGCCACCCAGGCTCTCCAATTCAAATTCTTTTTTTCAATTGAAATATAGTTGACACACAATATTACATTAGTTTCAGGTGTACAAAGCGGTGATCCGAGGAGAATGTATGTTATGTTGTGCTCATCACACGTGTGGCCATCTCCTGTCACCAAACAACGCTATGACAGCACTGCTGACTATATTCCCCATGCTGAACCTTTTATCCCCGTGACTCACTCATTCCATAATTGGAAGCCTGTACCTTCCACTCCCCTTCACCTATTTTGCCGAAACCTCCACCTCCAAACTCTTGATAAAATTTTGCTCACATAAGTAGATAATAAGCAATTTTCATTTTTTAAAACAGTGGTAATTATATTTAAAGAATCTCATGGCAGTTCTTTTTCTTTCATGGCAAAGATAATGTTGGAATTTCCTGATAAAGTGAGTGGACTTTTAGATATAATGAACTTTTTCACAGGAAGTACTTCAAAATAATGATGAAGTTGCAATGGGCAGAAAGAGCTTGCAGTTGACCAGGGAGCAGATGGACCAATAAAACTTCCAGCTGACATCAGGGTGGGCGGATGCCTGGAGGACCAGTGATGCCCATCTCTTGGCTGCTCCCTACATGCATGGCACCCTAGCATTGCCTACAAGCACCCCAACACTCAGATATAACCCTATGGAAGAGGCAAAAGTCTTAATTGATTGAGATTGCATCAACCCCTCCTATGTAAAGGGTTCAAAACAAAAATTGTCACTGAAAATGTTTTAAAGTTTTATATTTAGTGCACACCGCAGTTTGTGCTCTGAAATTCATTTCTGCACCAGTTTTTATTTAGTTTATTTCCAAATGTTTTGTTATGATAAACACCATTTTGGGAAACTTCCTTCCACACACTTTTTCTTTTTTCAGCTAAATTGTGATTATTTCCTTAGATTAAGTTGCTGAAACAGATTTGCTGGATCAAAGGTTTGGCATCTATCTATCATCTGTCTATCTGTCACCTGTCATCTATTTACATTTTGTGTTTTTTTTTTAAGGGCTTTGTTACACGTTGGTCGAATAATCTTAAAAGTTAACTACTGGGAGACTGGATGGCTCAGTCAGTTGAGCATTTGAATCTTGATTTTGACTCAGGTTATGATCTCAGGGTCATGGGATATGGCCCTGAACTGGGCTCCTCACTGAGCGTGGATCCTACTTAAGTTCTCTCACTCTTTCCCTCTGCCCCATTCCCCCATGCACGCCCTCTCTCTTAAAAAAAAAAAAAGTTGTTAACTGCTTAAAAAAATAAAAATTAAAATGTAAGGGGTGCCTGGATGGCTCAGTTGGTTGAGTGCCCAACTCTTGATTTCGGCTCAGGTCATGATTGCAGGGTTGTGGGATTGAGCCCTGAAATGGGCTGCTTGCTGAGCTTAAATGGGCTGCTTAAGATTCTCCCTCTGTCTCTTTCTCTCTCTCCCTTTGCCCCTGTCCCCAACTCATGCTCTCTCTTTCTAAAAGAAAAAGAAAAAAAACTTTAAGTTGTTAACTACTCATAACTTTTTCTATCATTTTATTATAAAAATTGCAGATACGTAGAAAAGTTGAAAGAATAACACCCATATAACTACAGAGCATAAGTTCTGTAATTAACATTTTGCTATTTGTTCTATCGTATGTCTAACCACCCAACCAACCTTCTTATTTTTTAATTGAGATACAATTCTCATATCATAAATTCACCTTTCTAAAATGCTCAATTTAGTGGTTTTTTTGTACATTCACATAATTGTGTGGCCATCACCATGAATCCCAGAACATTTTCATTACCCCATTAAGCAGTCACTCTAAATCTCCATCTGCTTTCTGTATTTATGGATTTGCCCATTTTGAAGACTTCATACAAAAGAAATCCTACAATATATGACCTTTTGTGTCTGGCTTTTTTAACTTAGCGCAGCATTTATAAGGTTCATCTGTGTTGTAACATGAATCTGTACTTCACTCCTTTTCATAGCCAAATAATATTCCATTGTGTGGATATACCACAAGCACTTGTCCTTTTACCAGTTGACAGACGTTTGCATTTTTTCAACTTTTTGGCTATTACATATAATGTTCCTATGAACACTTATGTAAATTTTTATGTGCATATATGTGTATACACCTTGGGAGTAGAAGAGATGAGTCATACAATAACTCTATGTTTAACATTTTGGAGAGTTGCCAAATTGTATTCCACAGTGTCTATAATATATTACATTCCCATTAGCAGTATATGAAGGTTCCAGTGTTTCCACATCCTTTCAAACACGTGTTATTTTCTGTCTTTTTGATTATAGTCTTATAGAAGTGAAGTGATATTTTCTTGTGGCTTTGATTTTTATTTCCCTAATGACAAATCATGCTGAACATCTTTTCATGTTCTTATTGGCCATTTGTATATTCTTTGGAGAAATATCTATTTAAGTTCTTTGCCCATAATCTTTTTCTTTTTTTTAATATTACAATGTAAATTGCAGACTGTATACTTTACTCTTAAAGAATTCAACATGCATTATTATTATTACCTAGAGTTCAATATTTGTTTATGGTTCTTTTTCTTTTTAGGTAAAATTCGCAAACAGCAAGTTAAAAACGAGACAATAGGCCTCAAATGGAGTCACTTATACTGAATCCCTTATCACTAAACCTAGACTTAATTACAGCATCAGCCATCCCAGAGATGGGATCTTAAACCAGTTAATTAGGAATCACATGGTTGGCACTAGTTAGGCAATCTGCCTGAGAGACCCCTCCCCTGCTCTCCTCTAAAGAAGAGTGACCTTGCAATAACCAACCCACTTTTTTTTTTTTTTTTTTTTTTTTTACCTAGTACAATTTCCTTGTTCCCACTCCTGCCTATAAAAGTCTTTCATTCTGGGGGCACCTGGATGGTTCAGTTGGTTAAGGATCAAACTCTTGATTTTGGTCCAGGTCATGATCTTGCAGTTCATGAGTTTGAGCCCTGCCTGGGGCTCCATGCTGACATGTGAAGCCTGTTTGGGATTCTCTCTCTCCTCTCTGCCTCTTCCCTGCTTGCATTTTCTTTCTCAAAATAAATAAACAAACTTAAAAAAAAAAAAGGTCTTTAGGGGCGCCTGGGTGGCTCAGTTGGTTAAGTGTCTGACTTCAGCTCAGGTCATGATCTCACAGTTCGTAAGTTGGAGCCCCGTGTCGGGCTCTGTGCTGACAGTTGGGAGCCTGGAGCCTGCTTTGGATTCTCTGTCTTCCTCTCTCTCTCCCCCTTCCCTGGTAATGCTCTGTCTCTCTGTCTCTCAAAAATAAATAAACTTAAAAAAAAAAAAAAAGAAAAGGTCTTTCCTTTTGTACTCCTCCTCAGAGTCCTTCCTATCGGCTAGATTGGATGTTGCCCAATTCATGAATCATTGAATACAACAAATAAGATCTTTAAAATGGACGCAACTGAATTTTTTTCACAGATGCACAAATCCTACATGTACCATTGGATGAGTTTTGACAGATCCATGAGCCCAAACCTCAATCGCTCCAGTAATTTCCTCAAAGCCTTTCTGGGCAAACCCCTGCTCCCGTTCCCAGAGGCAGTCACTCCTCTGCTTTTCTTTGTCTTATATGAGTTTGGGCTGCTCTGGAAGCACGTATTACACAGTGTTGCGCAGTGCTCCTCTCACTCGGCATACTGTGTTGGAAATTAGGCTGTCGCATGTATCAGAGTTCATTTCTTTTTTTCCCCCCCCTTTCCTAAGCAGTTTCCATCGTATGAATATATCCCAGCTTGTTTATCCATTTTCCAATGGATGAGCATTTGAGGTTGTTGCCCATTTGGGACTATTATGAGTAATGCTGCTAAGAACATCCTTTTCCCAGACTCGTTGTGGACATATATTTTCATTTCTCAAGGGTGAATAGTTAGGAGTGAAATTGGATCATAGAGTCATGAATGAAACAGCCAAAAGTTCTTCCCAATGACTGGACCATTTCACACTCCCATGAACAACGGATCAGGATTCTGGTTCCTTTTATGTCCCCAACAACATTGGGCACTGTCAGTTCTAAAAACTGTAGCCTGGACAGGATAGAACATATCATCCTATCTCATTGTGGTTTTAATTTTCATTTCTCTGATGACTAATGTTTTTTATGTGCTTACTTGCTATTTGAATAGCTTCCTTTGTGAAATGACGGTCCAAACTTTAGTTAATTGTATAGCATTTTAACATATGTTGGGCTGTATGCCCTTCCAGATAGGAAAAATTAAAAAATGAATACATGGTGCCATGAATTCAGATTTTTAAATGCCTGAAGAGCCAAAGAAATGCAAAATGCCTTGGCAAGATGGGCCCATCTCCATGGCACGTCAGAGTTCTGTGAATTAATGTTAAGAATTAGGGCCTGATAAAACTCACACCCAAAGACGTAGACTATGACCAGGGTTACATTGGGACTTTCAGAGAATCTGGGGCACTTTTTTCTTTGTGAGAAAAAACATTAGAAATTGTATTCTACTACTGCATTGGTATAAAGATGACTATAATCCAAACTTGATTTGGTATTATATATTCACTATCATTACATAAATATTTTTCTTCTGATTTTAAAGGAAATTCCAATTAAAGTATATCTGTGGGTACCGAAAAGTATCATAGCCCCCAACACAGCGCCACTCTCAAAAATGAATGTCACTCCTGTTATTGGCCACCTCTTTTTTAAATTATGGCAGAGAAAGCTATAGTAATTATAAAAGGGAACTCACCCTAGGTCTAGGTTGTGAGAAAAAAAATATGTACACACACACACACACACACACACACACACACACACACCCCACACACACGCCGGCCTGGAGGTCTGTAGTTCAGGCTCAATGTCCAGACTGAATTTTCTGGTTGTTCCACAACCTTTCAAGCAGTTAAGAAGGTAATCGCCTAAGGAGTGGGACAATGTAATCTTCTCCTTGGTAAGGAAGCATCAGTGTTAGAAAGCACCACGTGCAGGAAGGTTTAGGAAAATCCCACCTATATGTGAATATTTTGGGGTAAAACAAATGTACATAGTTGATATTTAAGGGTTTAAATGATTTGGGCCTGTAATATCCAAAAATATCTGGAGTAATATTTTCAGCTTTGTAATTCCCAACTAAACATATCATCCAGCAACTGATTTAGCTCACGATTTTAATTTCAGATGTTATATGCTAAACCTATTAGATTTTAATTTGCCTAAGAATATAAGAAGGTTTGTTGGTTTAAGTAGTACTTGAAAGAAAAAGCAACTGTGTTAAAGGTATCAATATAGTTGGAAATACTTAAGGAAATCTACTCACTTTAAAAATCCTTCTTTAAGGTGAGGGTTAAAATTGGCTAGATTTATCAAGAGAATTATGAATTTTTTAAAACTGTGGCTTCTTAAAAGCTTAAGAAATCAATTTTGAATAATTTGAATACTAATTTTTAGAATGAAAATAACTCTCTGGGCACAAAAACCACCCATGAGGATACTTAAAAAATGGCGCTGACACTGTATATTGTGACAATGAAGGAAACGTGTTTAGGTAAGAGGTGAGGACAGGCTGAGTAAAGCAGGGATCCCAGGAAACATGTGCGGACGGGAGCCTGCTCCTCTTACCCAGGCTTCATACGTGCCATTTTTGGACTTTCATCCAAGCTCAAACATGTATCCATGAAGTCATATGGCATATGCCCTAGATACTCACCCCCAATGTCAAGGCCCTGTGTCAATCAATTTGCTATGGTCATCTTCCTACAAAACACATTTTAAATCTTTCCATCAGTACCTGGTCTCTCAAATATGGCTTCCTTCCTGGCCCAGCCTCTCTGCTTCTGCATTATTTATCTGGCTATTTATTTCACCCAAATTCTTCTTTTTACTCCCTGGGTGCAAATTAGAGCTTTTGGAAGCAGCCTTAAAGTTTTGAGTCACTAGGGTCCTATTTACCCTCACTTAACAGAATAATAATTCCTTAAATGATGCCCTAGTGTCCTGAATAAATAGATGCCCCCTTCAAATTGCCCAATTTGCATCCTGAGCATGAGTTAGCCACCCAGCAGCATCTAGAATTCTATTTTTATTTATCTCATTAGTTAACTTTCTAGTTACTTTGAGAACTATTCTCAGAGTAGCCATATCATGTTGCTTGGTTAAGGGAAATACTAAAACCACTGAGCCAATGTGAGTTATTTTAAGTTGCTATACGAGGCCAAATGTATATGTATAATATATACATATTCATATGCAAAAAGAATCCTTTTTTAAATGTGATGGTCATGATATTCTGATACACAGGCACTTTCAGATATATTAATTTCACATTCAAGTCACCAAGTTTTTGTTCCCTGGGATATTGTCTTGCACACACTGCTCTTCATGCCTTGGGGAACTGCTCTTCCCCCTGTCCGCAGAGTTGATTCTGTGCAGAAAATTTGCACCGTGTGATGGCCACTGTTTCCTGCCACTGTTGACTGGCCAAGGATGGGAATGCAGTCTCAACTTGGTCCTTCCTTTTTGGGAAATTTAGACAAAGACCCAGGTGTATGTCCTCTGGTATACACATGGGAGGCCCCGTGAACAGGGGCCAGAAGCTACTGCTGGGGGGCAGCCAGCCTGTACCCCATCCATAGAGCCAAAGGAGCTCATCTACAGTGAAGGGGAGAGAGAGAGAGAGAGAGAGAGAGAGAGAGAGAGAGAGAGAGAGAGAGAAGCAGATGTGTGGAGCAAAGTAAAAGTAGATAAGGTCAAGGCAGCAAGGGAAAGAGATAGAGCAGCTAATTGCTAATGGCCTTGTGGTTCCCTATCCATATGAACCTGAGTGCACATCCTGTCCTTGGAATCTGTGAGGTGACCCTGCATTCTATAATAAATTCTCCTGTTCATCCTAGGTTACTTTGCATGGGTGTCTCTTACTTGTAACCCAAAGAATCTTGACTAAGAAATAAAGGCCACTTACTACATAGTAGGTACAAAATCTAAATCATTTTTTTAAGTTTATTTATTAATTTTGAGAGAGAGAAAGAGAGAGAGAGAGAGAGCATGCATGCAAATGGGGGAAGGGCAGAAAGAGAGGGAGAGAGTCCCAAGCAGGCTCCGTGCTTATCACCGAGCCTGACACAAGGCTCTATCCCATGACCCTGGGATCATGACCCGCGCTGAGATCAGGAGTCGGACACTAAATCCACTGAGCCACTCAGGCACTCAAGAATCTGAATCTCTTTTTAAAAATTTAACTTATTTAGGATAAGTGTAATGCAGTCGCTTTCTGGTGTGCTGTGGGTTTTTTGTTTGTTTTGTTTTTATTACATTTTTATTTTTAATTCCAGTATAGCTAACATACAGTGTTATATTAGTTTCAGGTGTACAAAACAGTGAGCCAACACTTCCATGCATAGTCAGTGCTCATCACAAGTGCACTCCTTAATCCCCACCACTTATTTCACCCATCCCTCCATCCTCCCATCTGGTAACCATCAGTTTGTTTGTTCTCTGTAGTTAAGAGTCTGTTTAAGAGCAGTGCAATTTTTATTTTAATGTTTATTTATTTTGAGAGAGAGAGAGAGAGAGACCAAGCTTGAACCAGGGAGGAGCAGAGAGAGAGGGAGACACAAAATCCAAAGCAGGCTCCAGGCTCTGAGCTAGCTGTCAGCACAGAACCCAATTCGGGGCTTGAACCCATGAACTGCGAGATCATGACCTGAGCCAAAGTCAGACGCTTAACTGACTGAGCCACCCAGGCACCCCAAGAATAGTGCAATTTTAAGTGAAAGAAAGACCATGATCTAAATGGTTTTATTAAGTTCTACTGTTGTTAGGATTTCCCTTCCTATCTTAAATTAACTGCACAATAAGTTCAACCTAAAATACTAGCGTGAGTATTGCATAAATATAAGCACATTGTCATTTTCCCTTGATTTCCTCAGAAACTTCCCCTTTCCAGCAGGGATTTGTGAATTCTGTTCAACAGCTCAGCTCAGCTCCTTTAGCAGACATTTAATAAGCATAGAAGTTGTGCTGATATTGGGAACACAAGATGACTAGAATTGGTTTTGCCTCTTGAGGTGTGCCCAACACATGAAGAGAGAAATCAACACATGTAAGTCCCCTTCCTCCCCTTTCTCTGCTGTTGGGGGTCTATGGGAAGATGAGGTGTAGTCCCAATGTCCAAACAAGCACCTTCCTTGGGGTCTGATCTAGCAGAAAAGCGCTGAATTAAAAACCTGCTTAAAACGCTGGGCTTTGCCAATCCTAGCATAGCTCTGTAAAGCCATTTACTAGGCCGGTTTCCCTGCTTATTTTTACAATTCTGACTGGGGCAAAGGAAGTTGAGAAAGGAGCTCACAGGGTTTGGTTGCAGGAAACAGATGCCACTCCACATACATTTTGCAGAAAGGGATTTTTTTACAAGGTAAGTAAGCCCTTACAGGATTGCTGCCAGGACTCTGAGAGAGAGCTCTAGGCTCGACCTCTGGGATGATGCTCCAGGACAGCTTGTGGAATGGGCTCCCCAGGGAATTAGAGACTGAAGCGGGACTTGTGGATTTCCCGCACGCCCTTCTCTAGCCTTGGCCTAGGGCTAACTGCCTCTGCACACCCATGAAACCAGTGACAGACCTTGGAATCCCGCTACAGAAAACCCCAGGACAGTACTTGCCAAAGGAGGACATCTAGAGAGTAGGAAGATGGTCTGTGCCTCACTTCCACCTTCAAAATAACGATTATAATAAAGCTGACACTTACTAATATCTATGCATCAGGGTAAGCAATTTATAGGATTTAATTCACTCAGGCCTCATAACAACCCTCTGAGGTAAATGCTGTTACTATCCCCATTTTACAGACCAGGAACTGGAGGTAAAAAGGAAGTAAGCATATTCAGGTCACACAGGTAGTATGTAACAGTAGCGATGTGCATGCATCCTCTTGGTGCAATCGATTTCGTGCTGGGATCCTAACGGCAAGGAAGTGTGGGAAGCAGAGTTTCGTTTTTCCCACCGCTGCAGCTTTTGAGGGAGTCGGGAAGGCAGCAACAGGGCTCTCCACCACATGCATCCCCACAAGGCAGCGGCAGACCCAGGACTACCGCGGCAAAGATGCCACAGCAACAGTGATTCAGCACAATTCAATGCACTGAATCTGTCATTTGTTACTCAAAGATCAGCTCACCACAAAACCCTATCAAAGCGATACTGGCAGCTTCTAGATTGTATCTGACGCAACTCCTGTTTGAACAAGGCTTCGTGTAGTTGGTTGTCTGTGTTTATTTCATTCATACAAAGGTACTACCTAAAATTTAGTGTTTCAAGTTTACTCATTCTTGGCAAAATAACAAAAGCTTTTCTTTAAAAACAAGCAAACCAACTCTGAGAAATGATCACGAGCTCATTGGACGTCAACGACTCTCCTTCATTTCTCAGAACTAAACTCAAACGTCATCTCTTTGGTGATGATTTCCTTCTAGCATTGAGTGCTTTTGTGCATTAATTGTGTATTCTCTTCTGTGAGAACAGAATGTCGGCATGAGTTTGCTGGGGCAGCCGGAACGTATTACCACAGACTCGGTGGCTTAAAAACAGAACTTTGTTTTCTCTCTCTTCTAGAGGCTGGGAGTCTGAGATCAAGGGGTTGACTGTGTTGGTTTCTATTAAGGCCTCTTGTTGTGGCTTATGGACAGTTATGTCTTCAGGTGGCCTACCCTCTTCGTTTCTCTGTCCTAATCTCTTCTTCTAGAACCAGCCATATTGGATTAGAGCTCACCCCAATGACCCCATTTTAACTTAATTACCTCTTGAAATTCCCTCTCTCCAAATACAGTCATATACTGAGGTACTGGGAGTTAGGGCTTCAGCGTATGAATTTAGTGGGACACAATGCAGCCCATAACAATGTCCTTTGCTGGAGCACTTGGCTGCCTCAGTCAGAGAAACATGCCATTTTTATCTTGGGGTTGTGAGTTCGAGCCCCACATTGAATGTAGAAATGACTTAAAAATAAAATCTTTAAAAACAAACAACAACATGGGGCGCTTGGGTGGCTCAGTTGGTTAAGCGCCTGGCTCCAGCTCAGGTCATGATCTCATGGTTCGTGTGTTCAAGCCCCGCACCGGGCTCTGTGCTGACAGCTAGCTCAGAGCTCAGAGCCTAGAGCCTGCTTCAAATTCTGTATCTTCCTCTTTCTCTTTGACCTCCCCTGCTTGCACTGTCTCTCCTGTCTCTCAAAAATAAATAAAAAACATTAAAAAATTAAAACAACAATAACAAAACCCCCCAGTGTCCTTTGCCAATTAAACTATTTACCTCTCAGCATTTCTCCAAATCCAATTTTATTTTTACATGCAAGAGTTAAAATGTTTTATGTAGTTGAACATGCCTGTCTTTCCTTCAATTCTTCAGTTATAGTTTCTTTAATGTTTTGTTCTATTTATTTATATTACTAACATCTCTTGAGCTTATTTTGGTATTATTCAAGTGAGAGGCCAAATCGTTTTTATTTCATTAAATTTTTAACTAATTATTCCAACATCACCTTTTGAACATGCCTTCCTTTCTGCATTTGAGATGTGATAATGTCTTTTTTATAATGTCATAAAGTTATTTGTAGGTAACCAACCCTATGCTTGGCATCCAAGGCCTACGTATAGGTTTAGACCAGGACCAGATGGAATGGGAGAGCGTTCTTTCATGTTCCCGTTGGGACATCCTTCAGCCCCTGATGGGGCAGCTGAGGACGGTCACTTGGAAATCGCTTCCCTCCTTGCTCTGGTCCCCTCCACTGCCTTTTGGGTCCAGACTCCATTTTGCTACATTCTCTGTAGTTGAGGCTTATGAAATCATTTGCCCTTTGCGTCGGAGGCAGGCAAAATAGATTTTTCTTTCCATCCTGGAAGGCAATGGGTCTTTACATCCTTCAGAGATCTGATAGAGGTGGAGGTTTGAAATAGCCATTCTGGCAAGTAAAAGAGGAGACTAGCTCGTCAGACAAATACAGTATGATTCCTGGGCTGGACTGAACCCTTTTTAAATTTGGTGGCCATTGGGACTCTGGGGGCGCTCTGTCAGTTAAGCATCTGACTCTAGATTTTGGCTGAGGTCATGATCCCACGGTTCATGAGTTTGAGCCCCACATCTAGCCCCACATCAGGCTCTGTGCTGGCAGTGTGAAGCCTGCTTGGGATTCTCTCTCTCTCTCTCTCTCTCTCTCTCTCTCTCTCTCTCTCTCTCTCTCCCTCTCTCTCTCTCTCTCTCTCTCTCTCTTTCCCTGCTCCTCTCCACCTCACTCTCTCTCAAAGTAAACAAGTAAACAAAATAAAAATGAAATAAATGTGACCATCAATTATGTTGAGAGCCAGCAGCTCCATTATGTGCGGATCACCTTGGGAGGGACTAGGGAGATGGTGATGGGCACGAAGGAGGGCACTTGTTGGGATGAGCACTGTGTGTTTACGGAAACTAACTTGACAATACACTGTAAAAGAAAAAAAATGAATTCCTTTGTATGGGGATTGAAGACAAGAGTGGAGAGGCTGAGATCAGAGGGATGGAGAACGTGGGACATTATCTGGTTCAAGAAGGGATGAAAGGGTTAGTTTTGGACAAGAGAGAAAGTACTTCATCCCCTGAGGAGGAAGGGAACGGGATTGTGTGTGTGTGTGTGTGTGTGTGTGTGTGTGTAGAGGTATGTGCAGAAACTGAGAGTCCCTGCCTGGCAGGTCACAGTGCCTTCCCTCTCCTCGGCCCAGGAGGTATGTGCCAGGATCCCTCCTTCTGATGCTTACCTGGGACTCTGAAACTGGAGCAAGTATTTGTTCTTGGCAACTGCTGTGAGTTCTATTGAGATGGCAGCTGTGTCTGGTGTCACAGTGTCCCTTCCAACTGCCATGGTTAAAGATGGCTTTATGTACTTCTTTTTTTTTTGGTTCCCTGAAGCTTCCTTCATTCCAGCTGGTTTTCCAAGTGTGGCCCTCGGACCACAGGCCAATCTTGTAAACCTGCACTGTCCTTCTATTAGAATTGCCAGTGTCAGGGGTGCCTAGGTGGCTCAGTCGGTTAAGGGTCCGACTTCCAATCAGGTCATGATCTCGTGGTTTTTGAGTTTGATTCCCACGTCAGGCTCTGTGCTGACAGCTCAGAGCCTGGAGCCTGCTTCAGATTCTGTGTGTCCCTCTTTCTGCCCCTCCCCTGTTCATACTCTGTCTCCCTGTCTTTCAAGAATAAATAACATTAAAAAATTAAGAAAGGAGGGAAGGAAGGAAGGAAGGAAGGAAGGAAGGAAGGAAGGAAGGAAGGACGAAAGAATTGCTAGTGTCAGTTTCTGTAACTTGCAACCAAGAATGCTGACTGTTGCTTGGGGGTAGGCTTTGGAACTTAAGCACAGGTTTTAGTCTTGTCCCTGGTACTAGCTCTGTGGCTTGGGCAAGATGCTTAAACATCCCAAGCCCCAATTCTCTCATTTTATGAAGTAAAAATAAGAAAATATACCTTATAGAGTTGTTGTTAGAATCAAATGAATTAATAAGTGTAAAGTATCCTCAATAAGACCAGCATTTTGGTAATCATGATAAAGAAAACTAATTCTCTTTTTCTTGAAGTTTATTTATTTATATTGAGACAGAGAGACAGCAAGTGTACAAGTGAGTGGCAGAGGGGCAGAGAGAGGGGAGAGAGAGAATCCTAAGCAGGCTCCCCTTTGCCAGCGCAGAGCCTGACACAGGACTCACTTCCATGAACCATGAGATCATGACCTGAGCTGAAATCAAGAGTCAGACACTTACTGAATGAGCCACCGGGCGCTCCAAGAAGAGTTGGCTTTTACAGAGTGCTTTCATGTGTATAATTTCATGTGATGTTCACACAAGGCAGCACAGAGATCCCCATTTTACAGATTCGGAAACAAAGGTTCAGAGAAGCAAGGTGACACCCTTGAGCTCACACAGGGAGTAAATCTGGAGTTTACATCTAGTTTTTTTTTTTTTTTTT
>NC_043700.1:129359722-129360745 GCF_006229205.1 Suricata suricatta | reverse complement strand
AAAAAAAAGGTAATAATGACAAAGAAATAAGTACGAAACTGGTGAAGAAAAAAATTTTTTATCTATTAGAAAAAACAAACAACAAAAACAAAACAAAACCAAAAAACAAAACCAAAAAAACAAAAACAAAAAAAGCAAGCAGCAGCTCCCCCTGGTGGATAGGCTTGGTTTGATGTGGTAGGTCTTGGAGTCTGTTCTCAGAGGCTCCGCCCCTGCCTGAGGTGAAATGAGCAGCAGGAGGTGAAGTGCGCACCTTCACAGACTCAATTGTGGAGTCCCCACCCCCAGTCAGGATCACGATTGCAATGGGGGAAAGGAAAAAAACAAAAAGCAAAAAACCGAGTCTCTCTTAGTATCCGATAGCTTTGCTCAAGCCGCTGTGCACTGCTGGAAATGAGCTGGGAGCTCCTACAGTCTAAGTGCGCGCCCGGGCCTCCACCGGCCACTGACTCTTTGTTGGGAGTCCCGTCGGTGCGCACCCTATTTTTTCCCTGTGGGGACCCGGGATTCGCGCAGTCTGTGCAGGGGGCGAGGTGTGCCATGGAAATGCGGTCCATGGTCCCGTTCCCAAAACTAAGTTTGAATTGCTCCTGCCTGGCGCAGTCACCGCTCCGGCCGCTTCCTGCCGGGGAGCGCGCCTCCCCAGCGCAGCTACTTCTCACAGCCACAGACGCCTCTGATTCCCCACCGAGATGGCTTAGGGCTGGGGGCTATTCCTTCTCTTGCACCCCGCTACCCAGCAGTTATCTATGGAGTGGGTTTCTGTCTCCAAGCTCAGCCAAGCGTTCTATACCTCTTCCCCAGAGACAGTTCTATGAGCGTGTTCCGACTCTGTCTCTTCCCTTTGTCTCTCGGGCGCCGCGCGCTTGCGCCACGTTGGGCTGGGGATCTTACCTCCCCTGCCCGTCCCAGGCTGGCCCGTTTTCGGATCTCCCCCGTTCGCCCCCACTCACTCAGGTATCCTTGAGGTTCTATTCCTTCTGGAGTTCGTATTTTCTCCTTCCATTCTCGCAGATGAGCGTA
>NC_043700.1:129357316-129359622 GCF_006229205.1 Suricata suricatta | reverse complement strand
AAAAAAAATTTTTTATTTAACATTTATTATTGAGAAACAGCCACTAAGATCACGTTTGGACAACAAACCTTCCTTTGCTTTTCTTCTTTTTCTCCATTCTTGTTGAGTGTTTATTACATTTGACCAAAAACATTAGCAGAAGAGCCTGTGCTGCGTGGCATTTTTGCTGGAGCCTACAGTGCCTGCCGGATGGGCCAGTGGTCATTCCTCCTGCTGCCAGGAAGCTCTGCCACCCAGGGGACCTGTGTGGCATGATAAGCAGTAAGAGAAAACCCATCTGGACTCAGCCCCGATGGCCAACTGCTGTGGGGGTGCTGGAGAAAGAGGGAGACGAAGCCTCAAAGCCAGGTTCTGCCATAAGCTGTTCAAGCCGTTATGGCTGCTCAGACTTTACTCAGACGAGGAACTTCTGGTTGTTGGATTGGGTCTCTAGCGTCATACTGTTTGGGCATGTTCCTGGAGTCCGCCTTAAGGTTATCAAAGCAGTCAGTATCTCTCTTTTGTCCTTATGAATTTTCATGATGCAAACAGCGTTGTGAAACATTTTCATGAAAATCTTTTAAAACTATATTTATATTAAAATATATTTAAAAATAAATTTCCAAGAAATTAACACAAGAAAATAGAATAACATTCTAATAATATCTTCTTTATTGTCATAAAGAGAATGCTTTGTCATTATTATCCCCAGAGGATACAGAGGACAGTGTGCAAAGCCCGGGTAAGCGCTTTTCCCTTCTGTTGGCCATGATGATTGACCTCCAAAGTCAATTTCAAATCATGTGCTCAGCCTTAACTTAGACTTCAGAGCTGAGTGAATCTGTCAGGCAAAGAGCTCATTTATCCTCAATGACACACACACACACACACCACACACACACACACACACAATCCAAACTGCTTACTGGTATTACACATGTCCTACAATTTTAAGATTCTATTTTTAAGTAATCTTTCTTTTTTAAAAAAAATTTCTTAATGTTTTATTTATTTTTGATAGAGAGACAGAGCATGGGAGGGGGAGGGGCAGAGAGAGAAGGAGGCACAGAACCAGAAGCAGGCTCCAGGCTCTGAGCTAGCTGTCAGCACAGAGCCTGACGCGGGGCTCGAACCCAGGAACGTGAGATCTGACCTGAGCTGAAGTCGGAGGTTTAACCGACTGAGCCACCCAGGTGCCCCTATTTTTAAGTAATCTTTATACCCAATGTGGAGCTTAAGCCTACAACCCTAAGATCAAGAGTCTCACACTCCACTAACTGAGCCAGCCAGGCCCCCCACACATTTCCTATTTCTATATGTTAGCTTTATAGTACTTGCATTGCTACATTTTTTTTTAGCTTTTAATTCTGCACTTACATACATCAGAAAAGCTATTCATTTTCTTCTAGTGATCAATAAAAAATGTACTAAGAATAAGAAAATGCTTTCATCATTATGGGGTGACTTTAGAAATTACTAGTATTATGTTCTTACACTTTCTGGAATATTGCCTTTAGAGGATCAGTAATAATTAGTGAAAAACATAATACCATATATTTAATGAAACTGTCATTGATGTTATTCTATTTAGTTATATTTACTTTTGTGAATGAAACAAGTGCTTTAAAATATTTGTCAGTTGGGCCATCTGTAGTTTGTCAATCTGATGACACAGGTGGCCTGGGGAGTAGACTGCAGAGAGCACGGTGGAGCTCTGAGCTCTAGCGACATCTCTGTGGCTGCCAGCAAAGGCCTGTTCTCAGGCCTCATTCCGTTCGACTCCTTTGAAATGCTAATTCCGTCACTCCTTCCCCTGCCCTTTTTCTCAGGTGCTGTGGAAACATCGCTCCTCTTCTCTGTGAACCGAGCCAGAGCCTTGTCTGCACCTGTTTCTCCCCCGAGCCGGTGCACGCCAGACTGTGCTCCATCTCTTCTTCACTATCATCACAGGATAAAAATGCAGCTCTCTGGTCATTAAGTTCCAAATGTCCGCCCTAAATTACCCTTCTCCAAAGGTGTCCATGAAACTCTCATACCCATTTCCATGCTCACAGTCAGGACTCCAGAAAAGCTGGGCCACAAATTGAAAAACCTAGATGTAGAGGTGGAGCCAAGATGGCGGAGAGGAAGGGAGCTCTGTAAACTCCGTCCACACCATTTATCGAACTGAGAAGGATATTACGCTCATCTGCGAGAATGGAAGGAGAAAATACGAACTCCAGAAGGAATAGAACCTCAAGGATACCTGAGTGAGTGGGGGCGAACGGGGGAGATCCGAAAACGGGCCAGCCTGGGACGGGCAGGGGAGGTAAGATCCCCAGCCCAAC
>NC_043700.1:129345340-129357216 GCF_006229205.1 Suricata suricatta | reverse complement strand
TCCTCGGTGCCTGGTATACAACCTGCCACATAGGAGTCACTCACCAGATGCTTGTTGAATAAAACGAGAATGATTCTAGGCTCTCCGATACAAATTGGCTCAGATTACTGGGTCTGTGGCTTAGCCCTTCCGAGCCTCTACTTTGCTATTTGTAAAACGGAATCGATCAAAACTAACCCGTGGAACTGTTGTGGATCGAGCGCCCAGCCCAGTGACATGGTCAGAAAGTGTTAGCTTCCAACCCTTCCTTTTATTGTGTTTCCCTCTTTGAAGGTGCGGGAACCCACTTGGTATGCCCAGGGTTGGTATGAAGATTATTTTAAGCTGAAGATATTTGAGATTCAACAGATGTAGGAAAAAGCCTTCTTGGAGCTTCTCTTATGTGATTAAACACAGAAACTTCTAAGAAATGAGCCTGCCATAAATTCTCTTTGGGGTGGTTTCTCCTCCTAGGAGCAGGGCCAGGAATAAACTTACACAGATACCCTCTCTAAGGGTGTCTCAAGGCCATGAAGAAGACAGAAAGACCACCTGCATCTGTATAAACACATGTTATCACAATTTTTCTTACCTCCCTATTTGTTCTCCTAAAAATCCATTTGTCTTTGCTAAAGGAATCGATTTGTTCTTCCCATAGAAGCTGTTAGATATAGAAAGCTTTAACCTGAACCATTCAACTAGCCAGCTGCTTCTTTCACTGGCTCCTGTGTATACACTGACCAAACTTTTTCTCTTGTTAATCTGTCTTTTGCCATTTTAATTCATAAGCCATGGCACTGGGAGTAGAGGAAGAAGTCTTTCCTACAAAGGCTTTGGAAAAGAGCTATTATTTTCATTTGCTGCTGTGTGGCTCGACTAGGTACAAATACAAGCATCCTGGAACATTTTCTTAACAAGAATGGATGATCTGCCGAAACAAAAACAAAACCCAAAAAGCCAAACCAGTGTGATCATTATTGTACTCATCAGCTTCTAGCAACTGCTGAACCATGTCTGAACCACAGATGTCCACAGTGACCCCATCCCTTACACAGAAGGAATAGGCAGTGCATTTAATTACATTGTTAAAATGTGTACAGTTTGCAAGGGAAGAAGGAAAAAATACAAACCAAAGTGTCAGCATGAATTATTTCTAGATGAGAACGTTTGAACATTTCTTCTTCTTCTTCTTCTTCTTCTTCTTCTTCTTCTTCTTCTTCTTCTTCTTCTTCTTCTTCCTCTTCTTCTTCTTGTTCTTCCTCCTCCTCCTCCTCCTGCTGCTGCTGCTTCTTCTTCTTCTTCTTCTTCTTCTTCTTCTTCTTCTTCTTTTTTAGTTTTTCTTTATTTTCTAAATTTTCAGCAGCGAATGTTGCTGGGAGCCGCGTCAGCCTTGCGATGACACAGTCACAGTAAGGAAACGGTAGACGTTTGCACAGCTCCTGTCATGCAGTGAAACTTATATATCTTTCTACTATTGGCTCATATTGGAAATGGGACTGCTGTTATTGATTAGGCCTCACAATGTTCCAAATCAGACCGATATTCCCCACACAGATACCTCATGGGAAGAAGCATATTCCCACCTCTACAAAGAATTTAGACAAAGCACTGCAGATGTTTGTCGAAAGGCTCTTCTAATGAGCCTCACAAACCTAAGACATAGATAATAAAGGGGGTTAAAGAACACAAGAGTTACTATTAACTCTGGCCCTGAGAAAAAGAGCCTAACTTAGAGATAAGAAACAAACGAGAGCAGGACATAAGTTACTGCACATACATACCTTTGCTAATTGGTGCCACAAATATCTTCCCTTACACTGATATTCATTATGAGGATGGGTAAAAATGGTTAAAACTTAAACTCATACACACAAGGCCAGCACATCTAGGGACCCTATGGTGCTTACACCTTCAACATCAAGTAACAGGGTTGACACAAGCAACTTACTAACCAGCACAGATACATTCTTCATTTTGTGAGCCAGACAGAATGAATCCTAGCCTAGCCTGTGCCTAAATCTTAGTGCTATTGATATAAACAAATGTATTTGCTATACTGCTATCTTTTTAGGTGTAAGATTTACTACTGGTTTAAACAGATGTGTATGTTATCTGCTTTTCACTGAAAATATCTTGTTATCCTATTTGTAAAAATTAACTACCTCACTGAAATTAGAGAAATCCTGCAAAAATGCCTCTTGAAAACCTGTTCCTGTACACTTTTAAAAACATTTTATCACTGAGAATTATTTGTAGTAAAAATTCCACTTTTTTGATGTCATGTTAACACTTCATCTATAAATGAAGAGATGCCTGCCAGAAGGGCAGAGACACCTGCCTGGTGAGCAGAAAGAAAACCGAGGCTCTCTCACTCTCTTTCACCGACACCGTCCATCCTTCAGGAAGCCCTCGACCTGCTGGAGCCGGACTCCAGCAGAATGTTAGTTTTATAATAAAAAAAATTTCTTTCCTCCTTAATAAATATAATTTAAAAAAAAAACAAAAAGAGGGGCGCCTGGTTGACTCAGTCAGTTAAGCGTCCAACTCTTCATTTTGGCTCAGGTCATGATCTCACAGTTCAGGGGATTGAGCCCCCACATCGGGCTCTGCATTGACATCATGAGGCCTGCTTGGGATCCTCTCTCTCTCTACCCCTCCTCTGTTCAAAGAATAAAAAACAAAAGTAATTAGAAATACAAGGTAGGCAATGTTTCCTAGATCACTCTTGCTTGTTGGGTTTTGTTGTTTGTTTTGTTTTGACCTTCAATCAGATTTGACATGGCTTTTTAAAACATTTGCTGCATATTTAGCATTCCTTGCTCGCTGGTTACATAGGCAGCAGAAGGTAAAGTCATTTCCTCTGCAGTTTTGTAGTCTATGCAAGGGGTAAAAAAAGAGACAACAGGCCCCAAATGGAGTTGTAGCAGGATTGCGTATGGAGGCTTTTCTTTCCAGGAAGCAATTTTTGTTTTTAATGTTTTTATTTATTTAAGAGAGAGAGAGAGAGAGAGAGAGAGAGAGAGAGAGAGAGAGAAAGAGAGAGAGAGAGAGAGAGAGAGAGACAGTGTGAGCAGGGGAGGGTCAGAGAGAGAGGGAGACCCAGAATCTGAAGACAGGCTCCAGGCTCTGAGCTAGCTGTCAGCACAGAGCCCGACGCGGGGCTCGAACCCACGAACTGTGAAAGCATGACCTGAGCCGATTTCAGGAGCTTAACCGACTGAGCCACCCAAGCGCCCCCAGGAAGCAACTTTATTCATGCCGGCTCAGCTCAGTTGGATTCGTACCTGAAGACCTGAGCCCCAAACGTCATGTGGTGTAGTTTTTAAAAAAATGTATTTTCTATTTTCTTCATCACCCATATATGGTAACACAGAAACATACAGTCTGATTAAATGGTCTCTTGTTATAAGGTGGTGAGGGTGTCACGCTTGCGTATAGCCAGGTTGCCTTGAGGGGTTTTCCTTCACATTCCTTAGGTAGGGGACCCTACCACTGAGTCACTTGTGCTAAGCCCACAACACCAGCCCAAGACCTAATACCTAACTTAATGTAACCATAATTGTAACCGGACTAAAGTGCTCTTCAGTGAGTTACTGGTAGAGACGACTCCAGATGGAGGTGTCACAGGAGGGAGGCTTTATTTGCAACAAGTAAGGAGATCACAGGGGAAGAGTTCCAAAGTCGTAACTCCCAGTGCAGGGGCGAGTGGGTTTCTTTCATTTAAAGTTAGGATATTCAGAAGAGGGGAGTTTTGTCATCTTATATAGAGGTAGGCATAAGATTGCCCATGCGTCTTAAGGAACTGTGAGTATACGCACATTGTATGTTGCGTTAGGGAGGTTTGTGCTCCTCCTTGGGTGGAGGTTTTACCACTATAACGAGGTGGAGATAACTGTCCGACGGCGGCAACGCCAAGGGACTGCGGGCACACTCCAAGAGCAGGTGTATACTACTGGACGGGGTCCTGGGCTCCAGTTCTCAGGTAAGGCAAGCAGGGCGCCAGGAGTTCCACCCCTGGTTTATTGTCTCTGATCAGGCTTGTCGGTTTCCAAGCCTGGTGGAGACTTAGTTTTTGTATTCCCTTTGTTCCCTTGAAATCCTTCCCTACTGAGGTTTTTGCATTTCTTTGAAACTTAGCACCTCCTGGGAAGTTCTGCAAGTCATGTGCTCCTGCAAGCTAGGCACAGGCTGGGGCCTAAAATGACTTCTCTTGTTTCACAAAAGTTTTGTCTCCTCTTTTCTTTTCCTCCTTCACAGCCCTCTTAAGAGCTTTCCTGGTGCAATCTGAAACCGGTCCCAGCAATCAGAGGGCGGGGAGAGACCAAAGAAAGAGACAGGTCACCTCTGGTTGGTAGGTGGCAATTTTAATAATTGCAAGGGCGCCTGGATGTCTCAGTCAGTTAAGCGTCCGGCTTCAGCTCGTCATGATCTCATGGTTCGTGGGTTCGAGCCCCATGTTGGGCTCTGTTCAGACGGCTCAGAGTTTGGAGCCTGCTTCTGATTCTGTGTCTCCCTCTCTCCCTGACCCTCCCCTGTTCTCATTGTCTTTCTCTGTCTCTCAAAAATAAATTTAAAAACATTAAAAAATTTTAATAATTGCAAAGGGAACTTACCGAGGAGGCTTGTCTTGGGCCGCAGGAAGACGAATAGATCCCCGCACCCCTTCTCCAAATCTAAAGGATTTATAAAGAGGGTCTAACTGGGCCAGTCAAGCATACTGTGCAGGTGTTGTCAACATCACATCACCATCTCAACGCCACATCCATGGAGCAGCTTCTGGGAGCGGGAAAGGCAAGTGGAACCCACATTCCAAGGACCACGGAGGTGTGAGGAGTCTTTGGGAGCCCCAGTCCAGCTCATGGGTCTCTTGTGGTCACATCTTTTTCATGATGTTACCCAATATCTGGGAACCCCTAACTCTGCTTACATGATGTCTTAATCTCTCTCTGGAATAGAATCTTAGGCCAGGCAATCTGGAATTGCCTGATTAGCACTAGAGAGGTAATCTGCCTGACAGATTCTTGTTGTCCCCCAAAGGAAGGTGACCTTGCCACAAAAAAATCTACTCTTTGCTAGTAACTTCCTTGTCCTGTCCCCTTCTGCCCATAAAAGTCTTTCTTTCATTTTTGTCACTCTTTGGAGCTCCTTTCTATCTGCTAGATGGAATTCTGATTCATGAATCAAATAAAGCCAACAAGATTTTTAAAATGTACGCAGTTGAATTTTTTTAACACAAGGATTCAACATTTGCCTCCCAAACCTGAAACTGGAGCTCATTTTGTTTCGTCTGCCAAAAATATTCAATTGGTCACTACTTCTCACCAGAGCTGAGCTCTGAGCCAAAAGGCTGTTTTTATCAAGCAGAAATCCTACTCACAAAGGAAAGGAGAGATGTAAACAAGAAATGAATAGAATGATTTCTTGAAAGCACTATGAAATAGCGACTTTTCCTTTTGAAGCAAAGGTGATTTTAAGATCATAAGCTATTTGAAAATAATACTAATGTTTATTATAATTTGATTAGAGACAGGTTCTAAGAACTCTTATACAACAGAGAACTTAATCTTGAACTGAATCAAGATGATAAGAAAAGAAGAATAAGTTGGTGTCAAATAGCCTTATTAGGAAACAATGAGAAATGCGTATCCACATCTCTGACAGATTTTGCTTTTTAACTATTCTAATAAACTAGCATGTGTTGGGGAAATATGATTAAAAGTGAAATGTCTTCATAACTCAGAAAACCCCTCTACAAAGAAGAGAAAGAAAATAATTTTTTTATTGAAGAAGCATTAAACCAGATTGTGATACGCATCTCAGGCCATCTGCTGAAGAGATGGCAGACAGTGGGGTAATCCGTTACTGCGGAGAGGATGGGCAGTAGGTTGTACAATGTAGGTTCAGATGATAGTTGAAGTTAAGCTTGTCTTCTAGGAAACTGGAAGGTAGGGCACCGCCTTCCTTGAGGATTACATTTCTTGGTCCTCAGAAAAACATTCCTGAGCTGTGAGACTGGCAAGAGGCTGATGCTGCCATTAAAAAAAAAAAAAAAGATTTACAGGGGCATCTGGGTGGCTCACTCGGTTAAGTGTCCGACTACGGCTCAGGTTATGATCTCACTGCTCGTGAGTTTGAGCTCCATGTTGAGATCTGTGCTGACAGCTCAGAGCCTGGAGCCTGCTTCCGATTCTGTGTCTCCCTCTCTCTCTGCCCCTCCCCGCTCATGATCTGCCTCTCCCTGTCTCTCAAAAAATAAATAAATGTTTAAAAAAAAAAGATTTACATATATTTGAAAAACAGAGAAGGAAATTATGCACTTGATCTTAGCCAAAAGGCCAAGAAGTGATAGAGAAAGAAATTCTGAAAGGAAAGGGAAAGGGTCTCTTTCTTTGTTTCTAAAAGGAAGAATTAAGCCCCTTATCTCAAAAGCCCTTACACATACTGCTGGGTAACTTCTCAATTCACCTAACCTGTGTCAGATAATGAGGTGGGAAAAGTAATTTGGTGAATGTCAAGTATGCAGTTTTTCCTTTCTGGCAAAACTGCAGAAACATACTCTTTTTCCATTGCCCAGACCAGGGTTTCTTCACCATGGCGCTATGAACATTTTGGGGGCAGATGATTCTGTGTGGTTGGGCTAGGCTGTGCATTGCGAGATGTTTAGCAGCATCTTGACCTCTCCGCCCACTAGATGCCCCTAGGTCAACCCCCTCCCCCAAATTATGGCAACTAAAAATGTCTTCAGTCATAATCAAATGTCCAAGGCAGAGTGAGGGTGGGAATCCTCCTTGGCTGAAAAGCACCAGTGTAGACAAATGACCAAAACACATGGCCCAAACAGGTAGTTGAGCCTAGCCTAGGCTCGAATGCCACAAGCCTTCTGCCCTCACGACTTGAGCCTCACCGGCCTGCGACGTGCTGGAGCCACCGTAGGTGGTGCGTGGCCAGAGCATGGCTATCCCGGGTGACCGAGGTCAGTCCTCTTGGTGGAAGACATCTCTGTACCACCCAGCCTCCAGTTTCCTTCCCCGCCCCACCCCCACCCCCACAACACCTCTGGTCATTCTTTCTCAGTCCTTGTGATGCAGGGAGGAGGGTTAAGACCCGAATAATTGTAGCTCCAGGGCTGGTCTTGTGTCCAAGACCTTGTCTATCTTTCTGGTTATCATGAACAAGATGAAAGAGGAATGCGTTTTTGGATGGTTTTGCCTGGCTGGGAGCGTGTGATTCTGCAGGCAGCTATCCGGCCACCATCGTGGGAGAGGCTGACTGAGAATGGAAGCAACTCCGTGGGAAGCACAATTAAGATAAAAGGAGACAACATCCTGGATACAAAATTTGAGCGCTGGATCTAGCCCTGTTTGAAACCATTGCTTCTGAATTGTCTGTTAATGCGAGTCATCAAACCCGGGGCTGGGCCGTCAGTGTCTAACTGGCACACAGCACTCACAGACTCTTCGAGCTTCCCTCTCTTCCCAAATGGGTGGGGAGGTGGAGGTGGATGAGCATCGTGGTCTTAACCCCCCCTCTTTTTATTAGTTGCGAAGATTTTACCTCAAAATATTTACTGTTAATTTTTGTGGTGGTTTTAACACATTTCTGCAAATACTTTGATATTTTGCCTACAAGCAAGGGGAGCTACATTTGTCTCCCCTTAGTCATGAACTAAGTAGTCGTGGTGACTCACTGCTAGTGAGTAGAGAATGAAATGTAAAAGTAGTAAGTACATGTCTAGATCTGCAGATGCCACCTGAACTAAGTAGTCAAAGTAAATATCTCTTACAATAATGAAGGATGCTATCATGTCTGCCCCCCCACTGCCTTTCCTGATCTGAGGCAATGAAAGTGTATTATAAGCACATGACATTTCTTCTGCTTAAAAAAGTGTTGAAGGAGTTGGAAAGTCAAAGAAAGGATGAGGGAGGAGGGAAGGAGGAGCAAGCCATATATTTGCAGCAGCAGAAAACTGCTATTCCCCGTAGGGCTAGAGAGATCAAGGGAGAAGGTGATTTCAGGCCAGGAGCCAGAGCCACCACCATCAGTGGGAACGGTAGGGACATAGGGCAGGTCACCCCAAGCTGGGCCATTTTGGCATAAAGATTATTTTCAGCTAAAAGTAATCAAGACCCAGCGGATCTACGACTGCCTAAAAAGAATTTGTTGTTTGTTTATTTATTTATTAAGTTTGATTTTTCTCCTATTTCATGTCAATTTGATTCTCTGTCAGGCTAGCAGGACCGTGAAGGGGACAGGAATTCTTACCCCTGACAGAACAACCACACTGCCAGAGGAGCGGAGACTGAAGTGGGGGTGCCTGACAGGAGCTGGAGCCCCGGGAGCCATGGCCAGAGGGACCGCCCAATCGCCTACCAGCAACTTTCATCAGAGAAATTGAAGAAGAAAAAACTTTTCCTCTACCCTCTCAGGTTCAGTGTCTAGGGGCCTGAGAATTTAACTGACAAAGGCAGATTAGCAAGAAAAAAGGCAGAGTTAGTTTGAGTGTGCAGTCTGTTTATATGCTTCTTGCTGTATCTGTTGAATCAAATATCTTCAAGTTAAGATCATCTTTATATCAAGTCTGGGGTTCCAGGGGGCTCCTCAAGGGGGTCAGGACATGCCCCTGTCAAATATGGCATCGTAGCATATTGAATATTTTAAGCTGAAAGAGTTTGAGAAAACAAAAGCAGGAAGGTCACGGTGACCTTCCTTCCGCCCTTCTCCCAAAACGGGTAATAAAACCCCCATGTGAGAGGTGCCCTCTTGTACTTCAGGAAGACAGCCTTATCGCCAAAGACAAAGGGACACAAAGACGCATCCGAACAAGTAGGTCTTACTACATTGCCCCTGCTACACTTACCAGTACTGTTACCTGCCGTATTTCTACACAACTGCCCACTCTTGGTTAAACCTAGCACGAAAATACTCAGCTTTAACTGTTTCTTTGGGCATCACATAAGACCTTGAAAGGACACAGGTCTGAACCAAACTGACTCAATGACAGGCTTTAAGTTTCCCCTCTGAGCTTTAAGGCCTAAGTTTTGGTTTCCCAGAATCATTAGACAATAACACGGAAGGGCACATACTGCTCAACAAGCGACCACCCTAGTAACACCCAATCAGAAGCGGCCAGCTAATACACTTAACATTCCTAAGGACAGCCTGGAGATGGAAACTATAGATAGGTACTTATTTAATGCTAGGTTAACCAGTTACTCACCCCACGTGGGGGTCTTTAGCCCACCCCGTAATTGGTTATTTTCGAAAAAGCACTAAAGGTCATGATTGGGTCCCGCCAAAAGTAACAAACACTCTGGACAATGTGTCTGGTTAGAATTGCTGCAAAGGCTGTTATACAATGATGATTGGATTACTGTGCCTATGACGTAATTTTCTGTAACCCTCCCCTTTCAAACCCCATAAAAACCCTACCCAGCCTTTGTTTGGGGCTCTCAGCACAGACCCACTGCATTTGTGAGGTCTGGGAGCCTGAGCTTAAGCCCAAATAAACACCCTTTGCTTTTGCATGTGTGACTCGGTCTCCCTGATGGTCTCTGGATTTTGGGGATATTGCGATCTGGGCATAACAACCTATATTAAATAAATGGGTGTGCTTTTCTCCTGTTAATCTGTCCCGGTTGGTTTCATTTTCAGCCCCAGCCAGGGACACTAGGAGGATTGAGGAAAACTTTTTCTTTCCCTTTGGTCCCTACAGGCTTACCCTAACTGTGAGCAAGAGAGCCTGGAAAACGGAAGTGTCTAGACTCTGGGCCCTGAAATTCAGAGAAAGAAGAAGCAGGGAATGATTTTAAGAGCAAATACACAAATGGCCCATCTCTTTTTCTGTGGTTGGCTGGGATCTAACTTCACCATTTGCCTCTTCTCGAGTCCTCCATTATGAAGGGAACAATGCCTACCCATTAAACAGCAAGCCTGGTGGTTCACTTCTGTGTCTACCTACATTGCTAACTTGGAGGTGGTACTGCCTAAGCAGCGGGCAGAGAGCCCTGTATTTGAGAGACCTCCACCATGTCCCCAGCACAATCACATGCATGAAAACTACCAACTTACATTGGTTTATAAGCAACACCAAATAGATAAAACACCCGAATAACACTTGGAAGCTTCTTAATTCAGTGTAGATGTGACAAGTGTCACATTCAGGAGATATGGAATGAAATCATGATATCAATGGGACAACTGCCCTACTATTTTGGCAGAGACCAGCCGGGATACATGTTTCGGGATTCAACCGTCTCTTTCCCCAGAGATCACTGAAGTTCACAATGGGAAGAGCAGAAATCTGGAACGGGATTCTTTCATCTCAGCCTGCTTAAGTGGCTTGTATCCGACATAGGAATCCAATCAGCCCCTGTTTATGAATGAAACCACCAGCCATTATGAATCAGAAACATCCCAGTTTTGCATTGAAATAAATAATGGGAAAGACTCTGCCGAATTGACCAGAAAGAAGTTTTGGCAGCTTCTGCTAGAACCTGGTCATTTTGCAGAGGAGCTAACAACGCGGGCCCCGGGCCCCGCCCTCACTAACAGAAGGGCCGCGGCTGCCCAGTTTGTTCTTCTCTTTCTCCTGTTCCGTCCTTCCCTTTCCTGTTTGTGGATGTGAGCTTGTGTCCTTTGCGCTTCTCTCAAGGACTTTCAGCTTCTCCTGGCAGGAACACATGTTCCTCCAGCCCAACATCTTGGCAAAGATGAGTCTTTTTGGCAGCAGGGCCATTAATGATAGTGGGAACTGGTGTAAATCTAGGAACCAGGGCACAGGGGAAGGCAGTGACCCAATTACTGACAGCTGTTAGAGCCTCGTTTCTCTGCATTTTAGTTTCCCCAGCAGAGTGGCACAGACACCACCATCATTAACATTTAATTTTGATTTAGTATGTCTGCACTGGCTGGAACAACTAAAGTGCAGCCTGTTGCCTATAAAAGTTCAAGCCCCTTAGAGGTCATTCGGGACTGCACCTGCTCAGGCCCAAGCGAGGGGGAGAGGAAGCTGTTCAGGGTCATTCCAGTTTTGAAAGGCTTCTTCCCCCTACAGGAGTCTTGAAGATGAACTGAAAAGCTATGTGAAGAGCTGGGATTACTGATGCAAAACCCTCTTCCTCCTCCCCTGTGATCGTGCTGAGTAAAAGAAGCAAGAACTAAGGTTGTGTAACATAGATCGAAGGAAACCAAATATCAACGTTGGTGAGATGGCAGTTTTTTTAGGTGGGCTAAGTGGTGTGTTTTGAACATAACTAAAGAATGATAAAGATCCTCTCCTTGACCACATTTTAGACAGGCTCCTCTGAGCCCTCTTTGACCAGGCTTAACTTTGACCTATGGACCTGTAGGCTCCCAGCACACATACTTTCATCCATTTCCTGTCAACTCCCCAACACCCCCCCTCCGTCTCCCCAACCCCCTTGCCCCCCTAACCCCAAGCCCCTGCTAAGACTTGAATACTACATAGTTACTAGTTGTTCAAGGCTGCACCCTTAGGATGACTCCAACCCCCTTTAAAGTGTCTGAGGAATTACTGTTTGTTTCAGCCAAAATCTAGTAACAAAGAGACCCCAGGAATACCCCCACCCAAAATAGTTACTTTAGAAAGCTTGCAGTGGTAAATTCTTTCTTCCCAGCTTTGAGATGCAGACCTTCCACCACCCAGTGCTGGGGCTCAAGAACCCAGAGCTGTCTGTTGAAATGCAAACCTTCAGGTCAGTAACTCCCTCTCAGGCAATGGGCACCTTGCTCTGATTTGCACCACCACTTCCTGTCACAAAGGCACTAGGAGTTTGCTTCTCCTCCAGATAAGCACCCACCGGTGATTAAACCCAGTCTGCTGGGACCCCAGCTTGGTCCCCTACCTGCTCCTTCATTCTGGCTTTAATACACCCATC
>NC_043700.1:129324366-129345240 GCF_006229205.1 Suricata suricatta | reverse complement strand
GTCTTCACCTTGCTTAGCTCCAGCTGGAAGACCACTTTCATGTCTGCCCTCCTCAAACGCCCTTCTCCCTCTGTCTCAGACATTCCCTGTTGCCCTGACCTTTTACCTTCTAGTTCATGGTTTGCCTTTTTCACCAGGTCTTTCTCAAAAACTCCACCTCCCACTTCTCTGTCTCTAGTGTCTATGAGCGTTTATCTTTTGTACACTGGTTTTTTTTGTTATCGTCAGCGGCTCACGGGTAACTGTGGAAGAAACAAGGACCAATCATTCCACCTGTTGTTTTCCATCCGCATCAAGCATCAGGCTAAGTATATTGAAACCGTTCAGTTAAATGCATCTAGATATTTTCACTGAGCTTTCAAACAGCTTTGACAAATCTCAACAAAATGACGCTGAATTCCTTCATCACTTCTAGGATGGGAAACAGGGTGTTATTATAATGCTCAAAGTGCTCACAAATTTATACAGAATCAAACTGCTGTTACTGCACTCGACACAGAGTAGGCAGTCTATTGCCTGTGGATTTTTTTCCAACTTTCTGTGGGATCTGACAATCCTGTAAGAAAATAATCATTTAGCATATAGCATAATAACAGCTAGGTTTTTACACTTACATTGTTGTTAGCCTACATTTTCACAGCTTTATGCAGATCTCTGTGTTATGATAACACACTTTATGCCCATTGAAGAGAGAAAAAATGTTTGGGAAAATGTCGTAGACTAGGTGGCTTGTAAAATTCCTCAGAGTTAGGAATTCAAGCTTCCAATCTCCGTGGGAAAGTTGTTTTAATTTCTCTGTGTCTCAGTTTACTCATCTGTAAAATAGAAATAATAAATGGACCATACAGTATTATTGTTATAATTAAATGAGTCACATGAAAGACAACATATTTGGCACAGAGAAATTACTAGGTAAATGGCTGTTAAAATATTCTAAGATGTTAAGGCATGAAGAACTTAGAATGTGGATCTTTTTGCAACGTTTCCATTGCATGTCTTAGGTGAGTAAAACTTTAAATTGGTCAGTACTCCAAATCATTGCGAGGGATTCCTGGGTGGTTCAGTTGGATAAGCCTCTGACCTTGACTCAGGTCATGATCTCATGGTTAGTAGGTTCGAGCCCCATGTTGGGCTCTGTGCTGACAGCTCAGAGCCTGGAGCCTGCTTCAGATTCTGTGTCTCCCTCTTTTTCTGCTCCTCCCCTGCTCACACTCTTTCTCTCTCTCAAAACTAAACATTTAAAAAAATTTTTAAAAAATCATTGCTACGTATTACTTTTGTACATTTGAGCTATAAACCTAAAAAGGGGTGGGAGAAAGGTGATGTTTATTTGTGTTTAAAGAGAATCTTTGAATTGTTGATTCAGGTAGTATCTTAGCACAAGTTCCTACTTTGTGGGATTCACTGGGCTAAGTGCCGGGTGGCATCCATAAATGATAAAAAGGTTTCCGCCCTCCAGAAGATTTTAAACTAGCAGTATGAAAAAAGACCTGGGCATAGTGAAGGGCTCAGAATACTGACAGGAGGGAAAGAAGCATGTGTGCGGTGGGAATGAGGAGGTCCTTGGACTTGAGCATCTTTAGTTGATACCTGAAGCCTGCAATACATTTTAAAGATGATTTTTCATACACTGGGGGTAGCATTAAAGCAATTAGGAAATGAAGAGTTTGGAAATCATGGGGAAGTTCTGGGATTTCAAATAATCTAGTTTGGTAAGAAAGAAATGTATAAAGAGAATAATAAAAGGGCTGGCTGCAAATGTAGGCTGGAGATATCTTGAGGCAATTGGATTTCATTTTGTGGAGGACACTAGAGTTTTGAGCAGAGAAAAAATGCAGGTATTAAGATGGATTACCAGTGGGAAGGGTGAGATGCACACTCAAACATCACCCACAGTTCTTACGTATAATTAAAATGTATTTTTTTGTTTTTAAATGATAAGAAGTCTTTAAGGAAAATATGTACAATAAGTCAGTCATCTTAGAAAGCGCTTGGCAGGTGGCTTCGCGCCTTCTCGGCGGCAGAGGCCGCGGCCCCGGGGAGATCCGAGGGCCGGCTCAGCAACTCGTCCGCCTCTTCTTGCAGAGCCTCCGCTCTTTCGTGCAGCAGCATCTACGATAAAGAATCAAGATATGAGGCCAAAATAGGCATGGCCAGGGCGCTGTGAACGTTTTTACCACCGCCTATTAGCTACTTGAATCCTAATACATCAGCAATCTAGACATTAAAACTAATAATGAGACTGAAAAATAGCCACTTAAGAACAAGCGATTATAGTAAATGAAGCTGAGGCATTTAGCTAAAGCCATTTTAGCTGAGCACTGCATTCAGTACACCAAAAATAAAGGAGCTTTAAGACCCTCAAAGATTTGTTTTATTGAAGACTCAACCACTTAAAAATTAACTTTTAATCTATAAAATGTAAGACAATTTTGCAAAAATTTAATTAGCTCTTGAAAATGTTATCCTTTTATATATGCTTTTTATTATTCCTCAAAGTTAGTATGCTATCTCTTAAAAACCTATCAGTGCTTCAAAGAAAAATTTTATTCAAGTTCCTAAAATTAACATCACTAATTTCAAAAGAAACATTAAGAGCCAAGAAAGTAGTTCTAAATGTGGCACATAGTAAATGTCAATGAATATTTGCTGAGTAATGATTTTCCCTTTTTCTTTTAAAAACCACAAATAGGGACACCTGGCTGGTTCAGCCAGTAGAGTACGCAACTCTTGATCTTGGAGTTGTAAGTGGGTGTACAGATCACTAAAAAACCCCCCAAACCAAAAACCAAACAATAACAACAACTTTAAAAACAAAAGCCCAGAAATAGAGTTTTGGTATTTGTGACGCTGGGTTCTGTGTGTACTGGGGTGCAGTATTTGCATTACTTCTGTTACAAAAGTGTTATAATAAAAAGTTCAGCAAAATCACATGGAGGAAAAAAATCACATGACACAAGATGAAAGTCAAAACCCCACTTCAAGTATTACATAGCATCACAAACAGAAGAGATTAAAATGCAATTTGGTAAGCTTTCCAGTAGCTGAGGTGATGGTGACCACGTAAAACTAATCTCCCAATAGACCCGCTAAAAAATGATACAGATCAACAAGAGCAAGTAAACGGCACAAAACTCACGTGTCAGCATTACTAGAATACAGAGAACTCCATCAACTTCAAACTATGTGTAGTTAAAAATACCTGCCAATTTCCAGCAGAATCATTTCTTTCTTTCTTTTTATACTTTTTTTAAGTTTATGTATTTATTTTGAGAGAGAGAGAAAGCACGAGCAAGGGTGGGGCAGAGAGAGAGGGAGAGAGAGAGAACCCCAAGCAGGCCCCACACTTTCAGTGCAGAGCAGGGTTTGAACTCACGAACTGTGAGATCATGACCTGAGCCCAAATGAAGAGCCAGACGCTTAGCCGACTGAGCCCCCCCCAGGCGGCCCAGGAGTACATCTGTGAAACTGTGCTCACGGAGCATCACTTGCACCTAGACTTGATTCAGAAGAAACATTAGGCCTTGAGCCTGAGTCTGCTGCCATAAAGAATAAGTCTTTCAGGGATGAGTATATTTTGCATATGGAAGAAATGTAAATAATCTGTAACCAGAGGGCAGACATTACAAATGACAGCCAGTTATTTGGCACTCTCCTCATGCGTAGGAGTGGTCTAATTCCTCTTCCCTTCAATCGGGACTGATCTTAATGCCTTCTAGTAACAAACAATATACAGCAGAAGTGACCCTACCTAACTTCTGGGATTAGTTCAGAAGATGTCCTGCTTGTTCTGCCTTGATCTCTTGAAATGTTCACTCTCTGGACATTTCTTCTTGAAACAGCTGCCATGCCATAAAAGACCCAAGCCTCAAGGAATGGCCGTATGCAGTTGCTCCAGTTGAGAGCCCCAGATAACAGCCAGTTTTCAAATGCCAGCCAAGTGAGGGAGGCACCTTGGTTTTCCAATTCAGTCAAGCCTTCCGATGACTTCAGCCCCAGTCAAAACCTGGCTGTACTTGCATGAGACTCCAAGTGAGAATCATGCTGCTAACCCTTCTCAGAATTCTAATTCTGGAAACATAAGCAAAATAAAATAAATGTTTGAAGCCACTAAGTTGTTTTTCTTTTTTTAAGTTTTATCTATCTGAGAGAAAGAGAGTGATCGAATGCAAGTGAGCCAGAGGGGGAAGGGCAGAGAGAGATGGAGAAAGAGAATCCCAAGCAGGCTCCATGCTCAGTGCAGAGCCTGATGTGGGGCTCGAACTGATGACCCTGAGATCATGACCTGATCTGAAATCAATTAGTTGGATACTTAACTGACTAAGCCACCCAGGTACCCTAAGCCACTAAGTTTTGAGAGAAAACTTTGTTATGCAGCAATGTGTACCTGGAAAAATTAGAACTGGGAGTTATCAGTATGAACTCATGGCCTTTAATAATTTACACATAAGTATAGAAAAATATATAGGTTTATATGGGCTCCATCTGCTGAGAGAACCTAGAAGCAATGATAATATCTCTCTGGTAATGAGCATATTTAGCCCCTAAAACTTGGGTCTTGAAATACTACTCTTCACTAAAAAGAATTAGGGCTCTTTGGAAAAATGGCTGATTCCATGGTTAAGGCAAGTTGAACCTATATCATGAGCAAGAGTACTAGTTACTTAAAAAAAAAAAAGAGTGCTAGTTATGGGGGCGCCTGGGTGGCTCAGTTAGTTAAGTATCCAACTCTGGATTTCATCTCAGGTCATGATTTCACAGTCTGTGAGTTTGAACCCTGCGTCAGGCTCTGTGCTGACAGCATGGAGCCTGCGTGGGATTCTGTCTCTCTGCCCTTCCCCAACTTGTGCACACGTGTGCCCTCTTTCTCCCTCTCTCTAAAAAGTGAATAAATAAACATTAAAAAAAGAGTACTAGTTACTAATTTCATTGTTTCTCAGTTTCAAATCTATTCTTCATTGTCCTGCTGGAGATACTACAGTTAGATCCGGTAAGCACTTCTCCTCTGGCAGCTGGTACAACGTTAAGCTTTGTCAACAGGGGGCACTGGAGAGACTGTAGGAGGTAGGGGCTTCTCCTCTGGGTTTTGGTGTGTCTTTTTCTTACGGCTCCTGCAGGGCTAGTCCAGTGAGCTGAACATCTGGTGGCACTCATTACAGTGTTTCAACAGTATCCCTGCAGACAGCTTTCTAGTAAGTTCCATGGTTACTGAAGCTAGCTTCCAACCAAGTTCAACAGCATACTCCTGGGAGCAGGAGTTTCATCAGCATCCTAAGCTGGCAGTTTCCTGCTTGCCAGCCTGGGCTGCAGTGAAGGAAATTATCTGCTGTCCAGCGAGCCACAGCCACATCCTCTCCAGTGAAGGATGAATCCCATCTCCAGGGGTGGGGTCGGGTCAGGATGGACGCTCTTCTCCTGATTCCTTCCCATATTTGTTAGTTCCGTTTATCCCTTAGAAGCCAACTAGTAACCTTTGTTACTAGTTACTCATTCTTTATATTAAACGTTCCTCTTCAAATTACTGTGTGGTTTCTGTTCCTAATAATTAGACCCTGACAGATACACCTTCAAAATAAGAAAGTCCAATAACAATGGGGATAGGTCAAAAAGAGAAACTGGCCTAGGTCTAGAAAAGGGTAACTAGGATAGTAAATTGCCTAAAACAAGATTATTTAATATGGACGAAAGGAACCGAAAAGAGAAACCTTTGGAGGCAAAGAGCGCTGTTTTCAAATAGATGAAAAATGGTAACAGAACAGTTCTGGGGGTAGTACTCACAGTGTAGTGGGAGACATTGTAAGAAGGCAACATTTAGCCTCATTATCTTGAGATGCTTTTTGTAACACTACAAGTGTCCAAAAATAGAACTACCTAATTTTTGAGGCTGTAAGCTCCATGTCAATGAAGGTGCTCAAGGTGGGGAGGCCAGATGTCGGGGACGCTGAGGAAAGGGCTTCTGTGGAAAAGGCGAGGAGGCAGAATTCCATGGGATGCAGTGCTCCCCGTGCTTCAGCGAACTCTTGAGATTGTCTAATTTTTATCCACACACTGTGAGTGTCTTGTAGTTAAATGGTTTTGTTTTTATGTCCAAAGTATAAGGTGATAACACTACAAAATATCATGAAGGTCAAAAAATGGTTGGTTTGCTTACCTTTGCGGATGAAACAATTTGCTTGGCCTGGCGTCTTGATAAATGATCAATTGTTCTTATTAGCACTTCAGGATCTGCATTAGCCAAGTGCGTTAGACTTTTATAACCTGCATTGTACAATTGTTTTGCTCGACCCTGAAAAGTATTGCAAAAATTAGTAGGATCAGAGTTTGGGATTAGGAAAAAATAATTAAGTGTTTCACTGAAGGGAAAAATTTCACGTGCAAGAGACAGAAATACATTAAGGTAATAAAGTAAATATGAAGAGACAACACAACAGAACCCTGCAAAGTTTTAAAAGATGAATTCGGGTGGTTGGAAACTGCACCACAGCTTTCTGTGCGGCTTCAGTCACGGGATGTGAGTGGCAATCAGGAATGAGAAGCCCATTCAGGCACTCAGGGGAGGGGCATTATTTCAGATTCCCAATCAACATGTTCCCGTCCAACGCCTTAAAATGTGTTCACCATCTACGTAGGGGACCACGGGGTGTGTGTGCGTGCACACGTGTGTGTGTGTGTGTGTGTCCCCGAGCAGAATGCTTCTGACCAGATAACAGAATAAGCTGACACCAGGGTTGGTTGAAAACACAGAACTGAGAAACCAGCGGACGATACTTTCTTCTCACTCTCTGAGGAAACGGAAATCAGCCTTGTTGCCACCAAATCAGCCCTTCCCGAAACAAGCATTGAGTCTAAACGGACAGAAGGTAATTCCTCATTAGCGTGGAGGAAGGGAGAGATGCTAAGGACGAACGGAAGCCCCCAGATACCTGGGGAGGGTCCGTTTTATCCCTACTGTTACTTTTTTTTCACAAATGTGATTTTTCATCAGGGCTGCTTCCAGATTAACAGTGGATTTCTGGGAGGCCATGGCAGCAATTTATTTAAAAACAAAACAAAACACAAATTCTCATGGCAAATGAGGAATAAGGCTGTTATTATGACTTACCTCATGATAAGACTTCACAAAAGAGCAAAATCTGATTTTCCTGTTAGTTGAAATCATGCCAACTGGGAAACCAGGATGGGAAGCTACTAACCTCTAAAACTCCAGTCACTTCCATGAGGGGAATTAGCTCTGCCTTCACACAGTAGGTCAACTTCTTGGTAAGTTCCACCAAAAGGGCTTTATAAACCCAAAATTCTTCAAGCTCCTGCAGAACACAAAGAAATACACAGAATTTAAATCTGGTAAGTTATTTCGAAGTTTGGTTGGTGTGGTAGAGGGCTCAGAGAGGATGATCCCTTAGGTAAGTTCTGAAACTTGGGTTAAGCCGGAGATGAACAATAATTCCAAGCAAAATTATTCTAAAGAAACATTGCAAAGACTGAGGAATTTGATGCAGTGGTTTTGGGATGAGGAAATTAAATTAATTTCAATTAAAAATGGAAAAATAAGTCAGTAAGAAGAGCTCTGTTCATTTTTATCAAAACATCAGCAAGTGAATGTATAGTTTTTCTTTCCCAAATGACTGAAAACAATTCCCACCTCTGGGAATTTATCCTGAAGACAGAATATTACACGTGGAAGGATTCTGATGCAAGATGCAGTAATATTTAAAGCAGCAAAAATATCAGAAGCAATATTTAAGATAATAAAATACTGGAAACCATCAGTTAATACTGTTAAAGCTGAGTGGGTAAATGAGTATTGTATTGTCTTATTTTATGTTTGAAATTTTCTATAGTAGTTTATTTTTAAAGGTCACTTTCTAACCTTTGGGTGTCACTGTAAGCATATGTGATATGTGGAACAGCATTAGTTAGCTACTTGTGGCCACGAGAAAAGCAGTCTGTGCACTGAAGATGACACACAGAAGAGAAGAAAACTGGACAGAACTGGAATCCATCAACCCTGGAACTGCCTGAGCTCTCGCTTTCCTGTTACATTTGATCTTTCCTTACTGTTTTAAACTTCTATGGGACTTTCCCGTTACTTGTAGTTAAAGGCACCTTAGCTAATACTATTGATGTACTATTTTATACTACTTATGTAACTTTTTAAAAAGAAAAAAACACTTTAAAATACTGAAAATACACTCATGAGAGCACAAGTCATCAGGTAGATTGATTCTACGATCAAACATCAAATTACAGTTTTTTTCAAATTCAATATATAGATTCTTTTACTTGAACAGTTCTATAAGGCTGAAGTTCTCATAGTCCTAAGTAAAAACAAAGGGTGGAATATGAGGGGAAATACCTCTATATATGAGGAACAACAAACATAGAAAACTTAAGAAAATACATTTTAAAGGCTAACCTCTCCTTACGACCCATAGTTTTTGTCTATGGCTTAGCCAGCATGTGATTAGAGAATGTAAGCTAATATTTAAAACTCAGCATAAGTAGGAGATATTTAGAAATGTGAATTTGATAAAATTGCCATTCAATGCAAAGTCAAGTATTTTGGATTATTTACTCATCAGTAGGTATTATAGAATTAATTGCCATATAGACACACAGAATATGGAGATTTAAGATGGGGAAAATGAAGATTTTAAATTTAAAACTAAAATTCATGGCTAAAATTGATTGGCTCAATTGGTTAAGTGTCCAACTCCTGATTTTGGCTCAGGTCACAATCTCACAGTTCATGAATTCAAACCTTGCATCTGGCTCTGCGCTGATGGTGTGGAGCCTGCTTGGGATTCTCTTTCTCCCTCTCTGTCCCTCCACCAATCGCTGTCATGCTCTTTCTCTCTCAAAATAAATAAACTTAAAAAAAAAAGAAACATAACATGTATGCTTTAAAAAAAAAAAAATAAAATTCATGGGAGAAAAATGTTTTTAAAAAATCGAGTATAGAAACAAATACGGAAGGGATTATTACACCACTCAATTAGAAGAAATTTAAATGAGCAAAAAAAGGCTTATATTATAAATTCATTGGAAAAATTATCCATGAAGAAAAATTTGGTAAGCTTGGTTGTACTATTTAAGGACACTCTGAAAGCTTCTTTTAGGAGTCTTAAATCCATCCCAAATGTATATGGCCAAAATATTTTCTTCTTGAATTATTTTATAAACTGAACACTTGACATAGAAACCTAAAGCAGGTGCAAAACACTGGCATCAAAACTGACAAAATACTATGGAGATCAAGAGAGCATGGGCCCGAGTAGTTGTAAGGTAGCTGCTGGACACAGACAACACACTAATGAAACGCTGTACACGGTTATCACTATGAGAAGGGTTCTCCCACAGATTCTACATCACTGGAGAATTGTTGTTTTAAGAGTTGACTCCAAATACTTGTAACTATTTTTCCACTTTTCAAAAATTATTTATTAAATTTTTTTAATGTTTATTTTTATTTTTGAGAGAGATGGTGGGGTGGGGGTGTGCACAGAGATAGAGGGAGACAAAATCCGAAGCGGTTCTGGGCTCTAAGCTGTCAGCATAGAGCCTGATGTGGGGCTTGAACTCAGACTACGAGAACATGACCTGGGCCAAAGTTGGATGCTTAACCAACTGAGACACCCAGCACTCCTTTAACTTTTTAAAGTTTATTTATTTATTTTGAGAGAGACAAAGAGCGAGAGGGGAGGGGCAGAGAGAGAGGGAGAGAGAGAAAATCCCAGGCAGGCTCTGTGATGTTAGAGCAGAGCCTGACGTGGGGCTTGAACCCGTGAACTGTGAGATCATGCCCTGAGCCGAAGTCTGCTGCTTAACCGACTGAGCCCCCCAGACGCCCTAAAGACTCGTAACTATTAACAGTGGTTCTAAGAGTAGGTAGGGATAACTAGGCGCTTTCTACTTGTTCACTATATATTTTAGTTGATTCTGTCATTTTTGTATCTTTACCATCAGTTACTATGCAGCACTTTTTAAGCAGATAAAAACAAATATAAGTCAACAAGGTGGAAAGAATGACTAAATGGTTTATGAGCTTAGTAGCAGTTAGAACAAAAGAATGCACAAAGCACGTGTCATCGTTTAATGGAATTACCTCACAGAAATGTAACACACAAGAGGAGAACGTGGCAGCTCCAGTAAGAAGACTCTGTATATATCCTCGAGGCATATTAAATTTTTCAGACACACTCCAAATGTTGGTCTCTTTGAGCAGGGCATAAAGAACAAAAGACAGGTATAGTCTGTTGACAATGTCCTTGTCCACCTTCTAGAAAGACACAACCAAATAAATTTATGTACTGGACCGGCTAAAAATGTACATTATTTTGAAATTGGACAAAGGTAACAGGAATGAACTTATTCCACAGAAATAAAACTAAGTTCTAACGTATGTATTGTATAGTAATTCAAATGATCATTTTTCTGTGTATAAAAAAAAGAAATATGCCAAATTATTTCCAATTTAAACTTCCTTCTATGGGGAAGCTGGAGTGGGTTGGATTGTCTTGCCTCCAAAGATATGTTTAAAATCCTAACCTGTAGTACCTGTGAATGTGATGTTATTTGGACACAGGATGTCTGCAAGATGTAATGAAAGATCTTGAGATGAAATCATCCTGGATGTCCAGTAGACTATCTTTGGGGTTCTGCATTCGGTGACTGGTGTCTTTATAAAGAGAGGGCACAGAGTGACACAGACAAGAAGGCAATGTGAAGATGGGGTGTCCAATGCGGACACCAGTGGGGAGACATTTACAAGCCAAGGAACACCACAGTCGCCAGCAACCACCAAGAGCTAGGAGAGAGGAAAGATGTTTTCTTCCTCAGTGCCTCCAGAAGGAGCCATCTTGATGCAGACGTCTGGTCTCCTGAACTGTGAGAGAATACATTTCTGTTGTTGTAAGACACTCAGTTTGTGCTAATTTGTTACAGTAGCCCTAGGAAAAAAATGCAGAAGGGAAGGAGTCGGGATGGCCTTTACATTTACTGTGGTATTTACAGGTTGTATATAGGTGTGAATGTAATTAGACAAATGCATTTCTTTTGAAAGGTATGTTTCTTGTCCATATTGTAAACTAAAAGTAATAATTAATGTTTCCAAAGTTATAACACTGACAGAGAAAAAAGCTTCCTATAGTTGACAATTTGTGTACCTGCTTTTGCCTATGGTGTCTAGGGACCAGTTCATGTGTAAAGTATTTCATAGTCAACAAGCTATCTTAGAAACTGAGTAGTTCATGCTTAAAATCAGAGGAAAGAAAGGATGAACTTGAAAGAAAAAGTAGGTATAAAATATAAACTGATATCCTCGGTGATATTAAAAGAATGTTTGGGAAGAGAACTTAGGGAGGCACACGGAAGGCATGCATTACAGATTCTGCGTGTCAATACGGGATCACCTTCTAAAAAGCATTAGGCTGAAAAATCATGATAGCTGAATCGCCAGGAGGGAGAGATTGCTTTTTAATTTCCCAATTTTAGTGCACCTTCATTATTAACTATAATTTGAGTCAATGCAGATTTTGCTTAGAATGGATTTTCTAAGCCAAGAAAAATGCTATAATTATATTATATGGCAAGATAAGATGCTTTATGCCAATTTCAAGATCTTTTACAACAAATGTGTAAAGAAAAGAGGGGCGTCATTTTTAATATAGAGAAATAAATTTGATTGTACATAAATATGTTCTCTAGAATTCAAATCAACTGAACATTTATTGACATATTTCATTAGAATGCAACAAAAATAAATTCTGATTCAAGTTTTAAAAGAGACATTATTCTAATAAGATTTTATAAATGTTTATTATTTGGTAATAAGTTCTGATTTAATATGATTTTGTTTTCATTTTATATTTTAAGTTTGGATATAAAATATTTGTTTTATGAAATATTTTTATTTAACATTTAAAATATTTAAAATAATGTAGCTATTTCTGAGGTAATAGACCCAATCATAATATTGTGAAAACATGAATACTGAAGTAGTAAACATATATTTATAGTGTTATGATACAGCAGTACTTGAGATAGGGCATCAGTCCATTCAAATGTGAGTAAATACCATCTTTCACTTTTCAAAATATAATTAGTAATATATATGTAAATTTAAAGGTATAGGGGAAAATGGTAGGTAATTATTAGGTTTTACTAAAGATTGGATTGCCAGAAAAAATTAGAAATGAAAAAAAGTGTATTACAAGGTGGAAAATACTTGAAGGTATGTTTGCCAAAGATATTTCCATTCCTCTTAAAGTTGGTGTAATAGACACTGGCTTCATATTTGTTGACTAAACTTCAAAACCTCCAAATATAAGATATTGCACAAAAAGTATTAACTTACCCACTTCAACCTTCTATAGAAGATACTCCAAGTACTAGAGAATGGAACTTCTCTAAGGACAACAAACAACAATAACAAAAACCTCAAACCCATCCTGTCTTAGAAGCCTTGACACCAAGTAGAATGCCTAATAAAAAGTTTCTAGGGGGGGCGCCTGGGTGGCTCAGTCAGTCAAGCACTGGACTTTGGCTCAGGTCATGATGTCAGGGTTCATGAGTTTGAGCCCCACGTCAGACTCTGTGCTTACAGCTCAGAGCCTGGAGCCTGCTTCAGGTTCTGTGTCTTCTCTCTGCCCCTCCCCTGCTTGTGCTCCATCTCTCTCTCTCTCTCTCTCTCTCAAAAATAAATAAAGATTAAAAAAAAATAAAAAAGTTTCTAGGGGTGTAAAAAAAATGTTTCTTGAGGGACACCTGGCTAGCTTAGAGGAGAGTGTTTGACTCTTGATCTCAGGGTTGTGAGTTTGATCCCCACACCGGGCATAGAGATTACTTAAAACAAAACAAAACAAAACAAAAACGGTTTCTAGAAAATACCTTTTTCTCCCTTGAACTGATTTCAGGATTATATACTATCATAAAAACATTTTATAAATATCTTACAATTTTTATAATGTAAGCCATCAGTAGCCTAAGAAAAATAGATTAATAAGGCTTACCTTCTAAGATAAGAAGCTCACATGTGCCTGACAGTGTTTCAGAAATACAAAGGTACACACACAGCAAGGACATCCAAAAATAAATACTGTTTTTAAAAAATGCCCAAATTTCTGGTCCTCAGATGTTTTAAATAATAAACTGGGAATTATATTAACTTAAAGAAGAAAATATGAAACAAAAAGATCAAATCAACAAAAGAGATGCTACAACAGCATTAATTTTCTTAAATTGACTAAGTTATTCAGGAAGAGAAAAAAGAGTTTGGTACCTTCTTTATAGCTTGACCTGATGCTTTCTTCCCAATAAAGTTTTCAGAGACTCCAAGAAGAGCAGCTACATTTTGTTCTGCTGGACTGAGCTGGCTAAACTACATTAAAAAAGAGTGAATATAGAGAAAAATCAACTGTAACTTTAAAAAAATCTGCCATTTGAACCAAATCCAGTATTTCCTATGATATCACATTTTCATGGTTTTAAAGGGTATGAAGAAACAACAAAAATTTTATTTACACATATTTCAAACTTAAAAAGTATGTTATCAAAATATAACATACTTCAGTAGAACATTTAAAGACAGATTCATGAGCACTGTGACCATGGACTATGGTTGCCAGGGACTGTGTGGCTATGTTTAATCCTGAGATGTCCGGGGGAGAGGGAGAAGAGGCTGAAGCTTTTGAAAGTAAACACATTGTAGAGTACCATTTAAAAAACTTAGTTACAGGCCGCGCGGGTGGTTCAGTTGCTGAAGCGTCAGACTATGGATTTGGACTCAGGTCAGGATCACATGGTTTGCGAAACTGAGCCTCATGTCCAGCTCTGTGCTGACAGCGAGCAGCCTGCTTGGGAGTCTCTTTCTCCCTGTCGCTCTGCCCCTCCCCTGCTTGTGTGCTGGTGCCCTCCCCTCAAAATAAACATTAAGAAAAACCCCCAAACTCAGTTACAATTTAATAATATGACATTAAAAAGAAAGTTAATTTGCTGCAGCCCAAAGCTGCATGCTGCCTCCGTCCCATGCGTGTTCTCTGCCCTGCTCACAGAAGAATCCTAATAGACTGAACCCCACCGCCCGGTTTCCTGACAGCAGGCTCAGCTCCACCTGGCTGTTGGTGATAAAACCGACGTTCCTACTCAGGTGTTCCTATCACTGGGTCTGTCACGCTTGGCTCCGATACAGCTGCCATATAATTAACTCTCAAAAAATAACTTACAACTGTCTTCACATCCTAGGCATTATGAAACGGAGTGGTCACCAAATCATAATAATAACCATCTTTGGGGAGTGGGACCAGGGATGATCTTCCTTCTTCTTTTGGATCTTTCTTTATTTTTTCAATAATGAACATGTTCATATTTAACAAAAAAGTAATATTTAAGTTAAATAAACCAAAAATGCTATTGCCATATTACTATTTTAAAAATGGAAACAAGGTCCAATTTCATATATATTTTAGCAGAGGAAAAGAGTGAATAATCACTTGATAAAAATTCCATCGTCATTAATAAATAAAATAGTCCATATGGAAGAACCTTGTAGTCTCACCTGCCTGAAGTATATCATCCAGTCTGGGTCGCACTGAGATGCGAGATCATAGGGGGTCGTCAGGTAAATCAAGTGAAGAAGGCTTTCAAGCACAAGTCCTTCGAGACCTTTCTTCAAGTCTCTGTAGAGAATGTCACAATAAGCCAAATCTATAGTTCCTAAAAGAAAGATACAACGATTTTATCTTTCATAATTATCAGAGGGGGGAAAAGGTGAATTTTAAAAAGATCCTACTTAGAAGTTACCTAAATATAGCAAAAAGTCATTAAAATCTCTTTAAAAATGTTTTCTCAGTCCAGTATAGTTACTGTGTTATGTTAGTTTCAGGTGCACAATATAGAGATTCAATAATTCTGTCCATGACTCAGTGCTCATCATGATGAGTGTGCTCTTAATCCCTTCAGCTGTTTCACCCATTCCCCCCACAAAACTTCTTCTTATGTAATTCAGCACAACTATTTTGGAGGTCATTTAACAAGTACATACCTTCTGACCCAACTACTCTGTTTTTGGAAATCTAACTCAGAGAGATATTTCCACACATACCCAAAAATACATAGAGATGCCCACTGCAGCTTTGTTTATAATTGAGAAAAATAAAAAATGGTGCAAATGTCTACCAACAGGGGAATGGTTAATTAAATTACAGAATTCACAGTATGGATGATTACAGTGGTAAAAGGAAAATGAGGTAGATTTAAAGGGACTGACATTTTAAGATTCTCCAAATATTTTAAGTGAGAAAAGCAAACTGCCAAAAAATGCTTACAGCTATGATTTCATCTTTAAAAATAAGATATAAAATAATATATAAATGTATATGTATAAAGATGTATAAAATAATCTATACAACACATATATATACACACACACACACATATACACAAATGTTAAAATATATATATGATAATACACGGAAGAATATGCAACAAATTATTAACAGTGGTTGCCCCTGGGAGAGTGAAAATGGGGCAGGAGAATGGGATTTTCCTTTATATAATTCTAAGTTCTAAGGAGTTTTTTTAATCAACAGATGTATTTTTTTCATTAAGTAAATTATGATGTAGCCATTAAGAAATAACTATTCACTGACATACCATGAATAATTTCTAAGGTATTATAGTAAACAAAAAAAAAAGCAAATTCTGGAATATAAATGATTGTTTACTTAAAAACAAAAGCTTAAAAAAATCTTAAATTTGGGGCACCTGTGTGGCCCAGTCAGATGAGCGTCTGACTTCGGCTCAGGTCATGATCTCATGGTTTGTGAGTTTGAGCCCCGCATCAGGCTCTGTGCTGACAGCTCAGAGCCTGGAGCCTGCTTCAGATTCTGTGTCTCCCTCTTTCTCTGCCCCTTCCCTGCTCATGCTTGGTCTCTCTCTCTCTCTCTCTCTCTCAAAAATAAATAAATGTTAAAAAAAATTTTAAAACAATCTTAAATTTGTACACACACACACACACACACACACACACACACATATATAATGCATTGACATGAAATGTACAGAAAATGTCTGAAAAGATATACACCAAATCGTTTTTCTTGGCAGGATATTAAGATTTGTTTGATTGCTAGGGGAGGCGGGTGTGAAGGAAATGACCATCTTTTCCCCCAAATACCTCTGCAGTACCCAAAATTATTTGCAATTCAACTTTTTTTATTAAAAAAATTTTTTTTAAAGGCAGCTCTACATGCAACATGGGGCTTGAACTCACGACCCCAAGATCAAGAGTTTCATGCTGAGCCAGGCACGCTACCCCATTTTTCAACTTTTAAAAGCTAGTTCTGACAGTTTATAAACTTAATGTTATTAATATGAACTTACAATTCCAATGTAAACAGAATGATTTAATTTCTATTTTTTTCCACAGCACATTTCCTCGGAAAGTTAGGGAAATTCTTACCCTTAAAAGAAGCTCGTCCCAGTTTTGTAATATGAAAACTATATTGGAACTCTTTTTCAGACTTATAAATAGTGTCTTTTTGTAGCAGTCCTTTTTCTGTCAGGTATCTAAGTGATTCCAAAGTTATTTCCCACAGGCTTTTTTCTTTCAACAAAATCTTTTGCTGAACACCAAAAAATGTGCCACTCATAAAATGATATATGTCTTCAAGATTTGTTGCAATCTGAAACAATTCAGGACATCATTAGGACATTTTCCTTATTCAAGGCATCATTTTGAATGCATGTTAATTGCCATACCTCAAAATTATTGAAATAAATTAGTATAAAATCAACATACTTGCATATATAAAGATAGTGGCATTTTGAAATTAATAAGAAACAAGTTAAAGAAGATACCATATTCATACTTTTTATGAAAACATCTAGAGATTTTTCATTCAAAAACTGCTCAGATTTTTGAAAATTTTCACCATAATCTCCAAAGCTCTGCTCTCTGTTTACTATCCAGCCAATTATCCTTATTAATTCCCACTCAGCCCCCTTCAGAAATCCCTTCACCCCTTCCTTTCCAGCCACCTGTGAAAGCATTCTCTAGCAATAAAAACTGTATTAAAATACACACACACATGCAAAACACAACTGAAAGTCTCCTCCAAAACAGGATCAGGTAATACTTCCTAACATATCACCTAAAAATAAATAGTTTTCTTCTCTTTTTGTCTCTCTCATTCCTGTTTTTTGCTGCCTGTCTCTCCTCCCCCTTGTAGTCACTACTTAAAACCTATAATGGCAATTATAAGTAATACTTAACACTCCATTTGGTATTCAGATATAGAATTGATGCTGAATTAGGATAATTTTATATTAGCCAACTTCAAAGAAATCAGCATGTTGTACTAAAATATAGTTAATCAATAAACATATTTCTCTCTCACAATTCTGGTGATACTTTCAACTGAAAAACTTAAGTAGTTATTTCATACTAAACCAATATAAGGGTTAACAAAAAATATGATGAGGCATAGATATTTCCTACTGCTTTTCTTCATTTTACTAAAACTCATTCTTTTTTAAAAAACATTTATTAATTTATTTTTGAGGTAGGGGCCAGAGAGAGAGGGAGAAAGATACTCCTAAACAGGCTCTGTACTGTCAGGGCAGAGCCTGATGGAGGGCTTGAACCCACAGACTATGAGATCATGACCCGAGCCAAAACCAAGGGTCTGATACCCAACCGACTGAGCCACCCAGGCACCCTTTAAGAAAATTCATTCTTAATAGAGTATTCAATTGGGCAAAATTGCAGTTTTAAGATATTCAAGACTGATACTCAGTTTGTAGATTATTACTTCAATCAAAGGTATGCAGGGATCAGTTACAACACACAGTGGCTAGCAAGGGTGTCTGAAATATGGCTGTGATAAATAAATGACTAGAGGCTCCCTGAAGGCGATGGCCCAACCACTGTTACATCCTCTCATTAATTCCTGGAGTTTCCTTCTTTTCCACCAGGGCATGGATCTAGTCTCTCCTGGGCTGCCCATCTGTACCCTCCTGCCCCGACCTCGCTGCCCAAGTCACAGACCTTGTCTTTCCTGCCTCTCACCTCCTCTTCCACCTGGATTTTCCTGTCCAGAAAACTTCTGCTTCAATTCCAACTCTATAGGTTTTCGTGTTCTCCACCTTTTTCCACAACTGGAGCCCTGTTGTGAACCCCTACCTCAAGGTGTAAGAGGAGCCCTGATGACCTGTCCCCCTCACAACTGGGTCCAGTTTCTTGAGTTCTGCCTCCTATGGGCAGACATGGAACCACAGCCGCCTACGTGCTGGTCTCCTGAACCAACTGCTGCCTGGACTTCTTGCTGCTGTACTCCAGCTGTTAAAACAGAATTTAAATGCAACTGTTGCTCCCTGTTGGATCTTGCATTGCCAGGCCCATAACGGCACATCCTTGTGGCCAAGTCAGTTCTCCCAGTCTCCGTTACGTGAGCGCGCTGGTCTCAAGTGAAGGCCCAGCGCCCTCCCAATTCTACTGCCTCTTGCTGAGTCCTAACTCATATACGTATTTGTCAGAGGTTTGTATTATGAATATTTCCTCTGTGCCTTTTCATTTTTTTAGTAGTGTCTTTTGAGGATAATTTAAAAATTTTTATTGATTTTTTTTTCTCTTCATGGTTTATGTGTTCCACATGAGAAATCTTACCCCAAGGTAACAAATTTACTCCTATATATTCTTCTAGGAGTTATATTTTAGCTTTTAAGGTTAGGTCTATGATCCACCTTGAGTTCATTATTTTGGACCAAATTAGAGTGAAGTAAGAGTAGAGGTTATTTTGTTGTTGTTGTTCTCTGTAGACAGCTAGTGGTCCAGCACCGTTTGTTGAAAAAAAGACTATCCTTTGTCCATTTACATATCGTGGCACCTTTGTTAAAAACTGCTCATATATGGGGGATGCCTGGCTGGCTCAGTTGGTAGAGCATATGACTCTTGATCTTGAGGCCCTGAGTTCAAGCCCCAGTTGGGTAGAGAGATTACTTAAAAAAACAAAAATCGATCATATATGTGTGGGTCTAATTTTAGACTATTGTTCCATATGATCCTTGCACCAATATCATACTGTCTTGATTACTGAAGCTTTACAGTAAATCTTGAAGTAGTATGAACACCTATTTGTTCATAAAATTAATTTGGCTATTCTACTCCTTTGCATTTCCAAATAAATTCTATCAGCCTTCAATTTCCATAAACAAGCTTGAGATTTTGGCTTAGATTGCACTAAGTTTATAGACTTTGGGAAGTAACATCGGATCAAAACTCAGAGTTCCAATTCTTGAATATCGTACCTCTCTCCTTTATTTATTTAGATCTTCTTTAATTGGTCTCAGCAGTTTACAGTTTTCAGTGTACAGGTCTGACACACAGTAGTTAAATTTACCCCTAAGTGTTGCATGCTTTTGGATGCTATTGTAACTGGAGTTGTATTTCCAACTCTTTGTAGGGAGTGTACAGATACAAGTGAGTTTTGTACACTGACTTTGTATCCTATGACACTGCTGATTACACTCTAACTTTTTTGTACATTCTTTTAGGTTTTTCTTGAACCTACTATCAGCAAATAAGACAGTTTTACTTCTTGCTTTCTAATCTATGTGCCCTTGTCTTTCTTCCTGTCTCATACTGGCTTTGATTTCTGATATATCCTGAAAAGTAGTGTGGGAGCACACCTCTTTTCTTTCCTGATCTTAGAGGGAAAAACATGTCGTCTTTCACCATTAAGTGTGGTGTTACCAGTAGTGTTTTTGTTGTTATTGTTTTATTGTTTTTTATATAAACACCTTTATTGAGTTGAAGATGGTCTCTTCTAATTTGCTGAGTTTTTATCATGAGTGGTTGTTGCATTCTTTCAAATAAATAATAACATTGAATTTTGAATTTTAAAACAACTTTGCCATTACTGGAATACACTGATTGTATTGCTGTATTACTAATACATTGATAGGGGTTTTAAATCTATTTTTACCACAGATATTGGCCTGTAGTTTTCTCTTCTTGTAATATCTTTGTCTGGTTTGGGTATCAGGGTAATGCTGGTCTCAAAAGATGATATGAACAGTTTTCCCTGTTCCTCTACTTTCTGGAAGAATATGTGCGTGATTGGTATTATTTCTTCCTTGAATGTTTGATAGAGTTTCCCAGTGAAGTCAGTTGAGACTGGAGTTTTCTTTGTGGGAAGTTCTAAGTTATAAATTCAATTTCCTTAATAGATATAGAGCTATTTAGACTTTCTGCTGCTTCCTCAGTTAATTTTGGAAATTGTGTCTTCCAAGAATTTTCCTCATTTCATTTAAATAATTGAATTCATTTTTCAGTATTCAAGGATAGCTATTTAAGGATTATTTATTACTATCCTTTTAATATCTCTAAGATCTTTAGTGATGGCCCTCCTTTCATTTCTGATACTGGTAATTTATGTGTTCTCTCTTTTTCCTCTGTTGTCAAATAAATCAGTCAATAATCTTACTGATCTTTTCAGAGAACTAGCTTGTGGTCTCACTTTTTTTTTTTTCTAGTTTGCCTACTTTTTATTTCATTTTTGCTTTTACTAATTATTTCCTTTTTTCTACTTGGGCTTCCCCAACTCCCCCAGGTTCCTAAGGTAAAACTTAGACCACTGAATTTGGATTTTTTTTATATTCTAATAAGCATCTAAAGTTATAAATGTCCTTTTCACATCCAGATGGCCTAAAGGCACATGAAACGATGCTCGACATCACTCACTATCAGGGAAACACAAATCAAAACCACACTGAGATACCACCTCACACCAGTCAGAGTGGCTAAAATGAACAAATCAAGAGACTATAGATGCTGGCGAGGGTGTGGAGAGACGGGCACCCTCCTACACTGCTGGT
>NC_043700.1:129320065-129324266 GCF_006229205.1 Suricata suricatta | reverse complement strand
TTTGTAGGAAAGTGGATGGACCTTGAGGGTGTCATGCTAAGCGAAATAAGTCAGGCAGAGAAGGACAGATACCATATGTTTGCACTCATAGGTCTAGCAGGAGAACTGGAGAAACCTAATGGAGGACCAGGGGGAGGGGAAGAGGGAAAGAGAGTTGGGGAGAGAGAGGGATGCAAAACTTGAGAGACTATTGAATGCTGAAAATGAACTGAAGGTTGAAGAGGGTGGGGGGAGGGGAGAAAAGAGGTAATGGTAATGGGGGAGGGCACTTATGGGGAAGAGCACTGGATGTTGTATGGAAACCAATTTGACAATAAACTATTTTAAAAAAATAAATAAAGTTATAAATGTCCTTTTCAGCACTACCTAGGCTTCATGTCACTAATTTTGGTATATCTGTTTTCATTTTTGTTCCATTCTAAATATTTTCTAATTTCCCTTGTGATTTCTACTTTGACCTCTGGTCAAAGTGTACTATTTAATTTCCAAATACTTAGGCAATTCCCTGTTATCCTTCTATTATTGCTGGTATACTATAATTATTTTCATTAGACACAATACTATATTTGATTTCAATCATTTTAAATATATTGAGACTTGTCTATGATCTCAGAATATGGTCTATGTTGGTGAAATATTTCCCATGCACTTGAGAAATAATGCAACCACACACAATGGTACGTTGGAAAGAGTACAGGCCAGCATGGCAGGAAACTAAACTACAGTCCCATCTAAACCATAACCACTGAATGATCTTAGACTACTCGCCAGTTCTCTGAGTTGTTACCTTATCTAATATGTAAATGTAAAGAGACTTGATGACCTTTATGATCTCTCCCTCCTTTACTAATTCCTTGGCAACCTCCCTATTGTAAGGATTTATTACATTATACATGGATTACTACAATTGCTTTTAAACTAGTCTTACAATACTTCTGAGTAAGGTTTAAGAGTGAGCTAATAACTTACCCAGGGCAATAAGAGACAGAATTGGGACTGGGCCACAGGTACGTGTGATATCAGAGCTCTTGCTCTCAACCACCACACTTTACTAATTCTCCACTGATAAGTAATAGTGTCACAACTCTTTAGTCTATTTAAGCACGCTCTCCTATCTTTCCCAAATTATAGCACACAATCTGGCCCAACTTTTCTCACTCAACCTTCACCCCTTCAGGATCTGCAGCCCTTCACTAGAGCTACAGAATCTAGTCTGTTGACTGATACCCCACATCATCTTGAGCTTTCTCATCATTCATTCCCTGTTAAGTACCTGGAATGGCTTATTCCTTCCCTCTGCTTATCTACAACTTCTTCCTCTTCTTCTTTTTTTTTTGAGAGAGCACATGAGCAGAGGAGGAGCAGACAGAAGGAGAGGAGTGAGGGAGAGGAGAAAATCTTAAGCAGGCTCCACGGTCAATGTGGAGCCTCATGTGGGGCTTGTGGGGCTCATGGGGCTCAATCTCAGGACTGTGAGATAATGACTTGAGCTAAAATCAAGAGTTGGACACTTAACCAACTGAGCCACCTAGGTGTCCTGACAACTTCTGTCTCTTTCACTACCTACCACTGATTCCTCTTCTTCCTTATAGTCTTTCACTATTCTGAACTGGCAATATTTTAATATTACACTATTCATCTATAAGGTAATCAAAACTTATCTTATGGTATCTTTTTTTATTCGTTACCTTTTGTATTTTCACCCAAGCTCTTTGGGTACTTGTAGTTGAACAAAGCTGAATTCAAATCTGGCTTTGCCATTTTATGGCTAAGTGCCCTTAGATACAAAGTTAAAATTTATTTAAGAATAACCCTAAAAATGTTTAACTCAAGAGTAATCCTAAAAGAGAGCTAATCTCTAAGAAAAGAAGTGTTTTCCTATTCTGCCCTTTCTTTTTAAATTTTTTGTCTGGTAAAGGCTATACTAGGTCTCACAAATGTTTATAATATCCTAGAATGATCATAGGACTACAGGTGAACCTTATTCTTAATAAGGGTAGAGATATTGGGTTATCCCACATCAGGACCCATGTCTTTACAGCTTCTTATAATCCCCAGAATATCCAAAAAGTCTCTCACTTGTAATGATGCCCAGTTATGGTTTGTTGATTTTTCATATTTTATACAACCCAAACCATTAAAAATGCACATGTAAATCTAGATTCAGATTTATCATGTCAGACTGTTCTTTTCCACATTAGATTAGAAGTTAACATTTTTTTCTACTTTAGAGTTCTCATAACTTTTAAACCTCTATTATCTCACATAACAGAAATAAGATTTAAAAATATTGAAAAATACCTTCAAACCAATCAAAGAGAGAAACAAAGTTTGGATTCCCTTGGTGAATTCTTGAACAAGATGGCTATAACAGTTTTCCAATGGTCTGCTTATTAACTCCAATACCTACAAAAGGTAAAGCAATATTTGGTTTTGTGTTATTATTAAAAAAAAAAGTGCTTCATGCAAAATTTTCTGTTTTGCATAGATCTTCTGGAAGCAGGGGCAATTTAATCACATAAAGACAAGTAAGAATTTAGCAGGTGTTTTCATGAAAATGGAAGAAAGATGAATAAGGAAAATACTTTTTATTGCTTGTCTGAAATATAAAAGTATTCAAAGTACTCGTTCTAATTCTTAATCATAGAGGACAAAGAAACATTATTTAAAGAAATATTAATCAGTAATTTTTAAGGGATGATATATATCATAAAAGGGCTACGCTAAAGACCAAAAAAAGACATAATGAAATCAACAACCGAATAGATTGTTACCTGTTGCTTGTCTTTCTCTTGCAGTATAAGGATACTCTCCCCGGTAGAATCTATGCCAGCACGGCCAGCTCGGCCAATCATCTGTTTATATTGGTTCCTCTTTAAAAATTCCTTGGCAACATAGGGAGCTCTTAAAATAACTCTATGGAATTGATAATATTAATTAAAAGTGATATCCCATCTATAATAATAGTATCTTTTTAAAAAATTCTGAATTTCTTTAGTTATCTGATATTAAATTTAAGGACATGTTAACTCAAAATAATAAGTGACTACTATTTACCAAGAACCTGTGATGTCCTAGATTCTTTATGTACATTATCAGTAATTGTTAGAAAATTCTTGGTAATAATATTCATTATTTTATTTTGTCTTATTTTTTACAAAGGGTCTAACTGAAGCACAGACAAGCTACGTGGCTTACTTCAATCCCAACACTAGTATTTACCAGAACTATGGTTTGAACATGTTGGCCTAGTTACAAAGCTTATGATTGTCACTAGAACAAAAGTCTCAAAAGATTTTTGATTCCATACTCCATAAATGTAAAATCTGACCATGTACTACCCACATACGCTTGCTTATATATGTTTATATTACAGTCAACTATATAAAATTAAAGGTTTCCACTGTTTTTGACATACACACATGGTGCTTTCAATCCTGCTCATGTATATAGAAATCTGTAGCCAGTTTTCCTGCTAAAAAGTGAGAGGAAACCTGCCATTTATCTACTAATCACTCTACTCCTTTATTTATAAATCTCCATGGACAGCCAAGACTATAAACACTAGAAGAAAACTAAGGACATAAAAGAAACATAAGAATATGTAGAATAAATGTCTGGCAGAAATAAGAAACAGAAAGAACTTTAAAAAATTATAAATCTTGGGGCACCTGGGTGGCCCAGTTGGCTAAGTGTCCGACTTTGGCTCAGGTCACAATCTCATGGTCTGTGAGTTCAAGTTCCATGTGGGGCTCTGTGCTGATAGCTCAGAGCCTAGAGCCTGCATCAGATTCTTTGTCTCCCTCTCTCTCTTTGCCCCTCCCATACTCATGCTCTGTCTCTCAATAATAAATGTTAAAAAAATTTTTTTTTAAATTCTAAATCAGTATTCACAGAAAATTCTAGAGGGTATTGTATTCACAATAAGAGAACAGACAATTATAAACAAAGAGCAATAAGAGAAGATAGTTCTTGTAAATTAAGAAAAAAATTAAATTCATTAAAAAATTCACATGAGAACTGAATAATGAATGAACACAATTAATAGGAAACAGTAAAAAACTGATTTTGTCATAAAGAACGTAAAGTTGAAGAAGTCATGTAGCTCATATAGACTGAAAACTGTGCAAAAAAATTTGAGAGATTTGAAAGCCCAGTCTACCAGGCTTCAACTCTGTCCAAGTGAAGTTACAAAAACAGA
>NC_043700.1:129239439-129319965 GCF_006229205.1 Suricata suricatta | reverse complement strand
GTACTTGGCAAAGAAAACGTAGTGTTCAAAGTGAAATCACTCATGAGAAAAATAAGGACCTACTATATTGATAAAAGGTGTGATTCAGCAATAAGATATTTGAAATAAACCTTTGTATACTTGAACAGTTTTGAAATACAAAGCAAAACTTCTAGAAATGCCAAAAGGAGAAATTGACAACTCTGTAATAACAGTGGGAGACTAACACAGCTCTCTGAGATGTTTGAAACTGCATACCCAAGAGAAAATACATGTATTTGAAAAAATGTCACAAAGTTGAAAGTCATAATTATAAAGATCAGAAATCAATTATACAGGCCTGTCGCTTTGGTAGTAACTGAAAAGATAATCAAAGACTTACTCTAAAAAAAGATACTAGACTCATAAGTCTTTATGGATGAGTTCTCTAAGCTTTCAAAGAAATCCCTATGTTAAATAAACTCTTTCAGATCATAAAAAATGGTAGAAGGCTTTCCAACTGTTTACAAATAAAAAAATGAAGCTTAATGTCAAAACCAGACAGGGAGAGCACCAAAGAAAGGAATTCCAATACCAGGAAATCTACTAAAGTTATTTTTCAGTAAAATATTAAGGGATATAAACCACAGAATTAATTCAGCAAATGAAAAATATTTGATAAATTCTCACCCACTACCGAGAAAGAATAAAACAAAAGAACTCCTGGCAAGCTGAGAATTGAAAAGTTTGGAGGCCGGCCACTAGTTCGTGTGTCTTACCTTCGAGCCGGTAGATTAACGCCCGCTGCGAGCGTGGAAGTACAGGTAAAAAGGCACAGAACTCCTGCGGAATAGGCCTCCTCCAAGAGTTTCCTTTCATCGCTCGTTAAACCGCTGTGGTGATAGGCAATCCCAAAAGGGATGGTGCGCTTTAAAATGGGACACATGTTGCCACTGCTGGCGTCCTTCAAGTTCTTAATCACCTCATGTTTTTCTTCCTCCCTGTGTTTCAGATATTCCCTAGGAAAAACCATCTGTTAGAGATATGAGCCCTTGATCTTACAGTGACAAAGTGCCTAACGTTTTAACGTGAGTAGATGCGTGTAAAAATTCTTTATTCAAAAACATATTGCTTTCATTAATGTAAGTACATAAGATGTCAGAATTCTGATTCTGATTTCATCAACTATTAGGCACTCTCAATCTTTTTGTGGATCACAGAGCCCTGTGAAAATATGATTAAAGGTAAGAAAAAAACTATAAAATAAACATGACACTGCTTATAAGTTCACGAACTTGAAGTTCATTCCTGTATCGCTTATGAATCCATGGACGCTAGGTTTGGACATCCGCTATAGATGTTACAGTTACTTTTTTATTAGAACATGCATTTTTAATGATTTTTAAAAGAAATTTTAAGTCATTTTCTGAAGATGGAAACATATTATCAAACATATTATCATTATTATCAAATATGTATTTATGTAAAACACCAACGGTCTAAACACTAGCATTTTAGAAGCTTCAATATCCCATTATGTCTCTGCATCGAAGAGTACCTATTATTTTAAATTCCTTTTAGAAAAGAGAGGAAGGACTGAAAGACTAAGTACAACTAATTATTAGCTGACTGTAAAGCAACAACTTCTGAATACCAGTAGCAACCAAATATAATCTATGATGAACATATTAGACTCACAGCCTGTGCTTCATGGGAAGAATCGAGCCCTGGCTCTATTATTCTGCCGTTAACTGCACAAGGCCAGTAACTTCATAAGCAGCTGAGAACAGGGTGCCAAGGAAGTGAAAGACGGACAATGAAGACTTGGGAAGGAAGTGGTCAAGGTTAAGGGCACGAGCATTAGGTGTGATAGCTGAAGAGGGAGCAGCACTCTGTTACGATTTGCTAGTCTGCGTGTACGGTCCTGAAAGAGATGTATGGGATGAAGTCACGAGACAGTCTTACGTGGGGTGAAACAGGGGTACTCACCATACAAGGTTAGAGAAGGGAGACTTTACAGCTGACCGAGTGAGGTACGGTTATGCGGAGAAAGGTTTCATGGCAGAGGCTGAGATGGGAGCTGGAAGGGGCAGGGAAGCCCCCTTTCCTGGTAGAGGGTAAAGCATGATCAAAGGCATGGAAGTGAGAGGTTCAAAGCATAAAGAAAAGGGAAGGAGTTTGGATGAATTTCAGGGTGAAGGAAGGGGAGAAGAAATAAAGATAGAGTAGTTAACTTAGATTTCAGCGTGATTTCTGGACTAAGAAGCACTGTGGAATCCTTTTTAGGGAGATTTTTAGGGAACGTGATATGACTAGAGCTTTGCCAGTGCCAGCAAATAGGGTTTAAAAGTCATTCTTGACTTAGAAGTCAAAGGTAGTGACAGCTATAAAACAGGATAATTTTCCTTGAGCTTGAGACAATCGCTTGGGAAGAATCTATTTCAGTCTTTGCACTTAAACAGACACAGAGCCTGATTCTACTGCTCAGGGGATTTTACTATACAAGCTTCCCATGACATTTATGATAAGGAGGCACACAATTAAGACACAAGTGGATATCACAGGACTCTCAAGAAATCATGTTTTTTATTTTAAATTTTTAAAATTTTTATTTTTTTTGTGGGGGAGAGTGCAAGTGGAGTAGGGGCAGAGAGAGGAGTACAGAGGGTCTGAAGCAGGCTCTATGTTAACAGACTGACAGCAGTGAGCCTGATGTGGGGCTCAAACTCATGAACCGTGAAATCATGACCTGAGCTAAAGTTAGGCGCTCAACTGACTGAGCCACCCAGGTGTCACAAAATCATGTGGGGTTTTTTTGAGAGAGAGAGGTTGCAAGCTGGGGAAGAACAGAGAGAGAGGCAGAGGTCAGTGCAGGGCCTGATGTGGGGCTTGAACTCATGAACTATGAGATCATAACCTGAACTGAAGTCAGACGCTTAATGGACTGAGCCATCCAGATGCCCCTTAAGAAATCATGTTTTAAAGATACTCATTTAGAACCCATTTAGCTCTAGATTTACTTTATTTATATGTAAATTATAAAGAAAGTATGCTCAAAACATGATTCATCATTTCTTAAGCAAGACCACAAAAAAGGGGCGCTAAACTATACTCCGAACATTCAGCTTATGAAAGCAGTAAGTAATATGCAAAATATGTTTAGAGGAAATTTCCTTCAGGAGATGTTAAGTCCTAACTCTTTTAGAAAGTATCAAGTATCTATTATAATTAACTACGGGTTCCAGAAAACCAAAATTTTAAGTGCTTCACTGCTAAACATCAACATTTATGACCCAAATAAACTACTATCATCAAAAGCAAAATAAGTCAAGGATATAATTAATAAATCTCATGTCTCTCAGTCAAATGTTAGTCTCTAAGATTCCACATCACTTAGCCAGAGCATTCCCTTACTCTAAGAAAACAAATGATTTAGAGACTACCTCAAGATAATTTAATTTCCTTAGGTTTTTATAATCAACATCATCATTGTAAAGGCAGACTATGAGTTACCAAAATGGGAAACTCCTTGACTTTATCTTAAACGTCAACATCATCGTGCTGGTCAGTAAGTGCTAACTGTATTAGAGCAATCCATGACAGGAGGACTGGATGGGGAGGTGAGGGCTGAATTAGAATCCAGGGTAATAACTGTCTATGAATGGTGTTACAGGCCTGGCTAAGGGGCCAAAAAGAAGTCTGAAAAATATGATAAAACGACACATGGGACAAAGATACAGAAAAAAATTGAACTGTTCATACATAAGGTCACTTTCTATTTATTGCTGTGAGTGTAAAAGAGCCAGCATTAAAATACTATAAAGTTACAAACTAATTACTTAAGAAATTCAATTCAATCCAAATTTATTTACTTAAGTGTAAAGTTTACTAAGGAAACAAAGGCAACAGCATATAATTAAAGAGAAGGTTAAGCTTAAGACATGAATCATTTCCGCAGTGATTAGTGACTGGCCCTTTGACTAACCATAGCCAGTGGGTGATATGATTGAACCGTATAGTTGGTTGAAGGTTGAACTTGCCTGGAAGGTTTTACAAAATCCTGATGCCTGGGCCCCACTCCCAGAGATTCTGATTTTCTGGGATGTAACCTGGGCACTGGGATTTTTAAAAGCCCTTGAGATGATGCACTTGCAGTCAAGTTTGAGAATCATTGATCTAAACCATTTATCAGCATTCTCTTACATGTAGCCTTAGAATTTTCTGTGGCTATTTCACATGTATGAACTTCACAGTTAAACTTTCTTCAAGGTTAGGGCCTTTAAAATTGACTATAGCATCTTATAATAATGTTCTATAAGAAATAATCAGTGCTTGTTGAATAAACAGAACATACAGCATATAAATCATGATAAAATAAAACAGAATATTTTTTAAAGATTAACATACTTGCTTAAAAATTTGCATATCATTTCTGCTACGTTTTCACAGTTCTTCTTAGTGGGACAAAAAACTAAGCAGGAATAATTGGGAATAACTTCTGTCACCAATGCTACCAAGTGATCAGGATCCATCTTTTTCAGAGTATCGGAATACTGTACAACAAGATGCAGGAACAAGGTAGTTAGCAATCAAGAAAACCTGTCATTTTGCCAGTGTGTTTTGGAAGGTACATAAACCATCCTTAATTTTGAAGTTCTCATTTAATAAATCTGATCATTTAAAAGAAAAGAAGAAACCCAGATTAAATCTCAAAATGTTAAGGCCCACTTTTAGGTTAGTAGGGCTTTGTTAGGTGTATTGAGTTTTAAATTATACAAATGAAGAGAGTAAATGTTATTAATAACCTTCCTGCATGTTCCGCTCCATTAGAGCAAAACTAAAAAGTCCACAGAGAGAAACACAGATTGAGCCTAATAATGATCAAAGGACCACATAGATGAGATAATGCCTTTCACTAATAGTTTTCAAAAACATAGATTCAATCACACTACAGATATATTTTCAGAAATAAAAAATGTATTCATCAAGCAGACACAAGGAATTCAACATAAAGAAAAATATAAGATTATTTAATAATCTCACTTCCTTCAACTTTGTTGAAAACTAAGATACAGATTTAGAATAATATACCTTCCTAGAATTCTAAACGACTGTAAAATCCCTTTCTCCTCTTTTTAATATCCTTTCTAATAGTCACAAAACATTAACAGTGTAGACATTAACATTTTATATCCAATATCTGAACTACACAGCCCACAAGTTTCTTCTTGTTTTGTGCTTGTTACTGAATGAAGAAAGATTTAAGGGAGAGGTCTCCGGATTTTCTTGACTCATGGAGCCCCAGGGCCAAAAGAAATACCTAACAGTTTTATTTGTTAGGTATTCAGGTGCAAACAATTTAAGTGTCTACTTCCTCACAATTTTGTAGCCATTTGAATAAATAATATTTATTATTGAATGAAAAAAATACTGTTATTTCATTCTTAACCAGAATAGCCAGCTAACAGGATGTGCGTGCAACTGAGCACACAGTTTGCAGAGTCTTTCAAATCTTAGAATCAGATTGGACCTGGCTACTCTTTTTTCTGTCAGACGTTGATTTTCACATGGTGTTTGTTTACAGCAACTACAAAAAACAAACAAAAAGAACTTCACCAAGACATATCATAGAAATGAATACAGTGTGATCTAATGTTAAAACTGGAAACTACCTTAAAACTGGTAATTTGTCTGGTGTCCAACAGATGTCATCAGCTGATTCTCTCAAATATCTAAACTGTCCTCCGGCACCCAAGTGAGTCCTCTGTGGTGCCCCAGGGCACCTACGCACAAAGTTTGGGAACCTCATATTCAAGGGATATGAATGAATTGATGAATTACCTTATAATTCAGTAGACGTGAAAAAGTCATGCCATTCTCAGCTTTGCTGTCAACCTCATATATTGTATCATTTATTTTCAAGTATTCTTTTAATTCAACCTTGCATTAAAAAGACATTTGCAATTAATACCGTATATAAATTCCTCTTTCCATGTTTTAAATTTTGTGAAATATGTTGTAAAAAAGGACAGCTATAGAAAAACTGTAGCTTTTCTAAGGTATGCAAAACATGCTTCAATTTAAAAGTTTTCTTTACCATTTCTTTAAGTCTCTTTTTCCCTTTCAATCAAAATAGGGATTAATACAGGGCACCAGGGTGGCTCAGTCGGTTAAGTGTCCGACTTCAGCTCAGGCCATGATCTCACAGTTTGTTGCGATCTGTGCTGACAGCTCAGAGCCTGCTTTGGATCCTGTCTCCCTCTCTGTGCCCCTCCCCTGCTTGCCCTCTCTCTCTCTCTCTCTCCCTTTCTCAAAAATAAATAAACATTAAAAAAATTTTTTTTAACAAAAAAAAACAAAAAGACAAACAAAACAAAAAAAAAACAGGGATTAATACCCTTGAAGAAATACTTCTGAACTGAATAGCCAGTAAAAGGAAACCAGACACTTGCTTTGTCACAAGAAATAAAAATAAGTCGATGTTCACACTCTGTCTTTTATTAAGGAGTTATTTGTGTTATTCCTCAAGATCTATAATTTTGTCTCATCAGTCATCAGTTTTAATTCTACAATCACTACATTATTTTTAATTTAAGTATTTGTAGACTTAAAGATGTTTATGAATACAGTTCATTGCATTAAAAAAATTTTTTTTACATTTTTTATTTATTTTTGAGAGACAGAGAGAGACAGAGCGTGAACAGGGGAGGGATAGAGAGAGAGACACACAGAATCCAAAGACAGGGTTCAGGCTCTGAGTTAGCGGTCAGCACAGAGCCCAACGCAGGGCTTGAACCCACGAACCGTGAGATCATGACCTGAGCCGGGAAGTTGGATGCTAAACTGACTGAGCCACCCAGGCGCCCTTCATTGCGTTTTTTTTTTTTTCCCTTTTTTTTTCATTGCGTTTTTAAAAGAACATTGTCCAATTTGACTATTAAGGTCAGTAAGTGTCTCGAAAATTCTCTTTGATGCAAATGTAAAAGCACCAAATTTCAAAATAAAATCTGGTGATCCTCAATAATTATTTTCTGAAAAGCTATTTAGACAACTGAATATGCACATGAGTACTGCAGACAGGGCATGTGTTCACTATAAGATAGTTTCAGATAATTGTGAGTTATATTTATTTACTCTCCTTAAGTCTTTTGGGAATACCATTATTAGGGAGTTTAAATCCACATGAAGTCTTATATTAAAAAAGCATTGTAACTACCAATGCATAAATATATGAAAATATTTTAAGTTTTAAGATAATGTTTTTATATGCTAATAACTGAAAACATGAATGACTAAATTTTGACCAAATGAAAAAATTTTTAATAAGAAGTAGAAAAATAGAATGTATCTGGAAAATTTCATTCAATAAACATTCACTGAAGGTCCAGGAGCCACGCATTGTTCCAGGGGCTACATATAGACACCCAAGTGACCCAAGCTAAGATCCTGACCCCACAGAGTTTATGATCTCTATGCACAAACTCTTATTAGCATACAGCTGTGGTGAGTGGAATTATACCCCTTCACTACCCTATGGTATTTTTTACCTGGTATGTTAGCTACTTCTCTTTTTTTAACTATTTATTTATTTGTTTGTTTATTTATTTATTTATTTATTTCTGAGAGAGAGAGAACGTGTACATGTGTGCAAAGAGTGAGGGAGGAGCAGAGAAAGAGGGAGAGAGAGAGAATCCCATGAGGTGCAAAGAGGAGAGACAGAGAGAGGGAGAGGGAGAGAGTGTGGAACCTGGATCCAGCTCCCCCAAAGTGGGGCTTGAACTCACTTGTGAGTTCAAATTGTGAAATCATGATGTGAGCCAAAGTCGGATGCCTAACCAACAGAGCCATCAAGGCGCCCCAGCTACTTTTCTTTCTGAGTAAGATGATGTATAACAAATCCATACAGTGCAAACCTTAGGTACATACTGGTCTGAACTGACTGGTGTAATATTCTGCTTGAAGGAACTCTTGAAGGTCTTCAACATTGTTCAGCGTTGCACTCATGCCAATAATTTGAGTTGTTTCTAAAAAAAAATCCAAAATTGAGGAATATGTGTGATTTAGTGTATCATAATAGTAATTTTGGCAACCTTTAAAATTCTTATTTTACTTTTGAAGTTTATTTTTATTTACTTTGAGAGAAAAAGAGAGCAAGAGGGGGAGGGGCAAAGAGAGACAGAATCCCAAGCAGGTTCCATGCTATCATGGCAGAGCCCAACGTGGGGCTTGAACTCATGAACTACGAGTCATGACCTGAGCCAAAGTAAAGAGTCAGAGGCTTAACTGACTGAGCCACCTAGGTGCCCTTAGCAACCTCTTTGAGTTCTGTATTCTTCCTGAGGTATCTGGGAAAGGAGGGTGGGGAGGAGGTAAGAAAAATACAAAGATATTAGCAGAGTATGATTCTGGCAATCAAAGACAAAACTTTCAAGTATCCTGAAAGTTACCATTTGGAATTTTACAGAATCTCACAGTTGCCAAAAAGTCAGATCTTTATCAAGACTTCTAAGCAACAATAATGAGTATAAATATGCTTGTTGCTGACTACCTAGCCCATTGCGAGGAAGAGTTATGCCACGTTCCACAGGGATGGCTATAGGCAAACGAACAGAGTAGGATGCAGGGCTGAGTAGGTCCTGAACGCCCGTCATATAAAGCCCTTTATGAGATCTTCCTATCAGGATGATAATTTTTTTTTTTTAAATAAAGGTGGAGTGAAACTCATGTAGCTGCATGTCTTCCTGGGCAGTATAAAATGGCTTCTTGCCATAGGAAAGCAACTCAGGCAGGTTTTATTATTATTATCCATTAAAAAAAATTTTTTTTATCATTTAAATATAGCTGACAGTGTTATGTTAGTTTCAGGTGTATAACCATGACCGACAATTCTGTACATGACACACGGTTCACCACGATACATGTAGGTACTGTCATCATACAACATTATTATACTATTATTAACTATCTTCCCTATGCTGTACTTTTCAACCTTGTGACTTATTTATCTTATAACTATACCTCTTAACCCCCTTCACTTATTTCACCCATCCCACTGTCATCTATTTTTGGTGCATAAGGAAACAGAAGCACAGTTAATATAACTTGCTCAAGGTCACATATGTCATTAAAAAGCGAGTCACGGTTTTATTCCAGCTCCAGAGTCTGTCCTCAGCCACAAAGCTATGCTATCTCCCAGTGGTAACACATGATCCCCTATACAGAGAGACAGTAGGGAAACCAAGAGAGAATGTTTTGGCACCTAAAGGAGAAAAGAATGATAAGCAACCAAATGTTGAAGAGAAATAAGATAAGGACAGTCAGTGTACACTGGGTTTGACAAGTAGGTGACAATTCGCCTCTCTTCCTCTGCTTTTTATTTTTCCATGGAATTTGTCACCATCTGATACACCATATGTTTTCTTGTTTATCTGTTTATTGTCTGCTCACTTTTCACTAAATTACAGATTCAATCAAGGCCGGGTCTCTGTGTCATTCACTGCTATATCCTGGCACAAAGTAGGAACTCAGCAATATTTTTAATGAATGATTATAAAGTGCTGCAACCTTCCTAAATAATACTGCTATGAAAAATTTTAAAATAATTCTTAATATTTGATCTTTATAATTAATCACTTTTCCATACATTAACTACTGCAATATATAACTTAATAAGTCACTGCAACAGCACATCTATGAATAGGAAAAGGCAACATTTAGAATAAATATTTCATATACATTGAAGGACTATTTGATGTTGCAAATAGCTCCTTAAAGTGACTACTTACATTCACTGGTCTAACACCGAGGATACTGATGATGGCGACAACAGACGTTTATTCAGTGCTGTGTGCTAGGCACTTGCTGGATGTTTTACCGTGTGAACTCCTATAATCCCCACAACCAGCCCAACAGGCTGGGACCGTTAGTATCCCCATTTTACAGATGAGGAAATAGGTTGAGTCACACAACTAAGCACACACAGCTAGTAAGTGGAGGATAATGACACAAATGTTCTCTATTGTTAATTTCCTTCATATTCATAGTTCTACTCATGAATCCTCCAACAAAAGTTAATAAGTTTACTTTAGAAGTAAAAAAGAAAAAAAAAGCTAAGAGGTGCCTGTGTGGCTTCATTGGTTGAGCATCTGACTCTTTTGATTTCGACTCAGGTCATGATCTCATGGTTCATGGGTTCGGGCCTGCGTCGGGCTCTGTGCTGACGGAGTGGAGCCTGCTTGGGATTCCCTCTCTCTGTCTCTCTGCCCCTTCCCTGCTCATTCATTTTCTCTCTCTCTCTCTCAAAATAAGTAGATTTAAAAGAAAGAATGAAGTAAAACTAATGCAGAATGCTAGACTTAAAAAAGAAAACAAGTAAAAAGCTAATGCAGAATGCTTAAATATCTTATTCTATGTTACATAATCTAACTAATGATAGAATTAAGTCTTTTACAGGCTTCTTGAGTATAAATCAATTATATTTGAAAAAATACTTACTGCTAGTGTAGAGGACTTTGGCTAGGGTCATTTCCAGTATAGCCCCACGGCTTCCTTCACCAATCATGTGCAACTTTGAAATTAAAAAAGAGAGAAAAGTAAATTTGCATATGTCTATATAGAACATGCATATTTATATGAAATCAAGTAATCTTTGCTTTAGAACTCTTAAGTATTTTGGATATGGCAATTAGAATACACATGCATTGTATCACAGATATTTTATGTTAATGAGGTTTGGGGGCAACGTCCTGGAATTCATAAGCATCATTATAAAATTGAATATACACATGCACATATATTCACTCTTCAAAAAACACTTAACACAAAAACGAATTTAAGATTACTAAATATTCATCTGTATTCACCTGTATTGTCTATATATTAAAATAAATTACTTATTCTCATAGATCCACTAAGTAGATCCACATAATAATACATGCTGGTATTAATTAATTTTTAATACAACATACTTATAATTATTAAAAATTATTAATAAAGATGTTGATAAACTATAAAAGTAGTTACCAACCTCATCGACAACAACCAGACCCAGACTGCCAATTCTTCCAGTTTCAATCAAGGAGTTGACCAGACTATGTCCTTTTTCAATAGTGGCAATATAGAGAGACTTTTTCTCCCTTCTTTTAATTGGGGGAAACTTTCCTTTGCTTCCAGCATATTCTTCAACAAAGAAGCCCAGTTCTATACCAAAACTTGACAAACCTGAAATCTAGAATATCAGTTAAAATGAGCAAAAATAAATAAATAAATAAAATTAGATAATTAACTCAATTATTAAGAGTTCATGTCTTTTTAAAAATCTAAAATAGTATATACCACCAATGAATGAGAACTAGGTCGCAGATAAGACACATATATCTAAGAAATGTTATAATTCATATGTGGCTCTTTGCAAAATGAACACATCTTTTAACCTACATGATCAAAGTAAAAATAAATTTCAAATGTCCTCTAGATATAAAAAAAAAATCAGCATAGTCACTTATTTAAATAAAATAATCGATTACTTTCTGCTTGAAAAGGCAGGCTAAATATCAACAGAACTTTTAAAATAGAATTTAATACACCAGTTTAGGAAATAAAATAAAATTCTTCTTTCAAGAGGCAATTAGTATTCGAAAAGACTTTTGGTAGGTCCTACATACTGCTTTGTACATCCTAAAAATATTAATTCTCTATCATTAATAGAAATACCTCTTCTTAGTCAATAAAAAGTTGTTACAGGAACACCTGGGTGGTTCAGTTAAGTGTCCGACTTCAGCTCAGACCATGATCTCATGGTTTGTGAGTCTGAGCTCCGTGTTGGGCTCTGTGCTGACATCTTGGAGCCTGGAGCCCGTTTCAGATTCTGTGTCTCCTTTCTCTCTCTGCCCCTCACCTGCCTGTTCCTCCCCCACCCAACTCTCTCTCTCTCAAAAATAAACTTTAAAAAAAGTTCCATTCATTGCAGTTTTTCTCTTTTTTTTAAGCTTTTCTATCTTAATATGAAAATATTAGGGGTGTGTAGGTGGCTCAGTTAAGCGTCCGACTTATCTCAGATCATGATCTTGCAGTTTGTGTGTTCAAGCCCGGCATTGAGCTCTTTGCTGACAGCTCAGAGCCTGGAGCCTGCTTGGGATTCTGTGTCTCCGTCTCTCTCTGCTCCTCCCTTGTTCATGCTCTGTCTCTCTCACTCAAAATTTAAATAAACATTAAAAATGAGTTAAAAAATGTTATCAAATAATGCTTGTTAAAAAAAAAATTGCACCTTCTCCTGGACAATTGCCACATACGGTAGGATCATTAGAACATCTCTCCGTCGGCAAAGCAGCTCTTGGAGCATTAAGATCTCAGCCACGAGGGTTTTTCCGCCACTCGTTGGCAAGGAATATATTAAGTTTTTTCTTCCTTGCACAGAATTCAGTGTTAAGCAAGTATGTTGCCATTCTGCGGAATTAAAAAAAAAAAAGAAAAAGAAAGCATTACTTTCCCCTTCTTAATTCAGTCTTAAGAAAGTTTTCTAAGAAAACTTCTAGGGAGAAGGAAAAACCAAATCCCATTCTGTGTATCAATCTTCTCATTATAATAATTATGCATCCTTGTTAAATGTCAAATATCCCCAAGTGCTTGATGGACAAGACAGTGAGAGTCTAATTCTAATTCAGGCCTGGGCAGAGGAGTGGGCGACTAGGCCACCTGTCCGCCAGCTGCACCCTTGGGTCTAAGATTCTAACAGAGCAGGCAGTGATCTGGGTATCACCTGAGCCGTCAGAGGAGCTAAAGGACAATACAAAGACCTGTGTGAATGCTAATGCTTTGCTCCCATGCTCTGCAAGAAGATTGTGTAAGCTTCCCTCTCTCGTCTACCCACACAACATCCTAGAGAGAATAGGGGAAGGAGGGGGGAAAATGAGGTTTTATACATGACTAGAAAGGCTATTCATCTGGCTATTACGGGGAGCTGAACTCTGGCCTGAATACCATTTTGAACTCTAAGAATATTGAAACCACAGGACTAGGATTCTTAACTGTTACCTCTAGGAATTCCACAATGTAGGAAGGTGGAAGTCATGAAAAGGATCACACCAGATCCAAAATACTGTGTACAAACTAGAGTAACTATTCTGTAGGATAATCTGACAATGTGGATCATCAACAATCTGTAAAATGTGCATCAGTACTTAATCACTAGTAAAAGTGATGATATGATAAGACATTTCACAGCAGGAAAAAATACAAATGGCTAATAAATACATGAAAACATTCTCAACTGTTACGTATTGGGTTGGCAAAATAAATACACAAAATATAAGTACAAAAAAAATAGCCCCACACATATAAAATCCGGAGCTGACTGGGAACAAAGAGACATCCATTTTTCTTTTTTTAATTTTTTAAAATTTACTTTTGACAGGAAGAGACAGAGCATGAACAGGGGAGAGTCAGAGAGATGGAAATACAGAATCTGAAGCAGGCTGCAGGCTCTGGGCTGTCAGCACAGAGCCCGACATGGGGCTTGAACCCATGAACCACAAGATTGTAACCTGAGCTGAAGTTGGCTGCTTAACTGACTGAGCCACCCAGGCGCCCCGACAAAGAGACATTCTTATGTGTGGTTGATGAGAGCATAAAATACTATCATCTTATTAGGAGTGCCTGGGGGGCTCAGTCAGTTAAGTGTCCAACTCTTGATTTTGGCTCAGGTCAGGATCTCATGGTTTACAGGATCAAGCCCCCCATCAGGCTCTGTGCTGCTAGTGTAGAGGCTGCTTGGGATTCTCTCTCCCTCTCTCTGCTCCTCCTCCCCCACAAATAAATAAATAAACTTAAGAATACAACAATCCTGCACAGTGTCTTTGATTTACTAGTATTACTTCTAGGTCTCTATACCTAGAGAAATAAAAGAGCATTTAAAGATTATGTGCAAGATGTTCATCACAGAATTATTTATATGTAAAAAAGAGCCATCAAGGGGTAAAAGCTGAATAGATTTTTGCAATCATATGGTATCATTCTTCACAGCTTGAAAGCAGGTGGTAGACTGATTTATACATGCTCAATATACAGTTAAATGAAAGATCATAAATGTGTGTTAGATTGTAACTAGCCAATTATGTACAGATTATTATAAAATAATATATACATAGGAACATTGGACTTGAATGTATTACATTTTCCAAAAAAATAAATTAAAAAGTATAATTAATAAGATATATTACAAAGCTTTAAAAAATTACATCTGAATAACAGACAAATGACTTTAATGTCTTGCATTTTAGTGATTCTCAAATATTTGCAAATGACTTTTCACTTTAAAAATATTTCAAAAGGGGCACCTGGTGACTCAGTCCTCTTGATTTCAGCTCAGGTCATGATTTCAGGGTTTGTGAGTTCAAGCCCCATGTGGGGCTCTCAGGCTCTGTGCTGACAGAGCGGAGCCTGCTTGGGATTCTCTGTCTCCCTCTTCTTCTCCATCCTTCCCATCTCCCCATCAAAAATTATAAGTAAACATTTAAGAATAAAAATATTTCAAAAATACTTAAATAGTTATGTTTAATACTTAATACTTATATATTAAAAAAGGCTGGTATTACCCATTATATATGAAACTGCAGATATCTGTGCAAAAATACAACTTGACCACATCTGCATTTTATCCAACTCAGATTGTTAAAGTGTAAAATGACCAAAATAACAAATAATAATATCACTTATCTCACACATTAAAAAACGATTAACTTAGTTCTCAACATTTATATAAAACACAGCATGCAATTCTATGATAAAAAAGCAAAAAAAAAGTGTAAGGCTGAGGGTCTCAAGCTCAGTGGTTCCCAAACTTCTGGCACACCAGGATCCCTTGGAGGGCTTGTCAAAGCCAGTTGCCAGGTCACACTTTCAGAGGTTGATTCAGTAGGTCTAGGGTGGAGCGTGAGAATGCTTATTTCAACAAATTTCTGAGTGATGCTGATGCTGTTGTCCAGGAATTAAACTTTGAAAAACACTACTTTAGCACAATGAAAAGTGACACACATATTTATGCTTTAAATTGGTCATCACACCAGACTTGTAAGTAAGAAGAGATTTAAAAACTTATTTACTTAAGTTCTTCCTTAGAAGCTACCAATATAATTATTGACGATCATTACCCAAGTCTAATTTCGCATGTCCTTGACACAGAACCTAACTTGCAAAACAACTATTATTGTTACTTACTTTTTAATAGACCAGGAACTAAGGCTCAGAGCGCAAATCTTGTGTGTCAGTGACAGAGTCAGAATTCACAACTGGGCTAAGGCCTAGCAGCTGAGAACCAACCAGAGCCTACCAGGCACAGTGCCAGTTATGTAAGAAAAAGATGAGTTAGAGAGAGCCCTGTCCTCAGGGAACTCACTCCGGCAGAAGATGCAGATTAAACAAAGAACAAAATGCTAGGAGAAAAGCAGAGGGAAGAAAGTGAATGCCTTTAGCTCTTTAACTGCAAGCCTCACAATTTAGAATTTATTAGACTCTTTTAGTTTTATATTAGACTTTGTGTCCTGCAGCTCTATTTCTCCACCAGAATGCCTTCTCCCTGAGACAAGAACCATGTTTTCATATGGTTCATGAAGTACTAACACAGGAGTTTCAGAAATACTTATGAAGTGATTGCTTGATAGGCTCATCTCTGAGGAAGGCAGCAACTGTCTCTTCTTTGTCTAAAATGACACATAACTGACCTATATGCAAGGACCCAGGATTTTTGAAAAACACTATGACATATATTGTTATTGATACTATCTCTTTGCACTTAACTCTTAACTTCAACTGTCTTTAGAGATGTTCAATTTTAATCAGTGGTATTACTAATATTGACGCTGTCACTCAAGACATGAGTAGTAAAAGGAATTTCAAGTTTGGGTAGAGAAGAGCCAGCCAAGGAAACAGCAGCTAAGAAGACTGAGAAGCATCTAGACAACCAGAGAAAAAAATAGGAGTGGAATCTCAAGAAGTCAGTGTTTCAAGGGTCTGGTTAATTGTGTCAGGTAAGAACTAAAAGTATCATTGGACTTAGACACCCTAGTCATCTTTCAAGGGAAAGCACAGAACCCAGAGTTGGAGTGGGCTGAGAATTGTGAGGTGAGGAAAGGGAGATAGCAAAGATAATAGATTTGAGAAGTGTGACCATGAAGGGAAGGGAAGAGGTTCAGTAGCAGCAGGATATGGATGGAAGGCTCGAGAAAGAACAGATATTTTGATCTGTCTTAAGATGAGATACATGACCATGGAAGCATCTGTTTTCTATTGATTTGCACAAGTATTATGGTAATTATGGTAAATGTTTCTTCATTTCAGCAAAAAGCATTACCATATAATTTTTCAATTCCCTTGAACTGAACATAAAGGTCTCTCACTTTGCTGGGTAATGAATAAAAGGGACCAAGGTCATCTGATGATGACTCCATTGTTTTCTTAGCAATATTAATCTCCTCAGATAGAAGAGTCTCTTTGAGCTGTTTAGTCTTAGAAAATATTGGTGTTTGGGCCTTGGCATTTCCAGTCATGGCATTTTTTAGATGTTCTTTAAGACTTTTTCTCTTATTCTCCTCTGAGCTAGTTCTGACTTTAGAAGAGGAATCATCGATTTGCTGGTGTTGTTCAACGCTATTCTGGGGTAATTCCTCATTCATAGTCTGGTGAGAGGATGCGTTCCAATCCCTCTCTTTAGTAGACTGATCGCCCAAATCATTTGAAGAATTCTGCAAATTTTCAAAGTATAAAACCTGTGAAGAAGGTATATCATACAAAATATCAGGTTCAGGTTCAATACAGACATCTTCATGCCTACTGTGGTTCTTTGTGTGCTCATCCATTTTTAATTCAGTAACGCTGTCAATGGTGGTAATGTTGAGCTTGTTGTGTTCGTTGCTTTCGGAACAAAGCTGTTCACTAGCGAGGTCTAAGGCACGTTTCCTATGTTCAGGAAGCTGCATACATCGTTCCAGGTCATCCACTTGAGGTAAGAAGGAGTTGTCAGCAAAGCTATCAGAGTCACCGAACATGTCCTCGTCACTGTCATTATTCTGGAAAGAAAATGAAAAGATTAATGGTCAATTCTAGCTTCATTGCGAATAAAAGTTTCAGCCTCAGGCTATACCAGGTGTATAATTATATGGATCATACGCCTAAATGTAAATCACCCTATGAAATGGATATTATCATCTCCATTTACAGATGAAGTAACGGAAGCCCAGAGTGTTTCAGTGATTTGCCTAAACTGCACTCCTAGTGTATGATGACACCAGGATTCTAATTTAGTCTGTGCTACGTCCCTACAAAGGCCGCAAGACCTTAGGGCACCTGGCTGGCTCAGTCAGTTGGGCATCCAACTTCTGCTCAGGTCATGATCTCACAGCTTGTTGTTTTGAACCTGGCATCGGACTCTGTGCTGACAGCTCAGAGCCTGGATCCTGCTTGGGATTCTGTGTTTCCTTCTCTCTCTACCCCTCCCCCACTTGCACTCTGTCTCTCTCAAAAATAAATAAACATTAAACAAATTAAAAAAGAAACTTCACTAGAAGTTTCTGGTAACTGCTGTACCTTTTCCCCTCCCACACTCCAATTTACAAAGACTGGCTTGTCACAGAACCATGCTTGTACCACTGGACATTCTGAGGAAATTCTGGTTCTAGGAATTTGGAACTGACAGGGAGGGTATGCATACTGACTTGGAATGACCTACCAAACAGAAGAGATGTAAATTTAGAGGTAGCAGTACAGTGACATGATTATGAAAACAAGATCTGAAGTCAAAAACGCAGTTTCTTGGGGTGCCTGGGTGGCTCAGTTAGTTGAGTGTCTGACTTCAGCTTCAGTCATGAGCTCATGGTTCCTGGGTTTGATCCCCAATCCCTGCATCAAGCTCTCTGCTGTCAGCACAGAACCCACTTCAGATCCTGTGTCCCACTCTCTCTCACTTTCTCTCTCTCTCTCTCTCTCTCTCTCTCTCTCTCGCGGCCCCTCCTTTGCTCATGCTCTCTCTCTCTCAAAAATTAATGAACATTAAAAAAAAAGGGGGGGGGCCCTGATTTCTGTTGTAAAATCGAGTAATGCAAATAGCTTAACAAAGTACCCAGCACATAATGAGTAGTGTGCAATAAATGGCGGATTCTATTAGTGCAGCAGGAACAGCAGTAACCTGGAAATCTAGATTTGCCTCTCAGTCATGCCGCTTATTTGCTGCCATGTACGACTTTCATACCTATAAAAAAATGATAGCAAAGCAATAGTACCTCACAAATGAGGATTAACAGTGATAGCAAAGACGAAGTAAGCAAATGAAGACTAGTAGATAATTGGTCAGTTGTTTGCATATAGGAAGGGAACTGCCGAAATTTTGAAGTTTCAAGTTCCGTCACTTCTACATCTTTTCTTCCAGGGTCTTTCAGTGGGCATGCGCGGCAGGAGACCTGGGTTTATATCATCGCTCCAAAAATGTACAATGAGACAAGGAACTTAGGGAATTTGAGAGCTGAGGAGATTGTACCTCGACCGGCTGCACCTCCGCGGTTTTCTTCCGCCGGCTCCCAGCCATCATCTCCTCCTTCTCCTCCTCCTCTTCATCGCCCGGCTGGAGCTCGGCCGCGGTGGAGGCGGCAAAAATGCTCTCTAGGCTAGGCCGGTTCCTTTTGCGGACAGCAACCCGCCGGCGGATGCGGGAACCACCTTCATCCATGGCAGCGGCTGATGACCCGCCCCGAACTTCTTCCCGCGTGACCCAGCCGCCAAACCCCCGTGGAAGAGGGAGCGGGGAACTGGCGAGGGTAGTAACTAAGTGGAAATGCCGCTCGCCTCTCCATCCACCTTAGGGTAAGGTCGCAAATCTATTGCACCAGGGTCTCAGACCGGAAGCGGAGGCAGGATAGGGGCCCGCCTTCTCCTTGTCCAATCATAGGTGTCCCAGGCTTATGCTGTGAAGGTTTGAACGAGAAGGTGCTGCGCAGGCGCAGTGAAACGCTCACCGATTTCTGTTCGCCAGCGGAACCTTTGAATCGAGTATTCGGGCCAACAGGGGAAGAGGACCGGAGGCAATTTGTCAGGACTATTTGGAAAGAGGAAGGGAAGAGGAGGAGCGAGGACCCATGGCGGCGCTGGTTGCTGTTTGCAGTGATCTAGGGATGAAAAAGTTGGCGGACTTCATAAAGCCAGCTCTCTACCTCAGAGATCCTAAGATTCACGCGGGTAAAGTTTCCATATCCTATACTCTGTTAGGGCATTGCAGCCGGTGCATCAGCCCTAATTAGGTTTGTGGAGTGATCAAACGACGCCGGTTTCTAGGCCATGAGGAGCTTCTCCGGGATAGGTGGGAATATGTAATGACCCGTGACTAATATTTTAAGGCAGAAGGGTGCGTGGTTGTCTTCTAGTACACTTTTTTAAACAACACGAAGAGAGTGATCGCATGATCCTCAGAGTACTTGCTTGAGAGCTCTGGGTACATTTGGTAAGGAAGGTACATTTCCAGAGCCGCCCACCGTCAGATTACAGGGGATGTCTCAGGTTCCAGATCAGGGCGAAATGGTGACATGGGCTCTTGAATCTAGCATTTCTGCATATTATCTTCTCTGTCAGTTACTCTCTTTAGGGGTCTGTTGCATTTCCCCTTTGGTGTAACCATGCCTTTATGTTGCTTTCCCGTTATTTCCATTAAAATCTGTCTCTAACCGTGAAGGGAAAATAAATTTCAGGAAGAGAGCAGGTGAGAGTTTGTAGGAGTAGGGAAATAGATGCCTTTTTCCCAAAGCCTTGGAAAGCACACTCATCATAAGTCTTACTCTGCGTCTCTTCTAAAGGTTTTTATCCAGTCGTGTTTAATGTTTATTTTTGAGAGAGTGATTGGCGTAGGGTCAGGGAGAGGGAGACGCAGAATCCAAAGCAGGCTCCAGGCTCTGAGCTGTCAACACAGAGCCCAACCTGGGGCTCAAACCCATGAACCTCGACATCATGACCTGTGCTGAAGTCAACGATTAACCGACTGGGCCACCCAGGCGCCCCCCAAACTTTTCTTTTATATTGTATCCCTTTATTCACCTTTCTTCCATAAAAACAAAAATCTTTCTTTAGTTGCTAACAAAAAGAATTGGCTTGGGGCGCCTGGGTGGCTTAGTCGGTTAAGCCTCCGGCTTCGGCTCAGGTCAGATCTCACGTTCGTGGGTTCGAGCCCCGCGTCAGGCTCTGTGCTAACAGCTAGCTCAGAGCCTGGAGCCTGCTTCTGGTTCTGTGTCTCCTTCTCTCTCTGCCCCTCCCCCTCTCATGCTCTGTCTCTCTCTGTATTAAAAATAAATGAAACATTAAAAAAAAAAGAATTGGCTTGTTTTTGTTTAATTGCAGGGCTGTGGAGAAGTTGTTCACAATATACACAGGTAGCCAGCAATGAGGACCTGGTAAGGCTTTTTTTTATTCCCTTTTTAAAGGCATTTGCAAATATGAGCAAATTCTTATTACATTTTAGCTATTTGAGTAAAGTTCAGCTGGAGGACAAAACAATTAAAATAATCAAAGTTTGAAAATTATAATTCATTGGTGAATCAGCACTTAAGTGGGTTCTGAAGTAAGAGAATTTCTAGAGTCCTAACAAGAAGCATCATTTGTGTAAGACCATACTTTTCTTCCTAGATCTTAAATTTAAGGATATATGCTTTATAATTTTTTTTTTAAAAAGGTAGTTTTGGTGGATGCAATAATTGCAGAATATCCAACAGAGGAATTGGACAAAGTCTGTGTCCCTGATTTCAGATACAGTTCTTTGTGTCATTCATTACTGGGGGAGTGGGTTGGGTGTTTTAGTTAAATGAGGGACCAAAAATCAAAGTTTTACACCAGGACACTAAATACAGTTTCTTTTAGTCTGTAGATGTATTTTTATGGGTTTCAAGTATTAGCTTTGGGCTTGGCCAGTATAGGTTTTCCTGCTATATGAAAGATTTGACACTAATCAAACCATGCAAAACATTTAGCACAGTGTATACAAGGATTGTAGTCATTACATATGTGCTACATCTAAACTGGATTAAGAAAGTGAAGGGTTGCAAAACCGAACTCTAGTCCCTTGAGCATCCTTCTTGGTCATCTAATGCACACTATAGTTCAAGAGAGTAAAGGAAATTACTAGAGCTCTTTTATAAGTCATAAATTACCCCGAGGCACTGATGAAATACAGGCTTTCAGAAAAAAGCTCACAGGCTCATTCACTTGAAATTTTGCATACAACTACCCGGGGGTGAGGACTTCAAAGCCATTTCTAAATAAGAATGTCTTGATTGGAGCCATGCCTATGCCTTGATTGTAGAAGGGACGCATTGTGACAGAAGCATTAGAGGTAGTAGTGAAGACAGAAAACCCAAAAAGGTTGACATATTAAAGCATTTTGGGGCCATGAAAGGTATCCTCCCAGATACAGAAATTGTATTCTATCCCACAGTCCTCCTCCATGATTTAATTCCTCCTTAGCCAAACAGAAGTAGGTGTAGAAAATATGTATGAACACGAAATCTTTAAAATGGTGACTCCTTTTTAGAAATCCTGATTTTTCTACAAGCCAAGCTGTCATATTTATTCTTTTTCATATTAAGAAAGGTACAACTAATCCTCCTGATAGATTTGAATGTGGTAACCTTAAGATTTTTAAATTTTAAAATGGACACATTAATTTTTCTTTCCTTTATCGTAGCCCATTCCAATGGAAAATCCTTATAAGGAGCCTCTTAAAAAATGCATCTTGTGTGGAAAACGTGTAGATTATAAGAATGTACAGGTGAGATGTGGTTTTACTTCACTATGATACTTGATTTTAGGATTTTTGCTCTTTGTTAGTCATAACTAAAGAGAATCAAGTTGGTTTTATAACGGGCTTTGTGTAGAGGCACCTGTTGTAGTAACTTTGTAATTTCAAATCTGGTTTTCTATGTACAGGGCGTCCCTTTTATTCAAGTAAGAGCTCTTTGGCTCTCCCTCATCTACTGTTATTTCAGCTGAGTGCTTCTTCTTTTTTTTCCTTTTCCCATAAAGGTCATAACAGTAGCCCACAATGCAGGGATTTTTAGTTGGTAGAGTTGACGGTTTGGAAAAAGCTCCTTTGCTGAAGTTGATCTCTGTACTGATACACTACCAATATCACTGCTTCAGGTGTATTTTTTTTTATCGGTTGTCCAGGGCTCAGCAAATTAAAAGTGGCAAATGAAGGGCAAGAATGGTTCTGCAGTTAAGTTTCCTGATAGTAGCATCAGGTGACAGCTGCCTTAGGAGCAGAACCGTTAAATCCAGAGCGTATCAGGGGGATGATGCATAGTGCGAGAACAGTGCCTGCTACCCGAGAAGTACTAAAGAAGCATTTAAATTGGTAAAACATAAAATTATGGCAAGTGGCTTGATGTACCTGTTGAAGACCTCACTGTAGTCTGACAGAATAATGTGACACCTGTCATGAAATGTTTCATGCCTTGTTATAAGCACAGTATTTTAGGAAAGAATGGAAGGTAAGAAAACAGGTTTAGCACTGAAAACAAGTGCTCATTAAGCTGTTAGATAGACTTTTTTTTTGACACACTGGATAAGATGTTAACTTTGGTAATTAGCTTTTTCATTTAAAAAGGTGATCTATTAACAGAATGGACATAATTCAGTATTTACATTTTATGAATTTTGTCTGAAATTTATTAATAAACCTTTACATAACTTGACAGTGATATACACATTTCTTAATTTACACAATCAAGGTTGAATAAATGTATTGATAAAAATTTTTTTCTTCTCCAAATAAAACTCAAAACAGCTTTTGTCGCAGTTTATATCTCCATTTACTGGATGCATTTATGGAAGGCACATAACAGGTATTTTCTTTTCTATTATAGCAACTTATAAAAATTAGATACATCTACTTGTTATTTAAGAAAAATGGCAGATTGTTCAGATTGTGCTATAAATCACTATTAGACCAGACAGGTACTTTGAGAAAGCCTCTTTGTAGACCAAAAGGGTTATTATTTTACATGTCTTCTTATGCTCAGAGTTAACTACAGGCAGACATGTACAAAAATTATGGCTGAAGAAAATGGCATAGACGTTTTGGAGTATACTATAATCATTCCTATTCGTTTAAACCAGGGGCCTGTACTGCCTCTAGGCCAAGTCGGATCCGCCACCTGTTTCTGTAAATAGCTTACTTTATGTAGTGTCTGTAGCCACTCTGTGAGCTACATCAGACTAATTATGACAATGACCGTCTGGCCTGCAAAGCCTAACAGATTTACTCCCTTGCTATTTACAGGTTTTCCAACCATTGCTTAATAGTTAAAGCAATTTGAGTGCTGACATTTTTTTATGAATATGAAAGCATTTCTTTTACAGGTCTTTGTGGGAAGAAACAAAAAGAAATCACAAAAGCAATTAAGAGAGCTCAAATACTGGGTAAGAGCATCTGAAAAACTGAATTGAGCTAATGAAGTTTTTGCTCATTATCTTTTGTGAAGAACATTCATTACCTTTTTTACAGGGTTTATGCCAGTTATATACAAGGATCCTGCATATCTCAAAGACCCTAAAGTTTGTAACATCAAGTATCGGGAGTAAATTACATGTCTTATCATCAATAAACATATTTTACAATAAGCAGTTGTATGGTTTTATATTGACTCAAATGATAAGATTTAATAACCTTTGAGTAGAAAATAGGCTAAATCTTACCAAACTCTTTAAGTTTTAAATTCTTGAGATCTTAACAAGAAAAGTGTTTCCTTTCCACTGCTCATTAAAGAAACAGATTATTTAAAATGTTAATACTCATTACATTTTACATACATACAAACTTTAAAAATTGGTACTGTAGGATTGTCACTTTATCTGGTCCCCAGTTAGCATATATCATATGTAGTTCACATTGGGATTTTAAATATGGAATGGAGGACTTATATTGGAATTTTACTTTCGGCCCAGATTTTGTCTTGTAAATGGAATTTTAGGCATATGGTTGCATGAATGCTCGTATTCATGCACAAATTCCACGTGACAGAGTGTGGGCTTGAAGTTGCTTCGATTTTCTAACTAGCAACATGTAAGTATGTCTGGCTTCAATGGCTCTTCCCTTTGTGGGTAGTGGTGCAGTCACAGGACCTAACGTTTATTCCTGGGCTAGTCCATCTTGAAACTGGTAGTGTACTTCAAAATGATCCATGGGCAAATGGTCCAGTATTATTATCATCTTATCTTACTCCAGGGATAGTAAATAATTGCCAAAAGATGAGAGTAACTGGGGGGAAACGATCTATAAGGACCCTTTTCCTTCTTTTAATACCCTGAAAGGTGGGTTATCAAACTTCATTCTGAAGTTGAGCCAGTACTGACCTTAGCAAGCTTCTCTAGGATTGAAAGTTTAGTATGTATTTCAAGTAGGATGGATCATTGTGCAAAAGTATGAGCTAAATATATTACCTCTCTTTAGCAAACTGAACTTTGTATGAAGGCCTTCTTCTTGTAAGGAGTCTTTGAAAACTCTTAAGCTGTTGTCTTCAAAAGACATTTGCATATGTTGATTGCTTACTACTTTTGCTGGTCCTAGTCTAGCCAGTTTTATCTGTTGATTAGTAGACTGGCACGTGGAGGGCAGGGACACACTAAAGAGGCAGACAACTCCAGATTGGTCGGTAGCAGCTTAATAAGCAAGAGAACTTAAAGTTTGTCTTGAGTGACCACAGGACAAATAAATTTCTGAGAAAAACATCTTTACACCTGCTGGTCAAGAGTCTTAAAAGTTTATATTTAGGCCTTAACTGGGTTCAGTCACACAATCCATATGCTCTCAACACCTTACTTCCTCAAGGCTATGTTCTTGGAATACTCCCAATGTGGGAACAGTAGGTAAAATGTACATTCCAAGGATGGGAGGGGGCGAGGAGCCTTTGTCTCAGTCCAGCTTGCAGGTAAACCCGGTCACGTGTGTTCAGTGACCTCAAGCAGTTCATTTATTGGTTGCATTTAGTCATTACATTATGTGATGTTCCATGTGATGCTCTATACGCTCTAGTGATGTCTGTGGTTATTTTTTTTTTAATTTTAGAGTGTGAGAGTCGGGAGAGAGGGCAGAGGGAAAGAGCATCTTAGGCAAGCTCCATGCTCAGTGCAGAGCCCAACATGAGGCTTGGTCCCACAACCCTGGGATCACGACCTAAGCGAAAATCAGGAGTCAGAAACCCAACCAACTGAGCCACCCATTTGTGGTTATTTTTAAATCAGGTTTCAGACTACCAACCTATTTCCCCTGCCTCTGCCCTGTGTTGTTGCACCATAGTGCTTCTTAGGTAACCAGTAAAACAGCCTCAACAGAAACTCATTATTTATATAAAACATCTGTTGTTATGTGGGCTTCATTCAGTAGCACCCCACAGTAACTAATACATGTTAACATAGATAAAAGATAATTTTGATAGTAGCTACGAATTTGTTCTGTCACTTAGGAAGTAGCAGATGGAAAAGTTTTGGTCCAAGTGTATGTTCAGCATTTCATCCAGTGAACGAATCATAAAGGCTTCCCATAATGCGTAGGCGTTGTGGAAAATTCCCACAATTATGTAAAAGACAAACAAAAAACACAGTAAAAGCTCTTAGCCAACTTCATTTAACCAACTCACTGGATTCAACTGGAGCTTTGCATCCTCAAATATACTGAAGCTGATGACTCTTCAAACCTGTAGAGTTCTGCACTGTCAAGAGGCAGCTATTTTGTTCCCAAATCTCTGTCAGTTTTGTCACTGTACTGATGAAGTAGGAGCATTAAAAAGAGTTATTGTTGCAATGAAAACTAAGTAAATGTTCTCAAAAGACAGTGATAACTAGCTTTAAGAAAATAGTTGTCGGGGTGCCTGGGTGGCTCAGTTAAGTGTCCCACTTTGGCTTAGGTCATAATCTCATAGTTCATTAGTTCAAGCCCTGCCATCAGTCTCTGTGCTGACAGCTCAGAGCCTGGAGCCTGCTTCTGATTCTGTCTTACTCTCTTTGCCCCTCCTCCACTTGTGCTGTCTTTCTCAAAAATAAATTAAAACATTAAAAAAAAAATTGTTGTCAAATTAGGTGTGGTTAGGACAACTGAAGAAAGGTAGAAGTAGGAGGATGCTGTGAAATTTAAAAAAAAACAGTAGCATTTTGTACTTAGGTTGTTTCGCAAAATTCTTTTAAAGAATTTAAAGAAACTGGGAATTGTAAAGATTAAGTAATGGATGTGACTCATACAGGAACAGCAGTATACTCACAGAAAAGTTACTAGCCCAACAAAGAATGGTTGACAAAATGAATGTACACTTTGTTAAAATGAAATCTGTGATAGACATATGTATGTATATACATGTATGCACCATTTTTGGTTCCCACTTTAACTGGCATTTTTAGCTACTTGACCAGCTGCTGATCTCAGACACACTGCATTGCCAGGCTTGTCCTGTACTCAAATACTGGATTCACTCAATTTTGTGTAGAGGACTCTATACTAGGGAGAGATTTTTTGTGCTGTATTATACTTGTACCATAATCAGAACTGCCAGATTTAGCAAATAAAAATATAGGACATGCAATTAAATTTGAATTTCAGATAAACAAGGAGTAATTTTTTTAATGAATGTCCCTAATATTGCATGTTTCCAGAATTTTATCTGGCAACCCTGGCCATTTAAAACTTAAGGAGTAGAAACTGTACTAACATAAATAAAAATGAAATATCTTTTCATATTACCTTTAGACATTTTTTTCTACTGTGTTCTAATGCTAGTCTTTCTTTTCCAATTCTAAAGTATGCTATCTAAGTTTAAAAGAGTATCTATTTAAAGTAAAGCCTTTCCCTCAACAGTTTTGTGAAAGGGGTCCCTGGCTGGCTTGATCAGTGGAGTGTGTGACTCTTGATCTTGAGGTTGTGAGTTTGAGCTCCTTGCTGCGTGTAGAAAAGATTACTTAAAAATAAAATCTTTCAAAAGGTGGAGGGCAAAAAAAAAAAAAAAGGTTATGGTTTTAAAATAAAGTGCTTTAAGAAATAAATGCACTAGAATTTATGTATCACTGCAAATAGTTGAACATAGTAAAGACAGTATAAATGGCTTTATCCTTAAGCCAATCAAAAATCTCCTCTTGGCCTAAAAGGATCAAAATGTAGGAGACCGTGGATATTCACCAGAACCCTTCATTTTTTCAATCTCTTCATCTATTTCAGGGCTGCTCAATGTAGATGATTTCTCTGGATTGCTACTATCAGTATCTGTTTTAGATGATTTGTTTTGTGTCTCTAACAGCCGTAACTTTTTGAACTGCCATCCATCATCGGTATCTAAAGCTTTACGCTTAGTGGCTGGCGGTGTACTGCTAGTTGGACTAGCCTCAGGGGTGTCGGTGTATTCTACCATCAAGGTCAGGTTGTCTATCACGTCAAGATGGTGGTTGGCAGTACAGCTACTTTTAGAAATATGCCTATTTTTCAAAGAGATAACGCATGAATGAAGAAATTCGCAATCTGGAAAAAAGGTCCGTAAAGCTTGACAAAGAAAAATGTTCTCCTGAGGGTCTTTTTCGACGGTCTCTCCTAAACAAAATAAAATTATCAGTTCAACATATGATATTTGTTTTACAAAGCTTTTGTAGTGATCTATTAAGTCAAAAAAGATATTAACTGAATAATTCTATCAAATTCTCTAAATTAAGGAAAAATAATGTGCATAATCCCAATTGTATGCCACTATATTCTAAAAGGGAATTTAAGTTGTATTTTTTTAATGTCAACAATATAGTACAGCTATAATAATACCAAGTTCTTTGGTTCAGTAGGGTTTAGGAGTATATTAATAAAACAATTATTTTTAATTCTAAATTAGGTAAGTTCATCAGTTAGTTTAGTGGGCTCATCCATAATTCAGTTTAGTGGGGATTTTATTTTTTTAAGCACAGAAGGCAGTGATGTGTGAATGTTTTACTTACGTGCTGCTTGAATTTGTGCCTGTTTTTTTTTTTTAATTTCCTGTTTCAATCTGTGTACATCCTTTAGTAGCTTCTCTACTGCTCGCTCACTGTGTTCTACTTTTTTGCATATACCCTGCAAAACAAAATAAGGGCACAAATAAAATTCTAAGTTGTGTACTACAGCCTAGGCTCACAAATAACAGAAAATCCTTTGTGGATTTTATATTATTATTATTAGCATTTATAAATATCTTATTTTGCTGTTTTCTGAAGGAATGCAACAAGCACCTGTATAGTGCTCTATAGATTATGCAGTGCTTTCCAGATGTATTAACTTCCCATTTATGCACAAGCCATATCACACCTGTTATCTGCATGCTATACATAGAAATAAAAAAAGTATTTATTTACTTAGAAACAAAAAATACTGTAGTATTTTGAGAGATGCATATCTACTGCAAAGATTTAACATTAGGAAACTGATAGTGGGGCCGCCTGGCTGGCTCAATTGCTGGAATGTGTGACTCTTGATCTTGGGGTTGTGGGTCCAAACCCCATGTTGGGTGTAGATATTGCTTAAAAATAGAATGTTAAAAAAAAGAAAAAGAAACTGACAATAAAGTAACTGTGTTTTACTGATACTATAAAGGAAATCAATGTGCAGACACAAAGGGAAAGAAAGTTCTGATGGCATTCTGGCTCCTGGTTCCAATTTCTTCCTGCAGCTCAGCTGCTTTTTGCCTGGAGCTCCTGTAATATACCTCTACATGCCCTATTTTAGCTCAAGTTGGTACTTTTGACATAAGAGTTCTAATATATTGCTATATGAAATATACTGCCATTAAAAACAACTAAAAACTATGTAGCAACATGAAAAATGCTTAATGACGTCAAATGAAAATCCTGACAGTCCCCTTCACTATCAACTATGTAAAAGCATGGATATATTAGTTCCCTAATATACGACAAATCATGGTACCATAAAAATGGTTACGTGACAATGTTGGGATTCTGGATGTTTCTCTGTTTTCTAAAATTCCTATATTATCACTCACATTAAAAGCCAGTGTGCATTAGTAGTATAAAATGTATTAACCCTATTTCTCTTAGTGTGCTGTGTATGTCTGTACATATGTGTATATGTATATATGTGTGTATATATACACACACGTTAATTTTTTTTTGAGAAAGAGAGTGAGAGCACATGGGGGAGTAGCAGAGGAAGAGGGAGACAGAGGATCTGAAACAGGCTCAGAGAGCCTGATGCGGGAATTAAACTCCTGAACCATGAGCCCATGACCTGAGCTGAAGTTGGATGCTTAACCAACTGTACCACCCAGGCGCCCTCTCTTAGTGTGCTATAATGATGAGAATGATGGCCATGGAATATACTACTCAGATCTCCAGTGGAGGAAGCATAGTGGACCGACAGCCCCAGCTACCAAACTATCAGGTCCACTATTGAAGCCACACATCCCCTCAGCCATTCTCAACCGATAACTGAACACAGTGGAATATTAGTACAAATCCATTCCTGTACGACAACTTTGCTTAGACTCCCATCAGCCTGGCTAAAAAACTTCTCTAGCCCTGTCGTCTTAAAGCTCTCTCTACCTAGTTGTCCTCCCCTCCTGTCTTCTCTCTCAGGTGTCAGACTCAGCCTTTGAGTCTCCCTGCCTCGTTCTTGGTCCTCCCCTTTTTGTCCTTCTCAGGCCTAATTAATGCCATCTTAAGGTCTACTTCTCAACTGATACAATGAAATAGAATTTACTACTGTGGTAGATTATTTTGTTCCCAAATATGTGCTTCCCTTTTTATCCTGTAAAAGGATTATATATCCCTGCCTACTGCCATGAGATAGGGATATATACTCTGGCCAATGAAATTTGAGTGGAAGTGACATGCAAACTCCGAACAGAAGTTTTTGTTTTTGTTTTTTTAATTATAAAATATTTTTTAATGTTTATATATATTTGAGAGAGAGACACAGCATGAGTGGGGGAGGGAGACAGACTCTGAAGCAGACTCCGGGCTCTGAGCTGTCAGCACATAGCCTGACTGTGGGACTAATGAGCTGTGAGATCATGACCTGAGCCAAAGTCAGCCGCTTAACTGACTGAGCCACCCAGGTGCACCTGAACAAAAGTTTTAAAGCTGTTGTGAATTTCCACCAGCTTTTGCTCTTTTCCATTTGTCATGAGAAGAGCATGTCCCATATAAGGGCTGCTCCTTCCGTGTGGACCCTAGAATGCAGATGACACTTAGAATAGGAGCAGAGCTGCAGCCAAGATATAATGTGAGTGAGACTAAACTTTGGTTTTGTAGACCACTGAGATTGAGGTCTTTGTTACTGAAACTAACCTATTAGAATAATGTGAATCTAATCAAATGTCAAGTTATCCCTAAAAGATTTGTTATCAATTTGATATGAATTCTAGAAGTAGTCTTTGTTTGATATGTGAACTTACCTTTAATTCCTCTTGTAAAGAAACATACATTTCATTTATTTTATGAACCTCCTTTAAAGATCCATCTTCTTTAAAAAATTCAGAGCTGTGAAAAATTACCATTTTGTCAGACAAATGTATAGAAATCATTTTAATACTACGATGAAAACTTATTTGTAGTTGAGGAGCAACAGAAGATTCTTTTTACTGATTTTGCAGGGACCATATTTTGTCAGTCTACTTGTTCATAGCAAAACCAATCAAAAATTTGGTTCCTGTATCTTCGTATTAGCAGACTTGAAAGCCTCTTAAGTACTACTGCCAGGACTCAAAAGACATTAAGAAAACTAAAGACTGAAGGAGAAGTGGAAAAAGGTTTCTTTCTTGGCAACAGGGACCAGTCAATTTTTAAAATACTTTACTGAATTTAAGTCATCACTGATTGAAAGAGGCAACATTATTTTATATACCAAAAAGACAAAAAACCCACTAAGGCATAGTTTGTAAATTAGCCCAATTAGACATAAACATAAAACTGTGCATCTCAGAATTAAGGTTTCTCGGAATTCAGTTTCTTTAAAACTGTTCATTCTTGTGGAACACAAATATAAATAAAATCTAGTCTCTTATTGTCCAGTAAGTACCCTGTAGTCCCAGTTAGTCCCAGTGTTGTTATTTCTGATGTTAACTATTCCCTTAATAAACACACAACAGTTATGGCTATATAGCTATATAGCCTATAGTATAAATGAGTCTTGGCTAAAGTCTCATATTTTTGTTGTTACTTATTATCCAGTCTAATTTTATGCCTTTATGATCTAAGTTGCTACCACAGAAAATTGTTTGGAAGCCAGCTACTATTAGAATACATATGTTGACATACATAGGATACACAACAACCCTTCTCTTTTTTGTATATTATAAATGGATAAGTGCTAGAAAGAAATACAGAAAAAGTAAAAACAGTCTATTTATTTGAATAATGTGCTCATTAGTTTTCCTTTAATTTTTATTCTGTGGTGTAATAAAAAAAATTAATTTGAAAAAACAAATGGAAATTTAGTGGGAAAGCAGCCAAAGAATCTCACCTGTGTGTTTTTACTGCTCGGCTAAAACCAGTGGACTCACAGGAACCTGATGCAGTTTTATAGCCCAGCTGTTCGGACATGCCCAGATTGGCCACCACTAATGGTATCCTGTGAAAAAGTCTGAAATAATAAAATTTTAAAATATAAAGTTAGAGTAAAATATTAGCCTCTCTTTATTATATACCTATACTTATACATATTATGTATAGAGTACCTTTCCCCTACAAGATTAAATAACAACCAAATATCTACTACTTACCTGAGATGGAATTTACTGACTTGAAGCAAATTGCTTTTAAAAGTGGTGAAATGTGCACAGTGTAAGGTAGTTGTGTGAAAACAATACCTTTAAAAAGGTCTTTTTTTTAATTTTAGAGAGCGTGAGCTGGGGAGAGGAGCAGAGGGAAGGGGAGAGAGAGAGACAGAGTGAGAATCCCAAGCAGGCTCTACGCTCAGCTTGGAGCCCAATGCAGGGCTCTATCTCACTACCCTGGGATCACAACCTGAACCAAAACCAAGAGTTGGATGTTCAATCGACTAAGCCACCCAGGTGCCCCTAAAAGAATACTATAAGTCTAACATGTAAAAATAGGCAGTATTGTTGAGATTTATCCTGTCTCCCATGAATAAAATTAATCTCAGGGGGGCCTGGGTGGCTCAGTCAGCTAAACGTCCAGCTTCATTCAGGTCATGACCTCACGGTTTGTGAGTCTGAGCCCTCCATCAGGCTCTCTGCTGTCAGCGCAAAGCCTGCTTTAGATCCTCTGTTCCTCTCTCTCTCTGTCCCTCCTATGCTCTCTCTCAAAAATAAGTAAACATTAAAAGAAATTAATCTTAGGCGCACCTTAGTGACTCAGTTGGGTAAGCATCTGACTCTTGATCTCAGCTCAGGTCTTGATCTCAGGGTCGTGAGTTCAAAGCCCTGCATTGGGGGTGGGCATGGAGCCCACTTAAAAAAATAATAAAATTAATCTTAGTTGGTACTTTTTTCACTTAATCCTCATATTCCATGAGAATGTTGTTTATAGAACCTGTTGGGAGTCTCTGTCAACTCATTTTGGTGGACCACCAAGAATGACCTTGCTTCTTTACAGGTTCTAGAAAAGCTGCTCAAGTACCTAGGCTTAGTTCTATATTACATCCTTTAGCAACCATATCTAAAGCGCACATGTTTTTTCCACCTTATAACAAATACTCTGTGCCAAAAACACAAGTCATCATTCCATACTGGGCTTCTAATTTCCACACTTTCCCATCTACAAAAAAATATGATAACCTTCATTTTCCCATCTATAAAAAAATACGGTACACTAACTTCAGAGGGTTATTGTGACAATTATTAAATGCAACAATATTTGAAATATTTGTTAAGCTGCAAAAAGTACAAAAATGAAAACACTGAGTATACTTTTCTATTAACGCAAACAGCCAGACACTGGCCCACATTTACCCCTTCTGAGGTTTGTACAAGGCGTGCTCCAGCCGATGGGTAGAGCAGCTTTCTGTCATTATACTGGGTGTCAACAGCAGAAAAACAAGTTCCCGGCTTGAAAGATGCTTCTGTAAGTTTTTATGAAGCAGCCTCTCTCTAAATGTCATGATCTGGTCTGAATGACGTCGGAATTTGTACCAACCAACCACAGCCTGAGGGAAAATACAAAAGAACACCAGGTGTAGACCTTAATGATTACAATTATTATGTCTTACTGTCATATAAGCAATAAAATGGACAGCCTTAAGAATGGCATTCTTAAATTTAGCAAGATTTTGGCATATATAAACAAAGCACACCCTTAAGTATATACTTTACTTCTATAAAGTATGCAAACTGACTTGTGTAGTCAAATTATTTTCCATTCAGTTATGGGGCTACTATTCATACAGAGAAAAAAGATTCCTAACTTCTAGTTTCTATTCATAGCATTTGCCAATTTTAAAATCTTAGTTTTTAGTCAAAATTTAAATAAAGAAAATGTCAATGAAAACAAATTTATTTCCTGTATGGATATTTGGTTTGCTAACCGAACCCAATAGCTTTTAACTGGAATTTATACAGGAATGATACCACCTTTAGAGAGTGGATTTCGAAATTGAGTAAGATCATATGAAATGGTTTTATAAACTGTAACATCTGCTGAACAAATTTGTTAGTATTACTAAACTTTTTCTTAAATACTGGGAAAAGAGGTGCCTGGGTGGCTCAGTTGGTTAAGCGTCTGGCTTCCGGCTTTGGCTCAGGTCATGATCTCATGGTTTGTGGGTTTGAGCCCCGCGTCGGGCTCTGTGCTAACAGCTAGCTCAGAGCCTGGAGCCTGCTTCAGATTCTGTATCTCCCTCTCTCTGACCCTCCCTTGCTCATACTGTCTCTCTCTCTCTGTCTCTCAAAAATAATAAATAAAAAACATAAAAAAAAATTTTTTTAAATACTGTAAAAATAAAGCTCATTTACTGAAAACTTAGTAATTCTAACAAAGAGCAACTACTTTGCTTAAAGGTCTATGTGTGAAAACGTCAGCAATTGTTTTTTATTTGCACATTTAATTAAAGGAAATTAAAAGTTTTCTTTTTAAAACTAAAAAGTTTTTATAGGTACATTTTTAAATACCTGAATATAATTGGGGGGCAAGCCCAAAGCATTCTCAACAAAGGATGTTTTTTAAAAGAAACTTACTGAGTCTATTTTTATTCTCAACTCAGAGATCAAAAAGTTTTAAGAAGTATCCCACCCCCAATTTTGTATATGGAAAATGAAAAACACCCTGTTTTGATCATTCAACAAGTCTTACCTAAATACCAATTATACTAGGGAAGGTTCAAATTGGGTGCTACATAGCAAAGTGCTTCAACTGCCTCTATGTAAAATAACAGAATGAGTCAAGTCCTAGAATAAATGGTATGGGAAGGGGTATGATAGGAATGTAGAAGAGGAAGAGATCAATGTTAATTAGAATAGTCAAGGATGTGGGGCACCTGGGTGGCTCAGTCAGTTAAGCATCCAACTTCAGCTCAGTCATGATCTCACGGTCTGTGGATTCAAGCCCCACATCAGGCTCTGCGTTGACAGCTCAGAGCCTTAAGCCTGCTTCAGATTCTGTTTCCCTCTATCTCTGCCCCTCCCCTGTCTCTATCAAAAATAAATGTTAAAAAAATGTTTTTTTTAAATAAAAAAAGAATAGCCAAGAATGAGAACAAGATTAATATTTTTAATGACTGGTTTTGTTCTCAGAGCAATCCCTTTGAACTTTTGGAAAGAAGAAACCTTTCTTTGCTTGCTTTATACAAAACTGTGAAGACAAATGTTGCCTAAAACTTCTGTTAAAGTATTACACATTTTTAGGATATAATACCAAAAAAAATCCCAAAACGTCAGGGAATACCTTTTTGGCGCTTGATAATATTTTCTTCAGTGCTTGCTCGTTTAGTTCAGCAGAAGAATTATAAAAGCTGTAAAAGCCAAAATTAAAGGCATTTCACACAGGCTAAAAATACGGATTTTATTAGCATTTTTAATTTTAGTTACTCCATACCCACCCAAAATCCATATACCTACTTGCTGCTTATATGAAGTTCTAAAAAATAAGAATAAAGTTCTCAAATTAACAGACTTAAAGTGGTAGAAATATGAGATCCATAAGCAATGAAAAAGCAGTGGAGGACCCAGGAATCCTTCATTCAACAAATATTTCTGTGTGTCCACTGTGTGTAGAACACCATGCAAGCTCTAGCGCTGTCCGGCACAGCAGTTCAAGTCCACACAAAAGCCTTCACTTGTGTCCTCCCCACCACAGAGCTTTCCACCTTTACCACACGCTCCACCGCAATGTGACTGGAAGATAGTAATGCTGGTTTTCCAAGTACAGTTTATATAAATCATAAAGCCATTTCATTAAAACCACACCATGTTGTAGTTATAGGGATCTGCTTTTCTATGTGTATGTTATACCTCAATGAAAAGTTTTAAGAAATACCATAGCCTATTAGGGCTACTGTATGATTACTATCTGTAGGACTATAAACACAAGTTTTGACCAAAGAAAGGCAATAGAAAGCAGGCTGGATAAAGAACCTAACCAGTTAACAGACAAAAGATTACATTAAAATATGGTAAGTGAGGGGTGCCTGGGTGGCTCAGTCGGTTAAGCCTCCGGCTTCGGCTCAGGTCAGATCTCACGTTCGTGGGTTTGAGCCCCGCGTGAGGCTCTGTGCTGACAGCTAGCTCAGAGCCTGGAGTCTGCTTCCGGTTCTGTGTCTCCTTCTCTCTCTGCCCCTCCCCCTCTCATGCTCTGTCTCTCTCTGTATCAAAAATAAATAAAACATTAAAAAAAATTAAAAAAAAAATATGGTAAGTGAGGAAGCACATGATCAAATTAAACTGGAATAAAAGAGTAGAAAAAAAGGGCTGCTGTTGATGTATGAGAACGTGTCACTGAGTTTAGAATTATGCAGTGAGATGACTGGGGGAGAGAAAAACAATCCTCTAGGTAAACTGATACCTGGGATAGGCAGTGGAGACCAGCTAAAGCAAGCATATAAATACAGAGAAAGAACTATTAGGGTGGAAAAGAACAAGTGAATTTTCAGGTATTTTTTTTTGAAAGGTCTTTTCATTTTTATCAGTACCACCATGTATAACTGATAATTAAGATATTTTGGTAGTTTTAAAAATTACTTCATTCGCACAGAATAATTTTCACAATAGATCATTTACTTCCTCTTGCTACTTACCTAAAAAGCTGATAGCATGGAATATATTTCTGGATGTCTGGAAAAAAGGAATTTTTTGCTATGATTACATAAGTTGTCATTTGAATAGCATATACCGAGCACATCATATATGAACAGCATATACTGAGACTTTTCATTCATTCCATTTAAACATGAGGTAACAGACAGAGATAGTGGGGGAGGGGACCAAAATTCAAAGCCAGTGCTTCAGTCTTAATTAGAACACTACCACATTCCCTCTAAATAGGTTTAATAATGGCAATACAAGAGATAAATTTAAAGTTGCTATATTTTCATTGGGTTCTAGAAAGCTCATGCTCTAATTTTACCCAACTGACAACAACAGCTGTTAAGGGATTATCTTTTGTTATTCCAGCAGCTGCTTCATAAAGGATTTGTTAATGTTAACTACAGGCTTAAAAAAGCTAGTGTCTTTTAGGAAGTAACTTTTATTCTCTTGTCAGCAGAAATACATCTAAATACATCTGAATTCTGGTAGCTACAGATGCTGTGTAAAACAGATTAAATTCCGTTGCATAAGACACTGTTATAAATCTTGTAAGAAATATTCAGATGAATGTGGTGTTCCCTCAATTATTCCAAACTTTATTCCAGGAGCAGTATGAGTGAACCATCCACACCTGGTAACACAGAAACTTATCCAGCGCATCTGAGTCCAAGACACCTGGACACCTCAGTTGGTAAAGCATGCTACTCTTGATCTCTGGATTGTGAATTTGAGTCCCACATTGGATGCAAAGAATATTTCAAAAACAACTACAGAAAAAGAGAATACAAGACCTTCTGGGCTTCTCACTTTTAAGTGTGACTTGTGTCAAAAATCAAATTTTACCAGACAGCATTTACTGGATTACTGTAACAGCAATCGCCTATTTCAGATAGTTCCTGTGACATGTCCTATCTGTGGATCTCTTCCTTGGGCAGATCCTAGCCAGATTACTAGAAATTTTCTTAGTTACTTAAATCAAAGACATCAGTTTCAGAGAATTTGTGAATCTTCAGCAAGATGAGGAAACCCACTATCAAACTGCTGTTGAGTCTCTTCAAGTAAACATCTGAAGGCTACAGACAACTCTGCATCTTTGTGCCTGCAAGTACCATCGTTAAAGAGAAAACTATGTGAAATCACCATTTCAATAACTTTATGTGTATATTAATAAAAGTAATTCAGCCTATTTTTTAAAAAAGGAAAAGTGATCATCCTCTTGAGACATTTTTCTTCTAGAAAATGTATGTTACCCTCAGATAAATTCCTGTCTAAAAAACAAGTGAACAGAAACAGTTTTTGTAACTGAAATCAAACGTACTCTGGTGCAGACATGGGAAAGTACAAAAATAACTGCTACCCAAAGCAACGTAGTAATATGTAGATCTTGGATTTTACTTGTTATAACGTAATAATCCAATATTTTAAAATAATTCGAGCAAATACTTAAGTGTTCCTATAGCACTTGCCTAATACGTTAATGCTTAGCCTTGTTCCAGCACGATGGAGTTGTTCAATAAGTGGTTGCTTAATTAAACTCCTCAAAATACATTTGCTTACTTTGGGTGGCATGCCAATTATAATTGGGGGGATGCCCCAAAGGCTTGTTTTTAAAGTTTCTGAGAAGAAAAAAAAATTAAAAGTAAAACTACAAACTGTATAAACAGCTGTAATACATGACAAAAGGACAATTTCCTTAAGTTGTAATATGGTATTACAAATCAATTAAGAAAAAGCAAAACAGGACAGTAGAAATATAGTCAAAGTATGCAACAGTCCTATCTTTTTCAAAAAACAAAAGCTGCCCCTAAAGCAATACATAAACACTTAACCTCATTTGTAACTAAGAAATGAAAATTAATATAATTTTTCATTTATCAAATTGGCAAAGATTAAAAGATTGGATAATACATAGTGATGACCTGGTACATAGTATGAGGACCTGGGTACTTTTACATATGGTGGAAGAGTCTTAACGTGCCTTTTCCAAAGGCAATGGTCTACCTCTAGGATTTTGACTTTCCAACAGACCCCAAGTCATAGAGATATATGCACTACAAAGTGTTCACTATACTGTTTTGTATTAACAAAAAAAATAGAAAGTTGTTCATAACTGGTTTTATATACATGATGGTAAGTAGATACAGTGGGAATATAAAGCCATTAGAAAGAATGGAAAACTAGTGTTAGTACAGAACAGTATCAAGGGAGATATTTATCTTGGAGATATTTATCCATGTATAGTATAATCCCTTTCATGTAAATAAAAAAATATACACATTTATATACATGTGTATTGTTAATGAGCAAAAAAATACTTGTAAAACAGTGGTTAACAAAGAAGACTCTATTGAGAGTGAATTTAAATTTACTTTACACATATATACATTTATATACATACACAAATTTACACATATACTTCCATTTTTAACCTTTTAAAGTGGCAAACAAAAAATGACATACAGTAGGAATATAAACTGATACAATTATTTCTGGAAAGCAATTTGCTAATAAGATCAAGAACCTTGAAAATGTACATACCCTCTGACACAATAATAAATGTAAAAAAATATTTATGTACAAGGATGGTCACATAATATAATTTATGATAATGAAAAACTGGAAAGTACTGATTTTAATGTAAAGGACTGCTGAGCCATTAAGAGTTACGTAAGCTAACAGAGAATACACTGCAGTTATAAAATATGAAATTTAGAGGATTTTTTTAACATATGGAAGTGGTCATGACACAATACGATGTCATGATGCCACATGTTTTATAAAGCATACCACCAATTTTGTTTTTAAAAATATGCTTAGAAAAAACTCTGTTAGGTAATCAGAACCCCCCCCCCATATATTTTAAGGCTCCCTTTCTCTTTCTTCCCTGAAAGACCAGCTGCCATCTGTTGCAGGTGTTTCATCACCTGCTCCTGAACCCTTCTCAGTCTTGCCTTTTTCACAATACACTCCTTACAGTGAACTAAAACTGAGTCTGAAAAACTGAGTTTTTTCATCTGAGTTTTCTCATCTACCAACTTTTCTGCAGCATTTATTGTTTGTGTCCAAACTGTTTTATCTTTTTTATTGGTCGGCTTACTGGATCCTTCTCCTTTTGTTGAGCCATCTTCCTGCCACTTAAATATCCTTGTTCATCCTGGTTTCCTGACAGTAATCTTATCCACATCCTACATCCCACACTCTTGCTTTAGGCCAGGGCCATAATTGTAATTGAGAAATGAATACAATATATCTTTTAAAATCTGCATTAAAAGGTTTTATCTATTTTTTAAAAACAATTTACAAAATAATTTATGTAGATCCCATTTAGCATAAACCATCAACTATAGGAGACACAGAAGTAAGTGACTCACAGGGGCGCCTGGGTGGCTCACTGGGTTGAGCATCTGACTCTTGGTTTCTGCTCAGGTCATAATTTTGCGGTGTGTGGCCATGGGGCACCATGCTGACAGCATAGAGCCTGCTTGGGATTCTCTTTCTGCCCCTCCCCCGCACTCTTCCAAAATATATAAACAAAGTTAAAAAAAAAAAAGTGACTCACCAATTGTATAAATAACTTCAACATCATCCATTTGGGAATCAGTAATACTATTCTTCGCTTCACCTTTCACTTCCCCAAGAAGGAAACCTTCCTATAAGGGTAAAAACAAGCAGTCTATGGAATACCGTGATAAAATTACTATTCAATCACTTAACCAATATATCCCAAAATCAGGTGAGGGACACACAAAATAAAGACCAGGTGCACTTTCAGTTTAGTTAGGAAACATGAACAGGTAAATTATAAAGAATAGAAGAGACTGTAAATACTGCTGTGATTTTAGCAACCTGAAACATAAAAGGCTTAACACTAGAAATGAGCACACACTGTTTGAAGGCGGAGCAGGATAGTTTGTCTTGGAACACAAGGCTCCCCTTTCAGACTAATGAAATTAGATAGGTGGGAATAGCACTGGAAGCCAGTGGACACTTGTGAGCTATGTATGAAATGACACAATAATCAGTGTTTTTAGATTAAAAGTTGTAAAAAAGTACTAAAGATGTGGAATTCAGTATCAAAGTCTGATTTCTAAAAGGGGAACTGGGAACCCTAATTGTTTTTAAAATGCAGATATTTTGCCACAACAGGAGTGATGTCTTTGAATTTCAGAAAATTCAATTATTTCACTTGGCACATTTGAAGACCCAACATGCTTGACTGCCAATAAAGATTTTATCTTCTTTATAATTAGTTAAGAATGCCTCCCCCCATTCCATTAAAAAAAAAAAAGACAAAAAGAATGTTTCAATAATGTGAGTTTTTACTAGAATCCAAGGGGAACAATCCAGAACTCTATACTCCCGTGTTCTAGACAAACCAAGGAAGCAGTGTCAATGCAAGTACAGCTATCCAGAAAATCACCTTTTAAAGATGTTAGGAAAAACATCTAAGAGTAATGGCCTCTCTAACATGATGGTACTTCCGGAGGGTTAATCCTTTAAACCACAGAGACTTAAGGACCGATTCTGTTTATATTCACACTTAAGACTTTCCAAAATAATTTCCACAGCCACACACATTTTAAATTTTCATATATGTGCTCTCAGCTAAGTGTTACTCTACAAGGTTATTTAAAATTGCAGGGCTGGGGCGCGTGGGTGGCTCAGTCGGTTAAGCGTCTGGCTTCGCTCAGGTCATGATTTCCCGGTTCCTGGGTTCAAGCTCCCCATCAGGCTCTGCGCTGACAGCTAGCTTAGAGCCTGGAGCCTGTTTCAGATTCAGTATCTCCCTCTCTCTCTGACCTTCCTCTGCTCGCGCTGTCTCTGTCTCTCAAAAATAAAAAACAAAAACAAACAAAAAAAACATTAAAATTGCAGGGGTGCCTGGGTGGCACAGTCAGTTAAGTGCCCAACTCTCTCTCACTGTTCCTGAGTTCCAGCCCCGGGTCAGGCTCTGCGCTGATGGTATTCAGCCTGCTTGGGATTTGGTTTCTCCTCCTCAGCCCCTCCCCTGCCTGTGCTCTCTTAAATAAATGAAGAACAACTCCCCGCCCCGCCCCCAAACTTTAAAAATGTGTACAGGAAAGGCACACCTTATGAGGATTGTGCCAAAAATCGATTTCGGAAACAAAAGACCTTAGGAAATGAGGGACAGGATATTTAGCATTAGATATTTAGGTTATCAGTAGGCTTTGTTCAGTATGGCAGTCTCCAAACTGTACTAGCATACTAAACACTTAAATCTAAGCCAGTATTTTCTGGGCTCGAAGTTTTATAGTATTTTTCTGGTTGCATAAGTTTTTCAAAACGTGTACTGTATTTAAAACACTACGTCACTACTCCATGTAGAGATTTCTGAACCTGGCAAAGTATGAAATAAGAATATCTAATATTTGAGGATAAATTTAAATGTTCCCATTGTAACTGAAAGCATCAGCAAAAGAACTAGCTGAGGCCTTACTATTTCATAAATTGACACCAATGCAAACAAAAATCAGATCTCACATACACCAAATTAGGCTTTCTCGTCCACTAAGCTTTGCCCCAGAACAACTACTAGATGCATCGTCTAGTCCCTCACTAGCCTACCATTTCAACACACACAGAGGCTGCTCTGCACGAAAATATTCAGCGCCCTTTAAGAACCACTAGCCGGTAGTTAAGAGAAACGGAAAGTTAACCCGCAACCTTCCTAGCGTCGTGGGAGAACGTTGTATCAACTCTCCATCCTTTCACAACGAAGTTTAACCAGAAAAAAGGACTGCTGGAAGAGAAACGCGGACGTGTAGGACACTGGCCGAGGCGAAGAAATAAACACTGGTAAGAAAAGGAATGGCTACTCCTGGAAGAGACTTGGCAGGCGGGAGACACACCTAGGACTGCCCAGGAGCGGGACAAGGCAAAGCCTGAGGACAGAGGACCGGCGCGGCGTCGGCGGGAGCTCATGGGCGGGGACCGGGGTCACGGCGGCGAAGGGCGCCCGCGCGCGGGGCCTCTCCCGAGGCGACACCGGAACCCGCCTCGCCCCGCAGGCTCACCGTGTCCGAGTCGGTGTTGAGGTGCTGGAAAGCTAGCGCGCCGAGCACAAAGCCGGAGAGCACCGCCGACGTACTCTCGCCCTCCATGCTTCCGCAGGCGCAGCGCGCAGGACGGTGCGGAGGCGGGGCGGGCGGGGGGGCGGGGGGGGGGCTGTTGCCGGGCAGGCTTCTTAAGAGACGCGCCGGCGAGGCGGGGCCGAGCGAGGGGGTGGTGCCTGCGCCGGCGCACTGGATCCCGCGCGCTCCGCCGAGGGGGCGGGCCTGGGGAAGCGCGGGAGCTCCCTGTGGAGGGGGGCGCGGCGAAGCGGCTATGGTGGGCGGGGCCAGGGCGTTGTGGGTTCTTCACCGGCAGCGTGGCCCGGGTCACTTCTTGGCTGTGGCTGATGGCCTCGCAGGAAAGGTTGTTCAGTGTTGGGTACCATGAAGTGCGTGTGGGTGGTCAGCTGCTGCGGAGGGACTCATGGCATATATGCAAACTTATAAAAAATGAACAATGCAGTGGTTATGTCACTGTAATAGCACAATGGAAATGCCTTGTGTATGGATTTCAAAGTGCATGATACTGTCATTTACCCATTGAGACTTCTAGAATACTAGTACCCCTTTCATAGTGCCTTCTAAAATTCTCCGGTGATGTTCCATCCTGGGGTGGGGTGGCCGGCGGCTTGGGTTTCTTTGAGGATTTGCTAGCTTTAGAAAATTAAAGACTCAGGTTAATTTAAAGAATATGCTGATTATAAATATTGTTTAATGATATGTATAACTATGGTATATTGAGTCATTTGATATAAATGGTAAGGGAAGTGGGAAGAACAGGGCTTGGCAATATTTCACGACAAAGCTATGTCTCTTAAATTATTAAAAGTCAGCAAAATATCAGACTACTGAATTGAGTTAGTATTGTACATTTCTGGGTTTTGCTGTGTGGCGGCTATGTTTGGCTGAGTAACACGTTGAAGACAGATGTGTAGAATTATATGTTTCTTACCAAAAATTAAATTTCTTGCCTTCATTTTAGCAAAATCACTGTTAATATGAAAAGATTTTTCACATAATTTCTGTTTTATGAATGGTGATGATCTAAAGGATTAAAAAGTAAAAGGCAACACTATTCCAAGAGACCAGAAATAAACAATATAATGTCAAATAATTTTTTAATGTTTTTAAGTTTATTTATTGATTTTGAGAGAGAGTGAGCAAGCTGGGAAGGGGCAGAGAGACAGGGAGAGAAAAAATTTCAAGCAGGCTCCATGCTGTCTGCTCAGAGCCGGATGTGGGGCTCAAACTCATGAACTGTGAGATGATGACCTGAGCTGAAATCAGGAGTCAGATGTTTAACTGACTGAGCTTCGCAGGAGCCTCAAGTCAAGTAATTTTCAGCAAGTTTGCCAAGACTGTTCTTTAGGGAAAGGGCAGTCTTTTCATGCAAAAGAATTGTTAGGCTCTTTCCCTATACCACACACAATGACCTCAAAACAGATAAAAGATGTTACTGTAACATCTGAAACTATGAAACTCTTAGAAGTAAACATAGGAGGAAAGGTTCATGATGTTGGATTTAACAGTGATGTTGTGGATGACACCAAAGGCATGACACTAAAGGAAAAATATACAAATTGTACTTCAATTAAAAACCTTTGTCCCTCGAAAGAAACTATCAAGGGGCACCTAGGTGGCTCGGTTGGTTAAGCTGCCGACTTGGGGTCAGGTCATGTCTCATGGTTTGTAAGTTTGAGCTCAACATTGGACTCTGTGCTGACAGCTCAGAGCCTGAAGCCTGCTTTGGATTCTGTGTCTCCCTCTCTCTCTGCTCCTACCCTGCTCATGCTCTCTGTTCTTTGAAACCGAATAAACGTTAAAAAAGAAAAGAAAAGAAAAGACACTATCAAGGGAGTGAAAAGGCAACCCACATAATGGGAGAAATATTTGCAAATCATACTTGTGATAAGAGATTAAAATCCTGAATATATACAAAGAACTACAACTCAAGAGCAAAATAACCCAATTAAAAAATGAGCAAACAACTTGAATAGACATTTTTCCAAATAAGATATACAGATGACCAATAAGCACACAAAAAGATGCTTACCATCACTAATCATTAGAGAAATGCAAATCAAAACTACAATGAGACACTACTTCACGTGCATTAGGTGGCAATGGTATAATAAAAAATATGTTAGGTCTTTGTCCTTGCATACAGGAGCAGTGCTCCTATAACTCTTGGAGTCCCCAAAGTGATAAAAGTATCTTTTTGCTAATGTGACTGTAGCATTGGAGGAGCTAGATAGCACAAGGATGGGAGCTAGTTGCCAGAAAGACCAAGCCTTGATTAGATTGCAACTTTGAGCTCCACTCCAGAACTCTTAGGTCATAGGAACTAGAGATTCAGTTTAACTGCCTACAGCCAATGATTTTATCATCATGCCTAAGTAATGAAACCTCCATTAAAATTCCTTAAGAATGGGATTTCCCTGGGCAAAAACAAGCAAATGTCTGAGAAGCCTTACCAAATATGTTGTCTCGATTTCCTCTCATAGGTCTTCCAGAGACTAATAAAAAAATTAAATTAGTTAACAAGGAAATGGGGAAGAGCAGAATCCAAGAACTCTCCCAGGAAGGTGGAAATCTTTAGATGATTATTAACAACTAACATTAACAACTCCAGCAACAATAGATATTGGCGAGGATGCGGAGAAAGAGAATCTCTTTTGCACTGCTGGTGGGAATGCAAACTGGTGCAGCCACTCTGGAAAACAGTATGGAGATTCCTCAAAACATTAAAAATAGAACTACCCTATGACCCAGCAATTGCATTGCTAGGCATTTATCTAAGGAATACAGGTATGCTCTTTCAAACAGGCACATGCACCCCCATATTTACAGCTGTGTAATCAACAATAGCCAAAGAATGAAAAGAGCCCAATGTCCATCAATAGATGAATGGATAAAGAAGATGTGGTATACACACACACACACACACACACACACACACACACACAATGGAGTATTACTCAGCAATCAAAAGGAATGAAAACTTGCCATTTGCAACTACGTGGATGGAACTGAAGGAACTGCTAAGTGAAATTAGTCAGTCAGAGAAAGACAAATATCATATGACTTCACTCATATGAGAAAGTTAAGATATAAAACAGATGAACATAAGGGAAGGGAAGCAAAAATAATATAAAAACAGGGAGGAGGACAAAACATAAAAGACTTAAATATAGGGAACAAACAGAGGGTTGCTGGAGGGGTTGTGGGAGGAGGGATGGTCTAAATGGGTAAGGGGCATTAATCTAATCCTGAAATCATTGTTGCACCATATGCTAACTTGGATGTAAATTAAACAACAAATAAATTGAAAAAATAAAAATAAATAAAAGCACAGATGATTATTAACAAATAAGATAAATAAGATAAATTGATGGGGTTGAAAAGAGTACTAAATATAGCACTATTGAAGTTTGAGTGGCCAAATGAATCCCCTGATGATTCCCCAACATTAAAATGCCCCCAAACAAGTTTGCTCTATTTCTGCCAGTTTGGGGGAATTTAAAAAGCTGAAAGGCAAAGAATACAATGAGAAACCTGGCCTATAATCACCTGGGGCAATAGTCAGGCAGACTGATCAAAATAAAGTTGGATAAAAGGTCCGGGGTCCCTTGGCTGGGGACCCAAAGCCTAACGCTGAGGAGTAAGTAAAATGGTCAGAAGACAAAGAAAAGAAGTGTCCAAGATTTCTGGACACAGGAGCTGAGTGCATTTTGGTATCAACAACTGTTGGTGCAGCCTAACATGGGCTACAATTAGATTAAGAGAATACAGAAATGTAAAGAGTTGGTAAGATTAGGGTGAAAGTTTGAGTGAAAATTGTAATGTTTAAACAGGCTTTATGTGAAGAGTTTTTGTCTCCTTTATCTGAATGCTTTAAGGGGAATACCCTTAAGCCTGATGCAGGGCTCAAACCCATGAACCATGAGATCATGACCTGAGCAGAAGTCAGACACTCAACCAGCTGAGCCACCGAGGTGTCCCGATGTATATTTTAATAATAACATGATATTGATGCATAGTTTTGAATTGGGGGAAATTCATCTACACATTGGTCTATGTAGTAATTAACAGTGATATTAGTTTTCTTTCATGGAAATAAATAAGTAATGAGATATAGTCTCATTCTGTGTTTGGAATACTAGTAGGTATCTTATTTGAATAAGAGAAAAAGATTAATGCCCCCTGCACTATAGTAATTTTGTGAATGATATAGCATATTGACCTAGAACTTCAATACCAGAATATAGAAGATAACAATATAAGAGAGGCAATTCAGCTGCTCTATTAGAAGCATATTAGTTAAGAGACTTGATACTTCAGAGAGATGTACTTGCTTACTTAAATTGGGATCCAATAATATTCATCTCTATTAAATAGTTGTAGGGCTCGCTTTGGCAGCACATATACTAAAATTGGAACAATGTAGAGAAGATTAGCATGGCCCCTGCGCAAGGATAACATGCAAATTGGAGAAGCATTCCATATTTTTGAGCTCTATGTAAAGGAAAAACCAATAACTTATTTTTGGAAATCTAGGTGAACAACCTTTTGGAATACTTGTGTTATTCTTTTCCCGGATAAAACACATGCCAAGCAGTTATTAATCAATTTGTTAATTAGATTTTATATTATTTAATTTTTTTCAGCAATTAAAATCTTTTTTTCCACTGGCTGGAAAAGTATGAAAGCTAACATTTGATACTGGGCTTGTCAACGTGTGCAGTGAAAATTGTTGGAAAAATAATTTAGAGCCAAAGATAGCTGAATGGGTAAAGAAAATAGTTCAGTCTTTTCTATAGAAATGTATGAATAGACTTACTCAGCTTCTGTTATAACTAATTTTTCCTGGGGAAGTGGGAGAATTAAACTCTCTTGTTTATTTCCTAGAGCATGCTATTGAATTTATATTTTAAAACTGTTTAATACCTGCTTGCTTTCCAGATTAGCTGGTGGAAAGTGAAAGTCACAGCTTTTAAGATGTTTGGTGGATTCTCCCAACAGGACATTCAAGATATGACTCACTGATGCTAATCTGTTTCAGTACTTTTTTTTTTTTCCCCGTCTGGCACTGATTTCATAGTGCTATATCCTACTCTCCTGGGTGATGAAATAACATTTCTGTTATTTTTTGTTTGTTCGTTTGTTGTTGGGTTTTTTTTGTTTGTTTGTTTGTTTTTTTTTGCCAACCCCAGAACAAGGAAAGCTTGGGCAAGGTTAAAAAAGACTTAAAGTTGAAAGAGATGGCGGGGGGGGGGGGGGGGGGTGGGGGTCGCCTGGATGGCTCCATTGGTTAAGCATCCAACTCTTGGTTTCAGCTCAGGTCATGATCTCATGTTTCATGAGTATAAGCCCCGCGTTGGGTTCCACTATGACAGTGTGGACCCTGTTTGGGATCCTCTCTCCCTCTCTCTCTCTGCCCATCCCCTGCTCACTCTGTCTCTCTCAAAAATGAATAAATTTTTAAAAAATGGAAGAGATGGGAGATAAAATTAAAGCTTTGGTTTGGTGATACTAGTCAAATAAAGTCTACCCAGAAGTCCTTCTTTTCTTTTTTATCACTTAACTGAAGGCAGGCCATGGTTGTTATTTTATTCTGTCTCTTCTACAGAGAACAAGTTGGGGAAACCCAGTTCCCATGTAATGGGGCTCCTGAGTGGCTCAGTTGGTTGAATGTCCAACTTGGGCTCAGTGCATGATCTCATGGTTGGTGAGTTCAAGCCCCACATCGGGCTGGTGGCTCTTGGCAGAGCCCACTTCAGATCCTCTGCCCCTCTCCTGCTCTTGCTCTCTCTTAAGTAAATAAACATTTAAAAAATTCTTTAAAAATTAAAAAAAAAAGAAGGCTTCATATAGAAGTGTGGGAATACTAGGAATCCTCAGAGAGTGATTCCGTGGTGTCGAGGCATTCTACAGTGTTTCACCCAAGAAGCCTGGTGTGACCCTCGTGTGACAGTGAGCCTTAGCGATGCTGTAAAAATACTTTTTGTTGCAAAAGACTTCTGAATTTGTGGAACAGCAGCCCAAAAAGCCTCCCATCACCAAGAGCAGACAGCACAGAATGGCCTGCTGCCCCTCCTGAGCCCTGCTGGGAGCTCCCTGATCAGAAACCATGGCTTCCGATACCAATAACTCAGAAACCTCAAGCAGCACCAGGAACATGAAAGGATGCCATCAAGCTTAGAAAAGGAAAATCCGTAACTTCATTTGTGTGCACTTACTGCAGTAAAGCTAAAGCTTTCAGGGACAGCTATCACCCGAGGCACCACAAGTCCTGCAACCCAGGGTTCAAGGTGGTGACCCTATCTCCCACTACGGTGGTTCCTGTCATCTCTGCCAGGTTAGCAGGGGACAACAGCAGAACTTCGTTGGTCTCCACCATTGCTGGCATCTCACCAACAGTCACTACATCTTCCTCGGGCACCAACCCCAGAAGCAGTACCAGGACCACAGCTATGCCCGTGACCCTGGCTATCAAGAAGAACCATGCCTACCAGATGTGTGGGAAGGCCTTCCGGGATGTGTCCCCCCTCAACCGGCACAAGCTCTCCCATTCGGACCAAAAGCCCTTCGAATGTCCCCTTTGCAATCAGTGCTTCAAGAGGAAGGACCGCATGACTTACCTTGGGAGGGCTCATGAAGGAGGCATCACCAAACCTCACACTTGCAGTGTTTGTGGGAAGGGTTTCCCAAGACGTGCTCTGCGCCTGTGCCACCAAAGACTGTGGACACACATGGTGCGCCACGAAGGCAAGGTGTGGTGTAACGCCTGTGGGAAGCTTCTGAGTGCGGCGTACATCACCAACCACTTAAAGACACGTGGGCGGAACCAAGGTATCAACTGTAGTCCGTGTGAACAAGGCATCAGTAGAACATGCATGAGTGAAGAAAACTGCGGCCAGAAGCAGAAGCAGCAGCAGCAGCAACAGCAACAGCATGTGCCGAGTTGGGCAGGGAAGCAGGTGGAGACACTGGGGGACTGGGGGAAGGCGCTGTGAAAGCAAGAATGAAAGAAACTGCTAACCTGTGCCAAACCTACACGGCTGCCAGGACACCTGTGACTTACACTGCTCCACTAAACATCACGTCCTCTGGGTCGTCTGGGCCAATGTCAAACCCAGTCACAGTGGCATCAGCAATGAGCATGAGAAGTCTAGTAAATGTTTCCAGCGCACTTAATATAACCAGCCCAATGAACAGCGGGCACCCTGTCACTATAACCAGTCCATTATCCATGACCTCTCCTTTAACACTCACTACCCCAGTCAACCTTCCCACCCCTGTCACTGCTCCAGTGAATATAGCCCACGCTGTCACGATCTCATCTCCAGCAAACCTGCCCACAGCTATGACGTTAGCTGACCCTCTCAACATAGCAGTGAGGTTCCTAGAGGTTTGCCCACATCACCACCTTGGTAAACAGCGTTATAAAATCAAAGAAGAGGTTAAAGTAAATATTTACCAGCACCTTACTTTTAATTTATTAAAGCAAAAAGTAAACCATAGTGGCACCTGGGTGGCTCAGTCAGGTTAAATGTCTGACTTCAGCTCAGGTCATGATCTCATGGTTTCTGAATTCAAGAGCCTGCTTTGGATTCTGTGTGTTTCTCTCTTCCCCTTCCCCACTTGTGCTCTGTCTCTCTCTCAAAAATAAATAAACATTAAAAAAAATTTTTTTAAAGGTAAACCATGAAATCGGGAGGTTTTATTATATTAGTTAATAGTAGTGTAGTAGCATTTTTCTCCAATTTGGCTGGGGTTATTCAAAGTAGAGTGTGTATGTAACTTATCACTGGACCGTTTTAGTTTAATCAGAAATTCCTTGTAGTTGACAGCATTGCTTAAACAGGATAGTAGTTGGCAAGATGAAATGCCAGAATTAAAACCAATCATAAAAAAGCAAAACCCATTTCAAAATAAAAACACAACATTATTGTTTCTAATCCCAAGAAATCATTTTATTTTAAACACTAGCAGAACTTTTCTCCCCATAAAGGTGGATGGGTGGATGGCTGATTTTAACCTGAAATCCTAAATCCACAGAGAGAGAGCTAGTATAGAATTGTCTGTCTTTCTTGTTTTTATGAGTAAATACATGCATGGTCATAATGAAATGCATTTCATAGAATATGCATTTTACCTTTGGGAATATGTTAATTTCAGGCAGCATTCCCTTTGGGAAACATGATACCAGCTCTGACATGCAAAACTATGATAACTTCTCATTCTACCTTCAACATATAGTAGGGATTGTGATCTGATATTTGGAGATGTAAATATTGCTCAGCATATTAATCCTCATGGAACTTAGCATTGTAGTTGACTTTAAAAACAAAAACAAAAACCAACCAAAATATGCAAATTGTGTTCTGCTAAGAAAAGGCCTCGGGGTGCCTGGATGGCTCAGTTTGCTAAGTAAGCATCTGACTTTAGCTCAGGTCATGATCTCATGGTTTTTGAGTTCAAGCCCTGCATCAGGCTCTGTGCTGACAGCTCAGAGCCTGGAGCCTGCTTTAGATTCTGTGTATCTCTCTCTGTTCCTCCCCTGCTCATGCTCTCTCTCTCTCAAAAATAAATAAATATTAAAAAGAAGAAGAAGAAAAGGCCCCAACTGATTGCAGAGAAGTCAAGCGTGTGGACAGGCAGGGTCCTAACAAACACAGGACAGTGGGACTCCTTTCAGGAGCCAAGGAGTACTTTGGAACAGTTAAAATATATTGCTTCAAATTGGAAGATATTGGAAGCTCTGGAATGTGATCTGCCCCTCTGTCTCCCAATCAGAGCCTGTTGATGCTACAACAGGGAAAGATGTGCTAGAGGCTCACTGGAGTTCATGTCTTATATCAAAGTATATACAGTTCGTATTCTAACCACTAACTAGGTAGTATGCCCCTTCAGAACAAGCAGAGTGTATCTTTTTTTTTTTTTTTAATTTCTCTTTCCGTTTCTTAATCAAGTCTTGTGTAGGTTTGTTCAACTTTGTAAATATGGACATCACTTTGGTTTCTTGGAAAAAGCACTTGTATCAGCTTTGTGGTGTTTTCAGGGAGAAGGCTGTCTGTACTCCTGTAGAAACCCAGTAATGACTGTGCACGTTGAGATGTGTTTTTTTGGGGGGGGGGGTTGCCTGGGTGGCTCAGTCAGTTGAGCGTCCAACTTTGGCTCAGGTCATGATCTCACAGTCAGTGGGTTTGAGCCTCGCATTGGGCTCTGTGCTGACCGCTCGGAGCCTGGAGCCTAGAGCCTGTCTTCAGAGTCTGTGTCTCCCTGTCTCTCTGGCCCTCCCCTGTTCACGCTGTCTCTCTCTGTCTCTCAAAAATAAATAAAAAAAAATTTTTTTAAAGATGTGCTTTTTTTTTTTCTTAGCAGGATGTTTTCTCTCTGTATATAAAGTAGAAACCAAAAGTTAGGGAAACAGAAACTCTTTATGCCATTATACCACACATCAATATTTTTAAAGCCTTGTGTTTAAAAAAAAGTTCCTCAAACCAAGATGCTATGATTTTTTTAAGTTGCAATATGTTTTGGGGTTTCTTTTCCTTTTTTAATCTTGTAGTTAGGAGAAATGGAATTTAGTTGTATTAATCCTGCAGAATGTTTGCAGGACTGACTATCAAACTGGATGACTTCCATTTATACCCCACGGTGTGAGTTTAAACATCAAACACCTTACATCTGAGGCAGACTTCCTACATCAGGGACAGATATCTGTGTGTCATTATACAAAACAATTCAAGGGGGTTGGACAACATAGTAAAAAATAAAATAATATTTAGTGTAAATAATTTTATAAATGATCTTTTGTACCTTACGGCATTAAATTGTACAACTTCTGTGTATATAAAAGCTTAGGAACTTTCCGTTTAGCAGGAAGGTAACACATACTTTTAATGTATATGTTTATTATAATATCCATGTAAATATGCCCTATGTTTCTGCCTTTTAATTAGTGTGGCTCAACTAACAAAATGTAAAGAAAAAAATAGTTGTAGTATTTTATTAAACCTGTTAGAACAGATACTACACTTGATCTAAGCCAAAAGGCTGAGAAGCAATAGCTGTGGCACTTAAAATTAGTGGGTTATTGCAAAATCATTTCAACGAAAAACCAGGCTTTACCTTTTTATTTGTATTTTTAGGTATCTATTTTTCCCCTAAGAAGGATCATAATGAGAATATAGAAAGCAATGATCACACTTATGACAAGGGCCAAAGTTTGAATAAATATGTGTGAAAATAAATGAATATCATAAAGGAAGCTATAAGTTTATCTTTTTTAAAAAAGTATTTTGAGAGAAAGAGAAAGAGTGTGAGTGAGCATGAGGAGGGGAGGGGCAGAGAGAGGAGAGAGAGAGAATCCCAAGCAGGCTCACTCTGTCAATGTGGTGCCCAATGTGGGGCTCAAACTCAAGAACGGTAAGATTATGACCTTATATGACCAACCAAGAGTTGGACGCTTAACCAACTGAGCCACCCACATGCCCCAAAGATAATATAAATTATTGTAACAGTGTGTCACCAATTATACAGTTTCTTCAAAGGAAATTGAGTGCCATGCATATGCCCCACTCAGGTCTTCTAGGGAGCCTACTTGGGGGCCATATTTGACTGCAAACCTCCAGCTGCAGCTCCTGTGAATGCTGTGGCCACAGCCCCCAGCCTGGCTACTCCCAGCCAGTCAGCGCACATGACGGTCAGTGCGCAGGACAGAGGTACTAATGAAGGCCCATCCTCGTGAGAAACCACATTCCTTTAGCAGGGGACTTGCTCGAGGATTCTCCATCAGCCTGATGGAGGTTTTTCTTTGCTTGCTTTGTAGTCTGAGACTCCACCACAACTCTCCTTCCTTCCCCTACTCCTTTTCCAGGTGTCAGACATGCACGACATTGTGAAGCCTCTCCTTCCTTACCCACTTGTCTTTCCTTTATCTTTCACAGACATTTTCTCCAGGCTGTCAAATATTTAATCTTGTCTTTATGTCTGCTTCTCAGGATTCAAATGGACAGAGTGCTTGCTTTTCATATCACCCAGGAAGGTCTTTCTAAGCCATAAAGATCCCATTTTCAATTTGTGCCAATGTTTTTAATTTTATTTTTTTAATGTTTATTTATTTTGAGAGAGAGAGAAAGAGAGCATGCATGCACACATGCAAGTGTGCAAGTGGTGGAGGGGCAGAAAGAGAAAGGGAGAGAAGGAATCCCAAGCAGGCTTTCAGCTATTAATACAGAGACCAAAGTGGGGCTTGATCCCACAAACCATGAAATCATGACCTGACCTGAAATCAAGAGTCAGACACTTAACCACTGAGCCACCTAGGCACCCCAATCTTTTAAAAAGTAATTCATTTATTTATTTTGAGAGAGAGAGAGAGAGACACCATGAGTGGAGGAAGGGCAGAGAGAGGGGGACGGGGAGAGAGAGAATCCCAAGGAGGCTCCATACTGTGAGCTCAGAGCCTGATGTGGGGCTTGAACCCACAAATTATGAGATCATGACCTGAGCGGAAAGCAAGAATTGGTCACTTAACCAACTGAGCTACTGAAGTGCCAGGCACCTCAGTCTTTTTTTATTTTAAAACTCCAATCAGTGATCCAACTTAAGTATTCATGTTGATCATTATACAGTCAAAACAAAGTCATTCTTTTTGTGCCCAACTTAATTGAGGTATAACTGAAAATAAAATTATATAAATGCAAGGTATATAATGTGATTTCATGTACATGTATATTGTAAAATGATTACCACGATAAAATTAGTTAACACATCCATAACCTTACATATTTGATTTTTTATATGCATATGTGGTGAGAACATTTAAGATCCCCTTTCTTAGCAAATTTCAAGTTTACAGTACAATATTGTTAACTGCAGTTATGATGTTGTACACAAGACTCCCAGAACTTACTCATCTTATAACTGTGAAAGCTTATACCCTTTGACCAACGTCACCCATGTCCCCAACTGCCTAGCCCTGGCAACCACCATTCTACTGTTTCTATGAGCTCAATGCTTCCAGATTCTACATATAAGTAAGATCAGATGATCTTTATCTTTCTCTGACTAATTTCACGTGGCATAATGCCCTCAAGATTAGTCCATATTGTTGCAAATGGCGGAGCATCTTTCACTTTCTTATGGCTGAATAAAATTCCATTGTGAATATACACTAAATTTTTTTTCTTAAAAATTTTTTAAATGTTTATTTATTTTTGAGAGAGAAGGAGACACAGAATCTGAAGCAGTCTCCAGGCTCCAAGTGGTCAGCACAGAACCCAACTCAGGGCTCAAACCCACAAACCGTGAGATCATGACTTGAGCTGAAGTCAGATGCTTAACCAGCTGAGCCACCAAAGTGCTCCCTACACTAAATTTTCTTTAAATAAAGTCACTATATAGAATATAGTATAATATGGAAATGGAATTATAAAATATCTAGATGATAATATCAGAAAAAAAATTTAAGCACCTACAAGTATAGAGTGTTATTAGCTTACAATATACTGTTGGGTTTTATTGATAGACTCAAAGAATTCTGCCATAATGTATGCTATTTTCTATGACTGTTTCCCAAATTTTCAAAATGGTCTGTGCTTGCACGCTAGTTTGTTAGGGCCTGCCAGAACAAAATACTAGACTTGGTGGCTTAAACACAGAGGTATGTTTCTCTACAATTCTGGAGGCTAGAAATCTAAAATTGAGGTGTTGTTAAAGTTGGTTTCATCTGAGGCCTCACTTCTTGGTTTGCAGATGGTCATCTTCTCCCTGTGTCTTCACATGGTCTTTCCTCTGGGTGTGTCTGCATTCAAATTAGATTTTCATATTAGATTAGGGTCTATCCTAATGACCCCATTTGACCTTAGTTGCCCCTTTAAATTCCCTATTTCAAAATATAGTCACATTCTGAGGAACTGGAGTTTAGGACTTCAACACATGAATTTGGGGGACACAATTCAACCCATAACACTCACATGTATAGATAAAACACACTCATCCTGTGTGTCTCTCATTTACTCTCACACTATTGATAGGTCATACTTTTGTTACCAGATGTGTGAATTTTCCACATATCAGGCAATTCTCTGATATCAGCTGGATGTCCTACAATTTAATTCCATTCTGGTACCACCTACCCGGAGTAATTGGTCAACTTTGGCTCTTAGTGCAGTAGCAGCTACCCTGCCCCATTCCCAGCCCCATAGCAGCCAGATACACGTATGTCCCTGCAGCACCTTACACACAGCTTGTGGGACCTAGAATGGAAAAAGATATTCCATGCAAATAGTTATGAAAAGAGAGCAGGGGTGGCTATACAAATACCAGACAAAATAGACTTTAAGTCAAAAAAGTTTATGAGTCAGGAAAGAATCCTATATATGAATCAAATTCAACACAGTAAGAAGATATAACAATTATAAATGTTTACATACCCAATGACAGGCCTGCAAAACACAAGAAGCAAAAACTGATAAAGTTGAAGGGAGAAATCGGCAGTTCTACAGTAATTGCTGGAGACTTCAACACCCCTCTCACAATAATGGAGGAAACAACCAGACAAAAGATAAGTGAGGTAATAGAGGGTTTAAACCCCACAATACACCAGGAAGATCTAGCAGACACTACAGGACGCTTTACCCAGCAACTACTGCTCATGTGCACACGCAGCGTTTTTAGGAGAGACCATGTGTTAGGCCACACTTAAGAATTGGGATTATAAAAGGTAGGTATCATACAAAGTATCTTCTCCAACCAAGTGGGATGCAGATAGAAAAATCCATAACAGTAGGAAAACTAGAAAATTCACAAAATTGTGGAAATTAAGCAACATGATTTTAAACCATCAGTGAATCAGAGAAGATATCACAAGGGAAATTAGAAAATACTTCGAGATGAATGAAAATGAAAACATGGGGCTGCCTGTGTGGCTCAGTCAGTTAAGCGTCTGACTCTTGATTTTGGCTCAGGTCATGATCTCACAGGTTTGTGGGATTGAGCCCTGTGTCAGGCTCTGTGCTGGCTGTGGGGATCCTGCATGGGATTCTCTCTCCCTCTCTCTCTGCCCCTCCTCGCTTCTCTAAACAAACATTAAAAAAGAGAGAGAGAGAGAGAGAGAATGAGGGGCACCTGGGTAGTTCAGGCTCAAATCATGATCTCATGGTTCATGGGTTTGAACCCTGTGTCAGGCTCTGTGCTCGGATTCTGTGTCTCCCTCTCTCTTTCTGCCTCTCCTCTGCTCACATTCTGTTTCTCTCTGTCTCTCAAAACATATGTAAGTGTTAAAAAAAGAAAATGAAAACATGACATAACATTACTATGGATCACATTGAAAATAGTGTGAAGGGGGAAATTTATAGCTATAAATACATTTAAAAACAAGAAAGATCTGAAATCAACAACTTAATTCACAACTTAAGGAACTAGAAAAAGAAGAACATACTAAACTCAAAGCTAGTAGAAAGAATGAAATAATAAAGACTAGAGAGATAAATGGAATAGAAAATAGAAAAATACTGAAACTAACAGTTGGTTCTCTTCCTGGTCAGGGAGGCCCTTTTCTTTTAAGTTTCTCATGAAAGAGAGAGAGAGCAAGAGCATGAATGGGGGAGAGGGAGTAGGAGAGAGAGAATCCTAAGCAGTGTGGAGCTTTAAAAAAATTTATTTTTTAATTTTAGAGAGAGAAAAACAGAGAGCAAGTACATTAGTGGGGGAGAGGGAGTGAGAGAGAAAGAGAATCCTAAGCAGTGTGGAGCCTGACATGGGGCTCAATCCCACGACCCTGGGATCCTGACCTGAACTGAAATTAAGAGTTGGATGCTCAACTGACTGAGCCACCAGGGCACCCCTCTCATGAGAAATTTTATGCCCTACTTTTTGGAGAAAAAGTAAATATGAGTGCTCTTTCTGCCTCTGCTGCTTTTCAGATGTCTTCAGCTCAAAATAATCAATATGCTGAAGCAATGTATTTGGGGGCAGCATCTTCTAAAGCCCTTCACCTTATTTATTTTGTGCAGATTTACTGAACACTTGACTGCAGACATCAAACAATATAAGAATTGAAGGGAACTTCAGAGATTATTTAGTCCCTTCTCATTTTATTGATGCAGAAACAAAAAGCCCAGAGCAATTAATCAAACCATTTATAGTTATTTTCTACAAATTATTTTATATGGTAAATATTTATTTAATCTTATCCTCTTTTGTCTTCTCTTTTTAGCTTTATTGGAGTATAATTGACAGAAAGATATTGTATATATTTAAGGTATATTACTTGATGTTTTGATATCCGTACACTTTGTGAAATGATTACCACAATCAAACTGGTTAATGTGTCCATCACCCCACAGTTACCTTTTTCATGTGTGTGGTGAGAATACTCTACCTTCTTAGCAAATTTTGAAGTATGCAATACAGTGTTATTAACTGGAGTCGCTGTGCTCATATCAGATCTCCAGCCCTCACTCACCCTGCATAACTATAAATTTGTACTTTTTGACCAGCATCTCCTTATTTTCTCCACTCCCTGACCCCTGTCAATCACCATTGTACTCTATGCCTCTATGATTACAATTATTTAGATCATGCAATATTTGTCTTCCTATGTCTGGCTTATTTCACCTACTATGGTGTCCTCCAGTTTCGTCCATGTTGTCGGAAATGGCAGGATTTCCTTTTTTTTTTTTTTTAAGGTGAATAATATTCCTATACAGTTCACATTTTCTTTATCCAATCACCCTTTGATGGACAATGAAGTTATTTCCATATCTTGACTATTATGAAAAATGCTGCAATAATGGTAATAGTAATTTGAAGCAGAATCAGAACCGGAACTTTGGGGTACTGACTCCCAGTACTATACCCTTCTTACTAGACCAAAAAGTATAAAGAGGTGATTGAAAGAGAAGACGAACCCTCACATATAAGGTCATTAGGCTTCGGGAAATCTTGCCAAAATGCTAGGAAGGTTGGTAGGGCCCAGCGATTGTCATTTCTGAAAAATGTATTTCTGATAGCCATTAGAGTTGTGAACCACTTCTTTACAGGAGATTATAAAAGCTTCTATCATCCAACTTTTAGAGATAAGGACACTGCTTACATCACAGGGTGGGCCCCTACTCCTGTATGACTGGTGTTCTTGTAACAAGAATGCTGTGTAAGGAGACAGATGTGCACGCAGGGAGAACGCCATGTGAACATGACGGCAGAGATGTTGTGATGGATGTGTCTACAAGGCGAGGAATGCCAGACTGCTGGCAAACCGCAAGAAGCTAGGAGAGAAGACAGGAGCGGAGTCTCCCTCCTAGCCCTTGGAAATCCATTCCTGCCCTGCTGAGTGTGGACTTCGGCCTCCAGAGCTGTGAGACAATGACTTTCTGCTGTTTACGCCACCCAGTCAGTGGTACTTTGTTAGGGCAGCTGAGGCAAATTAATGCATTTCCTAAAAGAGTAGATTGCTTTGCTGCTAAATCACTGTCTGATCCACCTAATCTTCCACTGCCCTAAACTGGAGACTTTCCCCCACTCTCCACCAAGATCATGCTTTCTCTACTGAATTTTACTTTTTTTGTAGCCCTGTCTTAATCTCTTTGGGCTGCTCCAACAAAAATACCATAAACTAGGCGGTCTATTCACAGCAAACTCTTATTTCTCACAGCTCTGGAGGCTGGAAAGTCCAAGATCATGGTGCTGGTGTATTTGGTGTTTGATGAAGGCTCCTTCTCACAGTAGCCTCAATGGCAGTTGGCTTTGCAGGGTATCTTTTACAAGGGTGCCAAGACCAATCTTGAGGGCTTTGCTGTCATTACTTAATTAGCATCCAAAGGCCCCACCTCTTATAACCATCACCTAGGGATTAGGATTTTAAAATATGAATTTTGGGTGGGGGGAGACACAAGCATTCAGACCATAACAGTCCTTTTCATGTCTTCTCTCTTTTCTACAAATCTGCATCCCACCTGTTAGAGTTCTAGTTTCTCTTTATCCTTCTCCATTGTACAAAGGTTATTTTTACTCCTACGGAATTTTTCTAATCAACATCAGTTAATTTGTTAGAATGTGAGTTTCACATCAATAGAGATTATTTATCTGTCCCCTCCCTGTTTTATTTTCAATCCCTAGAATAGTGCCTAAATCAATGTTGGCATTCCATAAATATTTATGGAATGAATAAATTTTGGTTCTTAATTAAAAATTTTTGACATTTACTTATTTATTTAGAGAGTGTGTGTATGCATGCACAAGTTGGGGAGGGGCAGAGAGAGGTAGAGGGAGACAGGATCTGAGACAGGCTTGGTGCTGAGCACAGAGCCCAGTATGAGGGTCAAAATCACAAACCGTGAGATCCTGACCTGAGCCAAAAATCAAGAGACGGCTGCTTAACCGACTGAGCTACCCTGGCACCCCTGGTTCTTAATTTTGTAACTTCTGGATATAGTAGGTGTTTCTTGGATTTTTTTTTTCTTTCCACAATATGATTCTAGGTTCTTAGAAGACAGGAAGCCTCCCGTACACTTTCCTCATATTCATGAATCATGACTCGTGAATATGTACTTCAAATCAGGTTCATCAATGCCTGCCTTAATGGAATTTATAATCTAATTGGAGACAAAAACTTTAGAGACATAATCTCTAATGTGATGACGTAATTACATAATGCCGTAAGCACTTTATAGGAAAGATACAGAAAGCTAGAGGCAAGGATAATTAAGGCACCTACCACCCTCTAGTGTTGGGATCAGGAAAAGTCTTTTTAAGGACCTAAATACCACCAGAGGGAAAGGGGTGGGAAGGAATGCCAGGTGAGGAAAAACAGACTTGAAACTTGAGGAAAGCGTTACCTAAGGTGAGTGAGAAAACTAGAAGATTTTGGAATCTTATTTTGAGTCAACTGTAAACAGACTCTTCAATTACACAAACGTGAAGGAAGTGCTTACACTTTGTTTTTAGGAGAAACGTGAAAGGAGATGTTTTAGACATAAGTCTTAATCAGTGCCATGTTTGGATTGTAAATAGTTGTATGTACTTTTTGTTGACCTTAAAAATAAAACCATTATTTTACCAGCAAAAAATGGGTTTATTTGGGAATAGCAGAGGATTGAAATTTGGGGCAAATAAGCTACAGCAAAAACCATAGGCAAGTCCAACAAACAAAGGAGAGAAATGTTATTTTATGGAGAAGAAGGAGGATGTTGGGAGGGGTTGTTCTGAATCAAAGTCCTTTGGAGGAAAGGAAGAGTTCAGAATGTTGATGGTTTCTCATCTGGATGAGTAGCTGGGGTAGTTGGTTTCTTATGTAGGAGATGCAATGTACATCTTTTCCTGTTGGAGCCTAAAACTGATGATTCCTTCCTGTTGAGAGTTCCTCTGTTGGGGGTCTGTAACTAATTAATTGGCAATTCTTGACTTAATTGATGTTGAGTGTCACAGCATGAGAGCTCCCCCTTCTGGCCTCCTGACTCCATTTTAGTGAGGTTTCCTTTATTAATTTTCACAGCTTGAATTATCACCATATTGGGACGCAGTTGCTTCTGTAGTCGGAAATGTTTATTGGCTTTATTTGTGCCTACAGTTCCTGCTACAGCAAAGGAGGCTTACCCTTGGGGAGGCTAGATGTGGGCTTATTCAAGAATTGCTTGCAGAGCTCCAGAGTTTTTGCATTAGTGCAAAGGACCCAGAGTCTTTACCTCTACTAGAAGAGAGTAATGAGGAATAAGGCTGGGCTTGGAACAACTCAATCTATGCTAGGTTGTTGATATCTTATACATGGTTGTAAGACCAAATTAGCTAAAATACACTGATGCTGGCTTTCAAAATGCTTAAATAGCATAGTGGAAAATGGATCAAAAGGGGAAAAGTGGATTCATTCTAGATTATTCTGTATTTACGGACCCTCTTAGTCAATTTCTTCACATGCACTGGACAATTTTATTTTTCTTTAGATTTCTGAGATTTATCATAATACCTGGCTTGTAAATAGTATGCCCTCCATATTTGCTTATTGAATGAATGGACTTTTTCATTAGGGGTTATTTTAAAAAGTCATTATATAGCTAATGGGGTAAGATATCCCTGGATCACCAGAATTTGGAAATAAGAACATCCATTGAGAATGAAAATGAGGTGTACATTTATTTCTTATACATTTATTGTTCATCACTTTTTTATTTCTTAAGGATGACTTACTTAAGAGGATGAATGCAGCTATGCATAATGAGTCATTTGTAGCAAAAAAAAAATCAGAAAAAACTGGCAAATGTATTGCAGAAGAGATGTGGGAAACACCCACAAAAGTGACTACAGTATATTTCTCAGAAGAACCACCAGATTATGACTAACACAAAAGGAACCATGACTTCATTGACTATCAAGAAACCCATTTAAAGAAGGAAGATGAGAGTCCAAGTAGAATCAGGCCACGGATGAAAGAACCCTCGACACTAAATAACTCTCCTGCTCTCATTTATTTTGTTGGTGAATTTGGCCTTTCATCCCTTTGACAGAGTGAAGGAGGAGGTACTATAATTTGAAGATGTTCTGGCTACTAGAAAAATATATACAGCACCATATATACGGCATCAAGCACCGTGGTTCATAACCCAGTCTCCTCTGAATTTGATTATGAACTGGCCACAAAAGCTTGACTAAACCAAGTTTTAGATCTTAAAACCAAGCGCTATTTTAGCTACCTCAAATGGGATGGTTACACTAAGGTAGTAGTGAGTACCCATTTTTGACATTCTGTTTCACCCTCTCTAATCCCATAGGAATTTTTTAGGAAAAACCTCATCAGAGTAGCACATTTCTAGGCAATCTTGCAGATCTCTGCTGTGGAGTCATTTGCATTTGGCTTTAGAAGTGCTGGGGAGAATGGGTCATGGTATTTTACAGGTAGGGGTCACCAAGAAAATGCCCCCAACATACTTTTGTAAAGGCAGGAGAGTTTGAGGCTGAGACTTTAGTCAACAGTGAAGAAGCTGAGGTTTTCCTTACTTCATTCAATACATACATGTAGATGAACCATCTAGTTTTTAAGGTCGTTACAAACAGAGCCATAAGATGGGATTTTCCTGGTTCTAAAGAAAGAACATTTTCTACAGATTTAAGTTCATCGGGTTCAGAACCATATCACCAGCTTCCTGGGATACTCAAACTGGAGAGTTCTCAGATCTTTAATGTGTTTGTACTCTCCAATTTAGGAAATATTGAATTGAAAGAGGAGATGGCCACTACTTACAGAAGACTTGATCCCAAGACTATGTCTGTGTTCCCTGTGGTTCCAGAAATTCCCTTTTGAGAAGCACTGGGCGGATGACTGTCTTCACCCAACTTACTCATGGACAAGGTTGGGTTGACCAGTTTTCTTTGCATTTATGTTGAGGTTCTGCCCAAAACATTGTTAGTCATTTTCTAGTGAAAGCAATAACTGATGGATTTAAAGTAAGTAAAATATGAACGTTTTCATGTTAAAATAACAAAAAAGAATGGTGGAAATAATTGTAGCATAGAAGTCACACTGGAATGTGCTTGGCATCATTACTTATTTTAAGCTTTGCTCAACTAAATGCTGGTTTGATGACAAGAGTGTTTTTCCTCCAACTTCAGGGAGGAGACACCAGGAGGAGACAAATAAAGAGTAATGGGTGAAGCATTATAAATAACAGGAGTGTGTTATAACAGTCATCATGGTAGTTGAAGAGATTTTATTTTTAACAGAGGGCAGAGTGCATTGGAAGCTACTAATTAGTCAGCAAATTATTTTCTTTTTAATTGTTGTTGTCAGCTGGTTACTTTCTGCTCAAAATCCAGAAGTGAACTTTAGCACTATATATTATAGGGCGGCGACAGCAAGCCATTAATTAAAGGCAACTCTCGTGACTTGAAAACATTTTTAACTTATGAACTTGCAGAATGAAAGACTCAAGAACTAATCCCGGGAGAAATCTGACTATTCTTTTTAACTGCTAATCTACTTATTTTTATTCTGCCCTAGAAAAGGGAAGGTATGCATCTAAATAATATTTAAAATTCCAGTTTCTATTTATTACCACTTGTCTAAATATATAATTTAGAGTTGCATTTCGTCTTTGAAAGTGTTTATCTGTAAGTTTTTAATTTTCCCTGAAATGTGAATATTTTAAGGTCAAAAGACAGAAAATCAAACTCTATGACAACCTTTTCAATCATAAATGAATTTCAGTGCCTGATTGATTGTGTTATCAGAGAATGATAAGTCATGAAATCATGCCTGTTCTTACCAAACCACTCAGACCTCTGTACATGCAACATGTATGTGCATGCGTGTGTGCAGATAAGGTACAAGACTTCTTCAGAAAGTTCAGAGGCTAGATGTCGTATTAGCATCTCAGCAAATTGTTGCTATTATCTAGAAATTTTGAAATATAAAGTCAATTTTTAAAATCTGTTAAAGGGGCACCTGGGTGGCTCAGTTGGTAGAGCTTCCGGCTTCGGCTCAGGTCATGATCTCACAGTTCGTGGGTTTGAGCCCCGCGACAGGCTCTGTGCTGACAACTAGCTCAGAGCCTGGAGCCTGCTTCAGATTCTGTGTCTCCCTCTCTCTGACCCTCCCCTGCTCATGCTGTCTCTCTCTGTCTCTCAACAATAAATAAAAAAACATTTAAAAAAATAAAATAAAATCTGTTAAAGAAAAATAAAATCTTTTAAAGGATTTACTGGTTATTGTAATAATGTATTGATTTTTCCAAAGTTGGGGAAATATTTTGGAAATATTGGCTAACAATTTTTTTTGAGAGAGAGACAGAGAGAGTGTGAGAAGGAGGGGCCAGGGGGAAAGAGAGAGGCTCCTCAAGGTCAGCATGCAGAGTCCAGTGCCAGGCTCAGACTCACGAAACCATGAGATGATGACCTGAGCCGAAATCGAGAGTCAGATGCTTAACTGCATGAGCCACCCAGGTGCCCTTGGAATATTGGTAAATTATGTGAACGTGGATATTACTGAGTATAAAGTGATTATAACTGACTGAGGAAGAAGATCTTCCATAAATGAGCAGTTCCTTATGGAAACTTTTGCCAACATTTTTATTATCCCCCAATTTTATTCTCCTTTGTCATCATCTCTCCCTAGATTTCTGGGTAAAGAAAGAGAAATGATGACAAAGGACAATAAAATTGAAGGATAATAAAAATGTTGGCCAAATTCTATAGTGGGGTCTTCTGTCTTTGTATTGTCCTGGGGACACAGGGCATTGGCCATCAAATTCCTTCTCTAATCTTTTCTTTTAATTAAGAAAATTTCTTTTTAATATTTATTTATTTTTGAGAGAGAGAGACAGAGAGAGAGAGAGAGAGAGAGAGAGAGAGTCACACAGAGCACAAGTTGGGGAGGAGCAGAGAGAGAGGGAGAATCTGAAATCCCCAGAATCCAAAGCAGACTCCAGGCTCTGAGCTGTCAGCACTGAGCCTAATGTGGGGCTTGAATCCCCAAACAGCAAGATCATGCTCTGAGCCAAAGTCAAAGCTTAACCAACTGAGCCACCCAAGTGCCCCTCTCCTTCTCTAATCTTGAATAAAGATCTCTAATGTTTCAACAACAACAACAACAACAACAACAACACATTTTAAAGAAAGAAGGAAAGAAAGAGAAAGGAAAGAAAAAAAATTTCTTCATAATATCCAGCTCTTAGGAATACTGAATACTGAATACTAAAACTCTAAAGCTTTGGTAGCAATGGGGTAATAAATTCCCTGTTGAAGAAATTCTGACTAACTGGGCAAACTGAGATTTATCTACTTTCAGATTGAAATACCTACTGGAAAAGGCTGGGTAAGTAATAAAAATGAAGAAATAGGCTGGGGTTAAGAAAAATTTTGCTAAGCACCTAGGTACAAAGTACAAGTCATTTTTCTACTATAAGAAACACATCAATGCCATACTGATGACAAAGGACCACGAGAGGGATGAAGACAGAGAGGTTCTGTCCTACAGGGAGCAAGCTCAGGGTTGCTCGATTATAAGAGAGGGTAGAATTCTAATGTTAGTGTGACTATTTTAATATGTGGATAATCAATTCAAAATTTCTAACAAAACATTGAATGAGTTCTTATAAAGGCCCTCTAGTTTCTGACTGCTGATTTGCACAAAATCAGTGAATAAATGGTTTGGGAAAAGGGGCGCTTGGGCTTTCTGGCCAGAGACTTCCCTTCTCCCTATGTACATACTCCTTGAAGCTATATTCTTGCCCTTTTGGGACATTCTGTTCAATTCAGCAAACATGCATTGAGTATCACTATCTCATAACAGTTTGCCATGGTGCGAAAATTTTAACTACTAGTTGTCACTCCTACATTTGGAGACCAAATATAGTAGGTTCAGCTATCAGGTCCTATGATAGTGGTTCCCAATCAGACTGTGGAGTATAATCTGTAGGGTCATAGATCCAAGAATTAGTTTCTTAGCCCATCCACAAAAGAAACAGTTGAGGAGCGCCTGGGTGGCTCAATTGGTTAAGCATCCAGCTCTTGATTTCGGCTCAGGTCATAATCTCACAGTTTGTGAGATCCAGGCCCACATCAGGCTCTGTACTGACAGGGCAGAGCCTGCTTGGCATTCTCTCTCTCCCTCTCTCTCTCTCATGTGCTCTCTCTCTCTCTATCAAAATAAATAAATGAACTTCAAGGAAAAAAATAAGAAGTTGAATATGTCAAAAATCATTCTTGAAGAGTTCCCTAGGAATTCTCCCTCATGGAAACTGATAGACTACTTCTTACCAAGTCAGTTTTTCTTCCAGATTCGGAATAGATTCATTGTTCCTTGGACTAAGCACAGATAACGTAATGGCTTGGCTTTTAGGGCTAAGCAGTTTGAGAAATGTGCACTTTAGTTCTTCTTTTTCTTTTAAATGTTTATTTACTTTAGAGAGAGAGAGAGAGAGAGAATGAGCAGGGGAGGGGCAGAGAGAGAGGGAGATATAAAATCCAAAGCAGGTTCCAGGCTCTGCACTATCAGCACAGAGCCCAACTGGGGGCTCAAACTCATGAACCGCAAGGTCATGGCCTGAGCTGAAGTCGGACACTTCATCAACTGAGCCACCCAGGTGCCCCAGTGGACTCTAGTTTTTAACACTAGAATCATACTCGGCAAGGGAAATGTTCACACTTTGAGAGATTCCCCCTACCCCATCTAGGAACTGATACCTTGAGAAGGAAAAGATTTATGTTCTCCACCTCAAAATGCTATCTGAGTGGAATGGCCATTATTTCATTTGTGCTTTTCTTATTTTTTAGTCATATAATTTAATTCACATAAGTAAAAATGCGGCATGAGGTATTATTAGGCAACTCTACCATAAATAATGAACCTCCACACACTATTATTTTTTTGGTGGGCAAATACTTTTGTATACTTCAGTCATTTGAAAAGTATAGCCCAGGGACTCCCAGAGGTCTTTGAGAAGTTATCAGGGGTACATAAAGTCACAACTATTTTTATAGTAATAGTAAGGTATTATTTTTCCTTTTCCCCTCATTTTCACGGGGATTGGATGGGATTTACAATTTTTTTCTAAATTTGAGTAGAGTTGACTCACAATGTTACATTAGGTTCAGGTGTACAATGTAGTAGTTTGACAAATCTATACATTATGCTGTGCTCACCACTAGTGTGACTATCGTCTGTCATCACACAAGGCTATTACAATATCATTGACTATATTCCTATGCCATGCCTTTTATTCTCATGACTTACTCAGAATCTTTTTTTTTCCATAATATTTTATTGTCAAATTGTTTTCCATATAACACCCAGTGCTCTTTCCCTTAAGTGCCCTCCACCATCACCACCACCTCTTTTCCCCTCTCCCCCTTCCCCTTCAACCCTCGTTTTCAGCATTCAATAGTTACTCAGAATCTTAAAGACGAGTTTTCTGGAGTTGTTTTTCTAATCCATTTAGATTTAAATGCACCAATGCCTCCATTTTCAGTGATGAGGACACTAGTAGTCCACATCAAGATCTGGTAAGAGACATGCAAAATATGGTCATGGGATATTCCTAATCAATATCAATAGAAGGCAAGATTTTGGGTGACCATATATTCACTGTTTTTGATCGTTTTAGTTAAACTAAGGAATATAGTGAGATTGGCTGTTTGCTCCTAACTACACTCTATTGGTAGGGGAAAAAAATGGTGAGCTTAGGGTTTCAATTTCTTGGGTTGCACTCCAAGTAGATGACCTGAAAGCTTCTGTATGTGTCCTGAAAGGAGCCCTAGCCTTCTGTATTGTGGGCCAATATTTTTGAAAAGCAAACCTAGAGTCTCATCCTGTGAATGACTGAATTGCAACACAAAAGCTATGGCATTGATTGGGAACAAACAGGATCCTGAAAACTGACAAGAGGATACCTGGGCAAATCTTGAAAAGCTCGGAGGCACTGAGTCCTTAAATTCGGCTGACTCGTTTTTGCCAGAGGAAGCAGTTTTCTACCTCTGCCTTAAGAACTCAGATGTCCTTTGCCCGAAGAACGTGCTTCCACCACTCTTGGCTTCTAGACCTGTAACTAAACTCAAGTCCTAGCAGGCCCTGAAAGGTGAAGTACAAAGTAGAAGCCATGAAGAAATGTGCTATGTCCAAAAGAACTGCATGAGTTTTAAAATTTAGACAGGCAGAAATCTGTGGACTAGGTGTAGGAATGGATATGAAGGGTGGAAGAGCATGATGGAAGGAACATAAAGTTGGATCAGGTGAAACCTATTGAAATGAGCCCACTAAGCAGAAATTCCAGATTTGGTGTTTCAGCTCAAGGGGTCAAAAAGGACTTTAACAGTATAACTGGTGGCCTGAAACATGAATCCAAAGACGGTCTCCATGAAAGAAGTTGAAAAGGCAGAACTACCTTGGTCACAATGAGGAAAGTATCCAAAGGCTTAGGGAGACGGAATGTTACAGTGGATTTATCATATAAGGGCTGGTCACTCAGGAAGATCCAAAGACATATCCCTTACTTCAACTGGGAGAAATACATTTGTGAAAGGGATCCCCAGCATCCTCGAAGAGGCTGGAGGTTGCTTTTCTCTGTAGGTTAGAATTTACAGTGGGATCTGGGGTCCTTAAATGTAATGGGGATCATGGGACACTAGGAAGACAGGGGCTGAGTGGCTGCACTTAATTGCCACTGATGGTGAGTATGATGACTCTGACAGCAAAATCAGAGTAGTTATCAGAATAGTTTGACTCCAATAAGCCTCTGGTGTTGACCAGTTGACCAAAAGAAACAGATGGGCTTTCTACTGGATTCTCACTCATATTCTGTATAAGTGGAAAATGTTCTAGGTTTAGTCAATATCTACTCTGAATCACAGAACAGATAGTCTTAGTCCCTCAATGAATTCCCAAACATGAGCCAGTTTACAGACCCAGAATCACTTAAAAGGATGGCTGAGTCCCCTTGAAAACTGATAAGTGTTAAATTGTCATCTGTCTCCTGGTCTTCCCCCAAAAGACCTATGGCCATTTGTGAGGGTGACTGTTCATTGAAAAGAGGGAAATAATCAGACTTTCAAGGAACACTGGATGCCATTTCTGAATTGACACTAACTCCTGGAGACCCATAACATCATTCTGGTTTATCAGTGAAAGTAGGAGTTCATGGAAGTCAGGTAAATGATGGAGTTTTATTTCAGGTCCATCGAACAGTGAGCCCAATAAGTCCTCAAATCCATCCTGTGGCTATTTCCCCAGTTCTGAAATGCATAACTGCAATAGAATACTCAGCAATTGGCAGGATCCCCATGTTGGATCCCTAACCTATGGAATGAGGGATTTAGATGAGAGATCAGGAGAGGGGTATGGTGGAAGTTAGAGGGGGATATTGGCAGGGGGCATGGGGAGGTGGAACTGTGATGTGACCAAAGACCCAGAGAAGAAGAAACCCTACAGAAGCCAGAGGAAGATGAGAAAGGTTTTGTTGGAACGTAATGGGAGTTAGAGCTGGGGTGCTTCAAGAACTAGCCAAAGGTATTTGGACTTTATTTTGTGACTACTAGGGTCACACTCCTGGCATTGAACAACAGTGTGGCGTAAAGTAAAATTCTGTGCAGGTGGAGGGAAGAGTGGATAACAGTAGCCAGGGAGTAATACAGATGAATGAGAAAATCCCTGACAGGAGGCAGCTTACAGTGGGACAATAAAGCAAATACATGAATTAAAGCGAATACATGAATCAAGGCAGGAGATGATGAAGGCCCAGGAAAGGTGTGAAGTCTGAGAAAAGAGAGGTCTCATACTAAGACTAAAGACAAGAAATGCAAAACTTATCTGTTTAACAAAATGCTTCAGCAATCTGCTTCATCTCCAGATTTCTCAGTTCTACCCTACCTCTTATTTTAAATCAACATTCATCATTTGGCTTTAACTATGGTATCTTATTTGCTGTGGGCCATCCATGAGAATATTGACATTTGCTCAAAGTCTTTTAACCTAAACTCCTCTTTTCACATTACCCAATTGCTGTCAAAGCAAGGGTATAAAGAAGATACAAAATCACAAGAGTTCTTAGATAAGGGCCAGCTCTTCAGAATCAATTCTTTGTTTTTCTTTAATGTATATATATTTTAAAATTTTATTTTAGACAAAGAGAAAGAGCAAGGGAGAGGGGCAGAGAGAGAGAGAAAGAATCTTAAGAAGGCTCCATGCTCAGTGCAGAGCCTGATGCAGGGCATGATCCCATGACCCCAGGATCATGACCAGAGCTGAAGTCAAGAGTTGGACGCTCAACCGACTGAGTCTCGTAGGTGCCCCTAGAATCAATTTTTTTCGTGTTGGCTCCCAGAGATGTATTTGGACCCTTGTAATCTTTTGTTATCTGTCAAATGTGAAACTCATCTATTGTCCATGTGTTAAGGGCTTGCTACTCAAGTGTGGTCCTAGACCAACAAAATTAGCATCGCCTAGGAACACACTGAAATGCAGCATCTCAGTCCCTGTCCCAATCCTACTGACTAAGAACCTACATTTTAACAAGAGTCCCAGGGATTTCTACTCATATTAATGTATGAGAAAATCTGAATTAGATGCTAATCCCTTTTCTTCATCCACCAGTAGAATTTCAGTTGGCCTCAGGTGTTGACAAGGCGTCAAGCATGGACTCAACAGTGATTTTTATCAAAGAATCTAATATTTTAGAACTGGGAAGGATCTTAGAAATTATGTAAAAGGAACCATCTGATTTGCCATTCAAACCAGGATATTTTTGAGAGTGAAAGGAAGCATTATTAAAATATGTGCCAGGACAAAAGGTGAAAAACAGGATTGTCCCGAACAACGTCATTATTGAGCATTTTCCTATCAGCTAAATTTTAAAAATATAATCTCAAATCCGAGTACCAACCTCTCCAAATGGGTGTCATTATCCCCAGTTACAAAGATGATAAGTGTCATGACTTGAAGTGTAGCCTCCCCAAAGACATACCCAAGTCCTAACCTCATGTGATCTTATTTGGAAAAAAGGTCATTGCCGATTGAGTTTAATTACATGAAGTATCTCAGGATGAGATTACCCTGGATTAGGGTAGAGTCCTAAATCCAGGATGACAAGTGTCTTTATTACAGAGGAGAAGGCAAGAGGAGATTTAGGAAGAAGGCCATGTGTAGACTGAGGCTATGAGTATTGTCCTGCTGCCTCAAACCAGCGAACACTGGGGGCCACCAGAAGCTACCGGAAGCGAGGAAAAGATCCCTTAGAGCAAGTGCAAGGAGCTTGGCCCTGCAGAAACATCAACCTCAGACTTCTGGCCTCCAGGACTGAGAAAATAAATTTTTATTGTTTTAAGTCACTAAGTCTGTGGTCATTTGTTAAGGCAGGCTCAGGAAACAAAGAGAGTTAATGAAGCAAGTCTTAAGTGCTTGAAAGGGAGGAGGGTCCTACTTAGGTTTAATTGAAAGAGACTCAAGGGCTGCAGGGGAGGGGAGAGGTGAGGTGAGTGAGAGGGAAGGAGTGAAAGGGAACACTGGAACCACCCACTCTCTCCCCCCTTCTCTCCCTCTCCTCATCACTTGGAAAGGCTAGCCTATCTTGGCTCTCCTGTGTATTAGGCAAGAAAACAATGGAGAGCTTTTGCACTTGCAACAACTTGCCTTCTGATCTCTGCACAGAGCTTCCTTGTTAAAAAAGTAATTTCAGACTCACAATCATATTGGACCTTAAAACAGATTCATTTTACCGATGAGAAAGCAGAAGCACAGAAGGGCACTCAACCTAAACCCACAAATCCCATGTTATTATCATCCGACCATGCTGTAGGGGGACAATCATGCCTTCACAATAGTGAGAAACAAAAAAAAGCAAGAACAAAAAACCAAAACCAGTTCATGGAGTTTGGTCCTGAGCAACAGAAATTATTAGGATTGGAGGCACTCTACACCTGTGTGTGGCTGGGCAGAAAAGGTGTGGGTACACTGACTTGCCTGCACTGGGACTTTGTTGGGTAAACTTGGGTATAAACATTCACCATTCCTTAGTCACCTTCCTTGTAGGAAACAGAAGGAGAGTTAGGATTTTGCCTGAAGTGTTAAATGAGTTAAAAGAATCTTTGAGGTTTTATGCTAAATATGTGTTTATTTTCAACAAGGCCTCTGGACAGATTTTTGGCAACTGTCTTCTTTTGTAAACTGGCAGAACATACAGAGAAGCCAAGCCCCTAAACCGTATTCATTCCTAACTTGGTTCTTATGGCAAAGTCATAATCTTTTTCTTTCTTAGCTGGGGAGGAGGTTGTGACACACACCTGGCAGGAGGTGCAGAGGACAAACAGTTACATTCTTTGCGTTGGGACTTCTCACCCCCTTCTGCGCCCCACTTCCTCCACACCCTACGCAGCGGCAGCTTTCTTCCTAGTATTTGCTATCAACACTGCTTCAATTCAGTTTGCTTGCCCTCCCAGTTTTTCCAGCTTGAAATAACACCCGAAAAGACCCGTCTGTAGATTTTGGTCTCATTCGGTAATGATCTGGAAGCCCTGGGCAGCCTGATTTTCTGCCTCCTACAGTCTGGACATCCCGTTTTATGTTCATTCTTAAAAACAGATTAGGTCCCCAAGAGACATAAACTACAGGGAAGCAAATAGCCACATAGGGTCTTGCCCTTCATTGTTCTAATAAGGGCTAGCAAGGCAGCAGTGCGGAGGGGAACTTAATTCCCCGGGAAGCGCGCGTCAGCTTGGGGAAGATTTGAGCCGCCCTGGCAATTTTTCTGCAGCTTCTGTGCGCTTAGGGGGTTGGGTGAACGGTTGGGCAAACTGGTTGGAATCTTTCCCCAGGAAAAGAGGGACCCACAGCGCAAGGACTCCCGTGCCAGGGAGATGGCGGCTGAGTGGAGTAGGAGACTTGTGGAGAGAGCTTTCCCCTTTCCCGGGGAGCAAGAGAGAGCCGCACAGCTGCTAGGGGGAGCGAGGGCAGGGAGGCGTGGGAGACCTGGAAGCGGCGCGAACCGCAGCTCAGCGGCGCTCGGTGCCTTTCCCTCCCCCTTTGACAACCACACAAATATGACCTTCTCAAGCGTCCCGGATGCGTCAATAGTTCATTTTGGGGGGTGAAAAAGTGGTAACACTTTGCAGAAAACTCTGCTCCCTAAAGGACCTTGGCTGGGCGTGCGGGAGGAGGCGGGGCGCGCGGAAGAAGGGAGGCCTCCCGGGAGGCTGCGGCGCTGGCGGTGCAGATTCCCGCCTGGAAGCTCCCCGTTGGGTGGCGGAGGAGGTGGGGCGCGGACAGCGCGTAGAAATACGGCGCCGGGCATGGGAGCGCAGCCTACCCCCAGCACAGTGCTCGGGCCTGGCGCCAGTTCCGCCCCCGGCGGGTGTGCAGTGGTGCGGTGCGTCCGCAGGGATCCGCGCTCGGGGAGGGCCTCCGGGAGGGCCTCCGTGAGTCAGCCGTTGAGTCGTCGTAATCGCCACCCAGAGGAAATTAGGCACAGGGGTGGGGCGCGTTCCGGCTGCTCTGTCCTGCCCGCGCCGCCGTGTCACTTTGCTCACCCCCCAGCTCCTGTCCTTTGGCCGGCGCAACCAGGTTTGTGCCCGCAGCGGTGGCTTTGGCGCTGACCCGGGCTTCCAGCGGAGAAAGAGTTAACCAGCCGGGCCGGGAGGAGCCCGAAAGGGAAGGAAGGAAATTGCCGTCGTTCTGAAAGTTTTTTCCTTCCTTTTTTTTTTCTTTCCCTGCAGAGGTGAGTGCCGGGAGGCGGCGGTGCTGACTTCCCGGAGCCCGGCTCCGCGCCTCTGCTCCCGGAGCTGCTGCCCGACTGCCTGGGGACTGGGACAGCTGTCCTCCGTGGACTCCTTCGGAGAGGGTGCGCCGAGCCATGGAGGGCGCAGAGCTGGCCGGGAAGATCCTTTCCACCTGGCTGATGCTGGTGATCGGCCTCATCCTCCTGCCTTCGGCCTTCGGGGTGTCTTTGGGCATCTCCGAGATGTACATGAAGATCTTGGTGAAAACTTTAGAGGTGAGTGCCAGGGGGCGATGCGACGCCCCAGCACCGTTGGGAGCCTTAGGGAGAGAGAACCCCGGGGGATGGTGGCCTCGAGTAGAGCTGATGAGAGCCGAGTTGATGCGAGGGGACCAGTTCCGAAGGTCAGCGGTCCCGAGAGCTGGGCGTTTCAGTTTACCCCCCGCAGACAGCACCCTGGCTACTCCATAAGAGTGGAGGGATTCGGGCTGAGACCACGGGACCACCGTGTTGTTCCCCCAGATGAATGCAGAGACATTCTCCCCCACCGCTCTCATTATTATTATTAATAATTAAAATAACAGTGCAGTCATCTTTTTATATCGTCTATTCCTTTATATCCATGATGTAGTGCCCTTGTCCTTTCACTCTCCTTAGTTTTTACAGCCCCAGGTTTCAGAGGTCCTTTCGTGTCCTAAGGCATGCTGTCCAGAAAGGCATCATGTTCTAGTTTATGCTCAAGATAAGAAACCAATTGCAGGGCGGTAGTGAGAAATCTGATTGTATTTCAATGGAGTCATGGAAATTTTCTCTAACAAAAGCATTTGAAATGTCATTGTAAGTGTATATTCTTTGATCTCTGTTCTCTGTACACTCCTGTTTCCAAATTCTGTTAAGGAAGCTGTTAAGTTAGATGGACACGAGCAGGGTGGGGAACAGCAGCTCACCCTTTCACAGAGCTTAATTCAGTTACACACGGCTTTTCCTGTTTGTTCTTTCATCAGATGCTCCCCAAAGCCTAGGGAGGTAGGGAGGGCCAGTGTGATCCCCTTTTTACAGACAAGAAACAGACTCAGAGAAGTTCAGTCGTTTGCTTGAATTAAGTGGAGACAGGAGTCTTCACTGAGGAGAGGACCTGTGGTCTAGTGATTTTGAAGGACAGACTCTGGATACAGATTTGCTTCCAAAATCCCAGCTCTGCTTCTCATATGTGACCTCAGGAATGTCAACTACTTCTTGTGCTTTCTTTTCCTCATCTGTAAAAGAGTAATAACAATATAGCACCTGTTTGCATAGGATGGTTTAATTGATTAACACATCAAGCATTTTAGAAGGGTGCCTGTAGGCGTTAGGTGCTATATCAGTGTTTGCTGCTATTAAAATAATTTTATTATTTAGCCTCCAGCATCCTGGCTTCTCTAATACTTCTCTGGTATCTTCTAATATGGGTTCTCATTTTTCTGCCCCTCTTTTCAGTCTGCCCCCAGAACTTGGCTTTCTTTGCTTTTCTCCCTCACTGAGTTGGAATGGCTCTCAGATACACATCTGTAATCTGCTAATCTCCCATCTGGAGATTACCTGTTAATCGCTTACCTACTAAACTCCTGCAACTCTCTTCTACCTGCTAATCTGTTTTGCCCCAGGTTTCTGTTGCGCTTTCTTTTGGTGGTTATTTTTCTGTCCAATTTTTGAAGTTATATTTGATTCTTCATCCTCAGCCCTCATGTTTTAAAAGTTCTGTTGTTTCTGCTTGGGTGATATTGCAGTTCGGAACCTTTCATATTGACTTCACACTCTGCACTTGGTCACACGGCGCTATGAATTTCTTAGGCGGCCTCTTACTGCTAGATCTTCTTCAAATACTTTCCCCATAGCAGATGATCCTCTTTGGCTGGTGTTCAGAACTCTTTCTTAGAACTCTGAAATGATTGAATTGTTCTCCCATACAGCAGTGTCTTTCAGAGTTTATGCCCCAAGTGAGATTGGTGTGAAGGTAAATCGCACACACTGGCTTTCAGCACCTGACTCCTGTCTGTCTTGCTTTAATAATTCAAAGTACAACTAAAGAGATGTCATGGAGAGAGACCAGCTATATACCTGGAAAGGATATATTCAGCTTAGAGCCTGACCGTAATTAGGTAGGGCCTCAAGTTTTAATTTTTGTCTATGTAGAGTTGGAGAGACTTTTCAGAGATGCATTGCTTGGTTAGTGGGAGATAGACCACTTAGCTTGGAAACCATATAGGTAGCAGCATAAGGAACTACTGTCTTCGCTGAGAGTAAGCTGTTGGGTCAGAGTGATGCTTGGCATATACTTAATTAGAATGGATTCATTTTGTGGGCCAGCTCTGACAGTAGTTGCTTGGAGTGCCTGTGTTTGGGAGCTGCTGGGCTCCTCAGGAAAGAGCTGGGATCCCATAGTGATGTCTCCTTAGGCACAGGAGAGGGAAATGGTGACCCAGGGTTTCTCATCCTTCAGCCAGAACAGCCTTCGATGTTTGAAAGACATTCTTTTGGGCGGCAGGTAGTATAGCGGATTGCTTTCCTAACTATGGGGATAATTCCCTTAAAACTTGTGCTGTTTGCTTACTATTAGGACATCTTTAGTTTTGGACAAATACCCTTTCTGTAGATTCTATGCAAAGCCCAACCCTTCAGTTACTCATTGTTCCTTAGCACTTAGATTTCAACAGATTTGGTTGTATCTTTCTCTAAATCAATGATTGTCAAGAGGTATACAATAATTTCTAAGGTGGCATTATTACAACTTTATATTGGGAAAATTGTTTTAGGAATTCAAACTATGAAAAGTAAAACTTTTGGGTGGGGATGTGTAGAGGGTTGGCCATCTGAATGGTAGGGTGATGTTTCAGAATCTCTGGAAGGGTGTGCGTGTGAAGTTTTCATGTTCATTAAATGGGAGCATGGATTTAAGGTTTAAAAATGCTGTTTTCAACCAGGGAAGTTGATGGGGGGAAGGGTGGTGAGGATTGCTATTTGTTGGTCTAAGACTCCTGATTAGAGGGAAAGAAAGACTGGGAAGAGAATATAGGATTGGTGGAGAAGAAGGTAGGGCAATGGTATGTAAATTATCTCATCTAACCAGATAATACAGGCAATGGATGGATAATTAACGTTATCTTGATAAGTTAGTCTAGAGGGCTAATTTTCCCCTCAGCTTTTGAGAAAAAAAGCTGGAAGGATAAACAGATTCCTCTGAATTTCCGGCCTTGTGACCTTGGGCAGGTCACTTAACATTTCACCCTTAGTTTCTACAGGGGGTTTAAGAGAATACCTCCGAGAGTTACTGTACCTTGCTGTACCTTGCGTATCAAATGGGAAGAGGTCAGGGAAAGCATGGGTATACAGTAGGTGCTCAAATCTCACTGGAGTTTGAATTGAAACACTCTTTGGTCTTGTTTTTGTTTTTTGTTTGTTTTTGCTCCTATGTGGCTAAGATTTAACCTGCCTTCAGATCTTTAATACATTAGCATACATACTCAGAGGAGACTATTCTTACCTTTTATTTTACTAAAAAATATTATTTTTTTAAGTAGGCTTTCTGCCTACTTGACCTGGAGTTTGAGAGTAACATGCTTTATACCCTGAGGTAGCCAGTCACCCTACCTTGTTTTATCTTTTATTTCTTTTAATTTTTTATTAATTATTTTAATGTTTATTTTTGAGAGAGGGAGAGACAGAAAGACAGACTGTGAGCGGGGGAGGGGCAGAGAGAGAGGGAGACAGAATCTGAAGCAGGCTCCAGGCCTTGAGCTGTCAGCACAGACCCTGATGCGGGACTCAAACCCATGGACTGTGAGATCATGACCTGAACTGAAGTCAGATGCTTAACGACTGAGCCACCCAGGTGCCCCACTCTACCTTTTGTTTTAATTATTTTTCTTCCTCTTTACACTTTCCTCCATCCACCAGTTAGCTTTTCATCTTTTCAAAAGACATGTCAATAAATGTCATGTCAGATGGTTATAACATCTCTGCTAATATAATATTCAGATATGATTCCTGGTGTTGGAAACACAATAAATGTGCTAGAAGGCCATGGCTGTTTATGACAGAAAGAAATAATAAAGAAAAGCTACCAAGGCAGTGTGCTTAAATGCACAACTCTCTGACATAGTTTACATTACTCTCACTGATAGATTGGGGAATGGAGATTCAGAGAGTTAACTTGTCTAGATACATATGCTGTCCAGAACAGCAGACAGCTGTTCGTAGTAGAATTGAAATTTTAATTTGAATCTAGAGCCTGAGTTCTCAATCCACCGAGATGACAGATTTGTTAAGAAACTGTTTTATTATGCTACAGACGGCCTGTTGTTATCTGCATAAACCTAATATTTTGAATTTTTATATAATTGTATACATTTTCATCCTCTCCTTTTCTTTTTTTAGTTAATTTTTAAATGTCTTTTTAGTGTAAAAGCTGAAAGTTGTACTTGTCTAGGTGACAATGTCATTTTAATAAGCTTTTGATCCAAACTTTAAAACCTCAGCTTAACCTGGGGCGCCTGGGTGGCTCGGATGGTTAAACCTCCAGCTTTAGCCAGGTCATGATCTCACAGTTTGTGAGTTCAAACCCCACATGAGTTCAAACTCCAAGCTGGGCCCTGTGCTCACAGCTCAGAGCCTGAAGCCTGCTTTGGATTCTGTCTCCCTCTCTCTCGGCCCCTCCCCTGCTTATGCTTTGTCTCTCTCTGTCTCTAAAAAATAAATAAACATTAAAAAAAAACCCCTCAGACGTAACCCTGTTTTTCTTTCTTTGGTGAATTAGAGATGGCTACTTTTTGCTTTCCAAGAGGCTTTTAAAAATTAGGTAGAGTGAGAACCTGACTGGAAGGGAGTGTCTTTTAACTTTTCTTTGTAGGGGGAAGTGATACGGGAGTAGCCAGGGGGATTAGAAACTACTATCGTAGTGCAGGGTCATCCTATGGGCAGGAAGCAGATCCGTTCTGAGATAACCACCACCAGAGGTTTGGAGCCTCTGAAGGGAGCCCCCACCCTCTGTCCTTGGGCTTACTTGATGAGTTGGCACGGTAGAAGTGGAATAGCTATTTTTTGGGAAATGCACTGGTGGTCTGCAAAAAAGTGATCATTTTGGAAGCTAAGTAAATTGTGGGGCATGAGGAGGGAAGACGAAGCCAGTGTTTTCTACTTTGTGACCTACTGTGTGGTGGTCATTGGAAAGATTATCTTCTTTACTCTTTTATCTTGGTATTGTCCCTGGTTTACCGATGATGAAACTGAGGTCCCACAAGGTGACAGTCTGTCTGAGCCGAGTACAGCCAGGAAGCGCACAACTGTGATTCATATGCATATATGTCTGGCTGCAAAGCGCTGGTGCTTTTCACTTTTGCTGGAGAGTAAGCCCAAAGGGGAAAAAAAAATGGTTTTCTCGAAGAAATTTCCTTTGGCATTAAATGACTTCTGCCACCTGAAAATTTGTCACTGCATTTCGTAGGCTAGACCTTTGGTGTGACCGTTTCAGGAGAGGTGATGCGTTCTAATACTTGTGACAGAACATGGAGCTGTTGGAAGCACATCATGCTGTATGAACACATCCCTGTGTTCGTTCCCTCAGGCCACCATAACAAAGTCCCACAGACTGGGGACCCTGAACAACAGGAACGTATTTTCTCACAGCTCTGGAGGCTTGAAGTTCAAAATGAAGGTGTTGTGGGCAGGTTTGGTTCTTCTGAGGCCTCCCTCTCTCCTTGGCTTGCAGAGGGCTGCCCTCTGTGTCCTTGTGCGGCCTTTCCCCTGGGTGTGCAAATCCCTGGTGTCTCTGTGTTCAACTTCCGTCTTCGTATGAGGACACCAGTCATATTGGAGTACGGCTACCCTAAAGCCACATTTTTTAACTTTGTCACCTTTTGAAAAAGGCTCTGTCTCCGAATACAGTCATATTCTGAGGTACTGGGGAGTTAGGGCTTCAACATATGAATTTTGGAGGAGACGCAAAATCAGCCCATTACAGCTTCAAAATATCAATATTTTCCATAAAATGAGCATAGAATAATTGTCCTAATCTAAGGTAATTATCATTTATATAAAATATACATTCATGTTATTACTATTTATAAATGATAACAGGTGCTAAAGCTTTAAAGTGGAAAAACTATGGAAAGAAACTTTACCTTCTATTGAGAAGGACATGGGAGGTATGTCTAGAGTTTGAGAACTCCTACACCAAACCTGCGAAGAAGGGAAAAGGCTGCAATCAGATTAAGATTGAGTCTGATTATCATTTGTGACTTGCCACTTGAAGCCCAGAAGATTAAGTCTCTATTTATAGGCTGTTCTTGAAGTACAAATAGCATGTTCCCACTTGGCTCTTTGGATGTTGTGCAGGGGTCCTGACGCAGTCAGATTATGCCCTGCTCACCTTTAGGTATAGGTTTTAGGTCGTTTAGTCTCTATCTGTCATTTTCTTATTTATTTGAATTTCTAAAAATTTTTTGAATTCCTTGTGAGCCTAGCAATACCTGATTTTTGCCACTAGATTTTTGATAAATTCTTTTTGCTCCTTCAGGGGTGTTTAAATCCTAATTATAATGATCACAATGCCTTTTACCTCTAATTTCACCCTTCCTCTTCCTACTCTCCAGTTAGCTTAGACAATGTTAGCTTCTGGAATTGTAATCATCATTGTAATCACTTAAATAATATTTTTATTGTTCCCTTTCTAAAGTAGAAAAATAGCCATAAGAATTTCCCGGGATGCTGTCATCAAAGTTAGTTCACTTGTGGGTTTTTTTTTTTTAATTTTATTTTTATTTATTTATTTATTTATTTATTTTTAACATATGCAATTATTTTCCATCATTTACCCTACAGTAGTTACAATTACACTCCAAACAGAAAAGCAAAGTAAAAAATCAAAACCCCAACTTCTATTTCATGTAATTAGACTTATACAGAAATTAGAAGGTTAAGTAACAACTAGTTAATCACCTAATTTCACAGCTATCTGAAGTGGCAGTCGTTATATAGCAGCTTATCTATGATACATTCAAGATACATGATACAATTTATTACTTGCCCATA